>NC_138153.1:12653064-13100564 GCF_964199315.1 Orbicella franksi
CTAATCCAGACAAATACGATGGGACTGACCCAGACTTGATACTCACCGTTCTACAATCTGATTATTTTACAATTTCTAAGATGAATGATATTTTAAATAATGCTGGACCTAAAGCTCTCTCATTATGCGACACTTTAACACAAGAAGTCTGCCGAAGAACATGTCTCTATTAGATGATATTTTGTACTCTCCACACAAAAAGTCAGATACTCTTGCACTCAAAGAAACAAAACTAAATCCAAACTCTACAACCAATATAGACCTCCCCAACTATAATGAGGGTCGTACAGGGATATTCTCGTGATGCATGATTAGCTGATTTTATTTTCCGTGAAACGTGAATTTAGGAAATTATTCTTCGTGACTCATGACCTGAAGGTTTTGCGTGACCTGTGAAGAACCTGAATTATTAGCCGATATTCGTGATTTTACCACCCTATTCTACGTGATTTTCAGACGCAAGTCCTCCGAATGGTTAGAGTCCATTATCGAGAGTCACTTAGGTATGCGATTTGTAATATGGAGCCTTGACTTAGCCATTCGCGACCTTACTTTCTTCAAACACTGCTCCTAGTGTAAGAACAGGTCATTAAAAAGAGTATCTTATTGCTTATTTTCGTGATTCGGGAAAACGAAATTTTTATATCTGTGATCCGTGATCCTCAAGTTTTGCCGTTCGTAAAACGTGCCAGACACCCACCCCCTCCCCCCCCCCCCCTGTACGACCCTCTATAATTTTCATCACACTGGCTCATCCTGCTGCTATTTACAAGAGCATTCTGAAAACAATAGCCAGACCTGCAGATATAACACTTGTCATTCACCTAGTTGAAACCTGCTGGGCTAAAATTGATCCATGTCATGGGAAAAACATGTTCTAATTGGTTGTATCTATTGACTCTTTTAAGTGCAACTCGAGTAAATCATCAATAGGAAGCGAGAAAATATGAAATATGTATCCTTGGTGATATGAATATCGATTTTCTGAGACGCACCAGACACCAAAAGACTGAAGATTACTTAGACTTGTTTTATTCAGTTTTCTTCCTGTGATTACCAAACCCACCAGAATTTCTAACACGTCTGCCCAAAATACTTCTAGCATCGGTCTGATTGACATCCCAGATCACCTGCAAGCATATTTTGCTTCTTAGACGCAGTTGTCCGTCTCGTAATCGGTCGATGCCATTTTCGCAACACTTAGAAATATATATATATTTTAACTATCAACGAATTTTTGTCTACTAAATTAAAGAAAAAAGGAAATTTGTAAGCAACCACCCAGTATTGAACCCAGAACCTTTGTTTCCAGACGTCCCTCTTATACCACTACACTACCAGGTTGTTCCGCCAAATCTCCGCAAAATTTAATTACAAAACGTGACTTTCTTAAATTTTAATAACAGAGTTGCCCCAACCATCAAACAAAAGCTAATCGCAAGCATACCAGTGTGAATGTGAACAACTAAGCATTTGGTGAATGCGTTTTACTCCATCAACAAATTATAACCAGTTTCTACCTTATCCAGGCCTAAACTAAAGCAAATATAGCATCGTCCATTCTGAAAGGCTTGGTTACCAATGATGGTATCGATCGTCAAAAATGGCATCGACTGTTTACGAGACGGAAATCAGCTTCGTAGGCGTGTCAGTAAATAATCCTAAAAATAAAATTCAATTAAGAATTATAGTCACTTTAACCAAGAATTATATAAGCAAGATATTAGTGCAATTGACTGGAATGCTATTATAAATGGGAACACTTATATCAATGATCTGACAAACTATATAACTGGAGCTATAAAAGCTGTAGTTGACAAACATGTGCCAATAAAAAACAGCATCCAGAAATAAGTAAAAGCTGCTTAGAAAGACATGAATATCAAATGCAATACTCAAATTAATGCAAGCTAAACAAATAATGTATAAGACACACTTCCTCTCAGCTGACCCAGATAAAATATCTGAATATAAAACTCAATCAGATAAAAGCAGCCAGCAAAAAAATCCTACTTCAGTAAACATTTTGACTTGTACAAAAATATCCTCATGCCACCTGGAAATTAATTGGTACTTCAATAAAACATAAGCCAACAGGCTGTATTACCCCATCAAGAAGAATAAGGAATAGTATAACATGCACTGATAAAACTGATATCTGTGAGCAGTGCAAGCAGTCTTTTGCTAATGTTGATTGATAACTGACAATTTAATAGCCCCATACCAAAAACAATGCAACCTCAATCCAGTACATAAAGAAAAGCCCTTCATTTAGTTTTGTAATGTCTCCAATTACAGAAGCTCAAGCTCTATAGGTCAAGAATATCAACTACACCTGGACAATCAGTATTCCAGTTCTGTGCATCAATAATTTGGGAATAAGTTCCTCTTAGCCTAAAAAACTTTTGATATATTTCCTTTAAGAAGCTGTATAAGCAGCACCTCTTAAATACTTAAAATCTAATTAATAATAGTAGTCACTTGTATTTCTGTAATGTATTTTCAGTAATGTATTCCTGTGTAATGTATTTTTGCTCTCTGCATTTACCTTAACTTAGTGGTAACCAACCCGAGAGCCAATGGTTATTCTGGTTACCACATGTACATATATTTTTTTAATTTTTCCCATAGCTAAATGCAACATATATTACTCTTCTTGTACACTGCATTTATTTTATAATACTGATGTAAATTAATTCTGTAAATAGTGCACAATAAAAGGTGATTGATTGATTGATTGACTGATTGATTGATTGACTGATTGATTGATTGATTGATTGATTGATTGATTGATTGACTAATTGATTGATAGCATTAATTCTCTGATTCCTCCTCACCCCAGTTCAATGTGGTGTAGGTACTGTGGTCTGCATAGGCTGCATAGAATTTATAGACAAATTAACATTGTTTGCAGGGATGGGGAAGGAGGAGTTTTTGCAAGACACTCAAATCAAATTTTACTTCTAAGTGTCTCAGCACTTTTCTTGCTCATTGAAGATCAAACAACCATAATCAGGTATACAGTAATAATTTAGCCTGTTCTGTACAACAAAGCAATACCTGGGTTCTGAGATTTTTTGTGATAAGCATAATCTCAAGGTAAGTTATTCATAGTGAGCTCACTACAGAGTCACAACTGAAACTAAATGTAGAACAACAACAACATTCATCACCACTCCACATTATTGCTACAATTTGAAGAGTTATTTAAATAGTTTACATGTCACTTTATTAACCACACATAGTTGTTTTTGTCAGAACACACAACAATACAATTAGCGGAGAAAAGGGGTAACCTGAAAACACTGAAGAATTACAAATTTTGAGGCTTCCAAGTCTTTCATATATAGCAACAGCAAAGGAAATAGCAATGTGTAATAATAATTATAACTTACGCCTGAGCCCAGGTCTGTTACATTTGCATAGCGCAATGTTTGAAATTTTGCAGACACAAGTGATCTATTAGACAGCCCATAAGTGAAAACTTTATTATTTTTTTTTATTCCATTTTAGGGGTAGTAGTCCGTAGGGGTAGTCCATGGACCGGTCCATAGTAGGGATACCCAGACTGAGGTTCAGTGTTTTTGGGTTACCCAGAAAAAAGTAGTATTTTGCTTAAGTACAACTTTACTGTAAACAATGGTAAGCTTAATTGTTGACAATATAACATGACACATCACAAATCAGTAGAAGTGATTAAAACCATCTCACAACATTTAATAACCACTTTGAAAAATGATCAATGATCATTCTTCTGCATTTTTCAAAATGTCCAACTTTACTTTCCAAATTTTTTGTGGAAAAAGCAATTGCAGAATGCGTCAGAATGTCCACTTAAAAGTTCCAGCATAATCAACCAGGCCCAATAGGATCAAACTCAGTAAAATGGATTGAGTTCAGCAATCAAACTAAATTGAACTCAAACAAACAAAATTGGCCAGAAGAAATCAATTGCTTGTTTGATTTCTGAACTCTTGATTTTTTAAAAGAAAACTGGTGTTTGAGGTGTTGAAATTAATCAATAACAAGTTATTGGAGGCTCAAGTTCAGTATAACACGTTTTTCCATAACTGTAGACATCCCAAATAAATAGTTTCAGCTGCACTATGAGTTGTTACCTTCAAAATGCATAGTTAAAGGCTACCATGAGTGCCTCTTGGACATGAAGGAGGTTGAAGATATTAAAGTTTTAAAGAAAATAGGCAAAAAAGGCCACACTTTTTGAGTTGTACATGAGCGCAAACAATTAGGTCACCTTTAATGTGAACTGGTTGTGTCCCTGTGTCATGTAAACGCTAAGATCACTTGGCAGAAAAAGACACTTATGGTTGTATTCAAGAAGAAATGCCATCAAAATGTACTGCAAGCACATAAAGTTGTTATCGAACAAACAAGAAAAACTTGTTAACGATGGGCTTGCTTTGTTTGTACGTTCACCACAGCTTACACCTTGAGTCACCAAGTGAGCTGTCAGACCACACAACATGCTAGTGGCCTTTGTTCACGCGAATTTATTCACTGAACGCAATCGAACACAATCTAATGGAGTGAGTTCGATTAGGTTTAAATTGTTCGGTTGGTTTCGAAATCGAACTCACACAAGCTTTGGTGTTCGATTCAGTGCGATTACCAAACTCAATCGAACTCAATCTACGGATTGAGTTCGATTTCCGAACGTTCGATTGACTAAATTGGCGGGACAAGTTCACGAACTAGTGTCTACCGTATTCTACATTGCAAAACACAAACACTTTTTTTTTTTTCATTGTTTTTCATAATCTATAGCTTAGCTAGACATAAGAAAAGTATTGTTATAGACTCTCTTACCTTAAAAACAAGCGACAACAACTTCGACAGCAAATCACACGGAGGACGCCATTAAATTACAGTGATTAAACTAGCGCCCAGACTCTCAACGACCAATAGAATATTCCAGTTACCCAGCGTGTTCAAGGTTCGGTGGAGGTTAAGGGTTGGGGGTAGGGGGTGGGGGGTCAGACTCGTGACACAAAAATAAGACTCAGTCAGACTCGTGACACAAAAATAAGAAATGTTTTCCAACAACCAGAATCGCCTGTTTTGCCTGCAAAGCATGTTTCGAGCCCGGGGAAACTGGAAACATTTGTTTCACAGGCACTTGGGAGTAGTAACGGTAACTTTACAATGTAGATGAAGTCCGCTCCTATACTCCCCCCACGAATCATTTCCTGTCCCCATATCTCTATTCACCACCCGTCTCTCATCTCATACTCCCACTGCTCCTCAACCTTGTCGCAATCTCCAACTCCCACCTGCCACTTACCCTTCTTACGGCGGCTGCGCCCGCAGAACGAGCGCTGAGACAAAACTGAGCTGTCCTACAGAAACGACACGATAATAGCCTTTTACAACAAAAATAAAGACAATGCTTGAGCTGCTTTGGCCTCTTCTAATAGTTAACTTGAGAATTCCGGGTTCAATTTGACGAGGAACAGCATATTTCGTTCAAAATAGGACAACTATTATTCTACCTGGTGATACTCGACAAACTAAGAGCGAGTCGGCGGCGACCCATTTTTGGCGCCAAATTAGAGACCATGAGAAGCTTGGAGACACAAAATGTTTCGTATTTTTCACTTTTTACAATCCGATATGGTTTTTGGAATTGTAAATCCGCTTTCGTGAATAGTTAATGCCACCTCCAGTGAGAAAATTTCCCTGGTTTCAATGCCTTTCCTGTTACATTGATGTCAGGACTCCGTCAGGAGAGTAAAGTTTTTCTCGCCTGCTGAATCCTAATTGGTCAATTCAAATTTCAGGCGCGCCAGCTGTATGCAAGGTCTAGTTACTAATCCCTTATCCCTTACGATTCATACACACCTGAACCTCGACGTATCGCACCCAATCCCAACCTCCTCCTACATCGATCACCTCCTACAACTCACCAACTACCCCTCACCCCCTACCCTCTATCACTCCTGCCCCTCATCTCCAGAACAGACCTGCCGCTCTGATCTGACGTCCTGATAGATTCAACTTCGATTCACGCGCATGACTCTAAATATTTTTTCGCATCTGACTAGATTAAAAGGATTTTTGATGTGATCTGATGTGTGTCCATTTATTGATTAATTGTTTCATGACTTGCTTCGATTCTTTAATAATATGTATATTCTGTTCTGCAATGTATTTTGACTCAGGCATGTCAAGGAGGTGGTCAAACAGCGATGAACTTCAAATATTGGGAAAACTGAGAGTGAACAGAAATATTAGGATGGGTGGTGAATTGTTAGTGATACGAGATGAGACGTGACAGGTGGGGGATAGCCATTGGGAGTAGCGGATGAAGAACAGTGGGTTACACAGTGATAAACGAGTGGTGAATTGAGAGTCGAGGCAACTTGAGTCCCGAAAAAAGTTGCTGAAAACTAGCTAAAACACTAGAGGGAGACAATCTCAGGCGTATAACAGTTCGAGTGCAATTTATTATGACTCATTTACAGTAGTCACGACACCGTTCCTCACCCCTGCCGTTCCCCCCGGTTTGTATTTGCCTTGGTCCACACTACCGAGCGCACAATACAGACTTGCTGACTTCAGACCGGGGATAAAATGCAGACTGCAGACCAGGGGTCAAATAAATGTAGACTGTAGACTACAGACTTTTTAAGAACGTCAGGGCTGATTGTTTCTGCGCATCCTTACTGCGCACGCAAATTCACACGCCATGTCGTGTAATTCTGCACTTCGGTTAGCCTGAAGATTACTCCGGTTAGACAGAATATCACTCAGGTTAACCTGAATATCACTCGGGTTAGCCTGAATAACGCTCTCTCAATTATGGAAATGGTAACACGATTCAGTTGAAACGTCTACAGTCTGCAGTTTACAATTTACGTTCAGTCCGCAGTCTACGTTTATCTCTGACCGTTTTGGAAACTCTCTTTAAGCTGGAGGAATTCGAAAACGCCACCTTGCGTTAGTATGGCCGGAAAACATCTTGAAAGCAGAGCTTTTCAAAAACGATGACGTCACGACAATCGCGTAATCAACCCTAACATTCAAGGGTGCGCTCGTGTATTTCTGTCGCTGGTAATTGTTGCCACCGTTTCAGCTTTCTTCGGCGTATTGTGGACCGGCCATTAACCTAGCAGTGTGTATGTTTAAACAAAAACTTGATCGTTTGTACAGACAGTTTTGAATTTGATTGTGGTGCTTTACGTTTATTTTGAAAATTTTACTTTTTATGCCATGGCCAACTTTTCTTTCCCCCAAACACACGGATGATCTGCTTCTTTTTTTCACCACTAGAGATAAATGGAAGAAACTTAAATATCTGTTTAAGAAATGGAAGAGGAACCATCAGTTTTTACAATTCAAAACGCAAATTCTCTTTTAGCCGATAAACAGGAACTAATTTTATTATCATATAGTCACGGAATAGCACCTTCTTATTCTATTGACACCTGAGGTGTTAACACTGAATACAGTCGACTCCCGATAACTAGAATCCTCGCTAACTCGAACCTCGCGCTAGTTCTAACCAAAATTGATTTCCCCTGGATTACCGTCATACATTTACTGTAATTTTACCCTCGGCAACTTCGAACCCTCGAAAACTGGTCATAACCCGAACCTCCCGCTAATTCGGAGCAATTTTCGTTACCCTTCAGGTCATTTTCTTTATAGTTTAACCTCGATAACCCGAACCACGTCTGTCAATACGTGACAAGTCAAAGCAAACAGTATACTGTAGTCCAAAACATTAAATTTGTTTTGAAGCTGCCTGTGAAAAAACCTGTACAGTTCACAGTTCATGGACTTCTCCCTGCTGCTTTCCTTTGTTGTATTTTTCACATTACGTTACGCTCCGATTTATACAGTAATTTAGAGATGTATTGTTTTATTTTCACTCGACTTCTGTAGTCTGTGATTAAACTTGATTAAAATGTACAATAGAAAAACATTAAACACCGTTTTTTTTCCTTATTTCCGGTCATTTTCTCTCAACTCGCGATAACTCGAACCTTTTTCAATTTCCCTTGAATGTTCAAGTTATCGGGGGTCGACTGTACCACTTAAAATCAAAGGCTCATGTGCATACCAAGAAAATTCAACGGGAAAGCGTTGTATATCGTACTTTATACCACGCCATAGAAAATACAGTGGCCAACACAATCATACCCGACATACGCGAAGCGCACGATGGCAAAGTTGGGTATAATACCGTGCACTATGCAACGACTTTCCTGTATTCTGATCGGCAGTATGGCATGTTATAAATTTCTAAACACATTTTTTGAAGGTGGCGATGTCACACTTAAAGTGGTACTATGATCAAACGTTTACCCCTTGATTTTTTTTAGCTGTATCACGTAGAATTCCATGAAAGAATAAAAACTTCGTTTACCGTTTGCGAATATCTGCATTAGTTCCAGAGATATTTAAGTTTGAAAAATGTGTAAAATATGCAAATGAGATAACTGATGACGTCATACACTCACCCCAATATTATATCACGTATCTCGGTCAATTTGCAGCAGAAACCATTGAAACGTGGTAGGCTAATAGTTCTACAGGTAACACACCTGCGGCTATTAAAAATTTTGTTCCAATGGTAACTCACTCTTTTCTAGTCCCCACCCACTTGATTTCAATATGTAGTAATTTTCAACTCGAAAAACATTAAACGAGGCCACAAACTCGAGCTAACATATGTATATGCTTGCTGGATCATGCATATGAGGCACCATTAGCAAATACTGTGTACACTTTCCGTTTGGATGCAGTCAATGGCGAAACTCTTCATATCAAAAACTGGGAGCCGGCCTTCAATCATGAGTCAACCCACACTGGCTACTACACTAAGTTACTAGTTACTATTCTGATTGTGCCACTAGTAACAGTGTGCATACTTCAGACTATAACGCTCTTGAGACTACAAGACGACAAAATGGAGTCTTGCCGTACTTCCTTTGCAAGTCAACAACACAAGAAAAGGACCGAAATTAATACTGCTGAAGATGTCTGTGGTGATCGTTTTGGCTTTGCGTTGTGTTGGCCACCTTTTATTGCCTTTCAGTTTCTGCTTCTTTACTTTCCGAGTTCAATTCCACATTGCAGTTTAGGCTTTACAATATTTACTCAATTTGCGTTTCTCTTTGCTTTGTGTCATTGCATAGTGAATCCATGTATCTGCTTTAAGTTTATATATGCGCAGTGTTCGTATGGTCCTAAAATCTCGTAGTAACAGTAGTAATACCTAACCACGGAGGAAGAGCTTTACCTCTATGGAAACAAGCTAGATCGTGGCAAACGCTATCTCAGAAGAATCTGGAATGCGTTAAAGCAATTTGGGATGAGAAAGTATTGTGTTTTTACGAGACAATCTGAGATTCTTGTCGACACTCTCTGAAATTTCAGAGCTTTAGGTTATTAGCTCATCGGAAAATACGGAGCGTTCAAATTGAAAATGGATCGAGACATCTAGAAGATACATCGCGACGTTATGGCGTTGAGTTCTTCCGGTAATGCAATTTCTGGAAATGGAGGATCATCTATAAAAGTGTATTCATTACTAACAATGTCGAGATAGAGCCGCGATGTCCCATGCCGGATGAGCGGAGCAAAATAAATCTTTCCATTATCAGTGAAGAACACTTATCGCATCGATCATTGAGGGTAACTACACCCAAACAAAAAACTTAAGTGTGCATAAAGGTCGCCAGCTGATAATGCCTCGGTCGAGTGGCTATTAAAAGATTGCACGTTTTTTATGCAAATTCATCTTAAAATTTGTTATCAATTAGCACTAATACATATGTGTGGATTTACGAAAACATTGTCAAAGAAATCGCCCCCTGCTCAAGCCTGTTTTTCTCGCGAGACTCCAAAGTAGACGACATAAAAATTAAAAGGTATGTCAGTCTTTTTTTTCCCTCCACTCTCTTATCCTCCATTATCTGCTCTTTTTTCTATTTGGTTTTCTTCATCACATGGAGTTATTTTAAGGCGTTTAGGAGTCGTGAAATCAAAGTGCATATGGTGATTTGGTGCAAAGCATTAACACGGTTTTCATATAAATCCAGTCATATATTTATAGTAACATCTGGCACATTTAGTGACTATAGAAGTTTGCCATAACTTTAAAAGCTCATTTACTGATTTTTTCAATTTTGTAATTGAAATCGTGTAATAAGTGCAGAGCGTCTTGTTACAGTTAATACGAAACATTCGTTTTACTTTTACGATAATCAGCTTGCAGAAAACGTACTGGTGAGAAAAGAGTTCAAATTCAAATGCTGCACAATTTTCCCTCACTCAAGCAACAACCATGGAAGAATTTTAATATTAGTAGTCAGTCATCTCGATGTAAGTTTTATCAATCTTCCGCAACTATACTGCTCGGTTTTACTGATGAGGAACAGTGTTCCATGATGCTGCATTTTTGGCTGCCTTGTTTAGCGAAATGCAACCGTACTTTCCCCAACTGTGTGGAAGCGCGGTGGCCTCATGGCTAGTGTGCTCGAATCCGGATCGAGCGGTCCGGGTTCGTGCCTCTCTACACCCAGGTGTAACAATGGATACCAGCAAATTTAATGCTTGGGGTAACACCGCAATGGAGTAGTATCCAGGAGGGAGTAAAAATATTCCTGGTCGCTTCATGCCCTGCCCCACATGCCAGCAGGCAAGAGAAACTCCTTATTTTAAAAATAAGCCAAACGTAGCATAACCGGGAAAAGAAATAATTTTCAGATAAATTTCGTCTGAAATTTTTCAAAAGAGGTCTAAAAAAATTCAAAATTTAAGGCTCAGTATTTTAAATTTCACAAAAGGCTGTATACAAAACATTTCAATACTTAGATCCACCATTTTGAAACATGAAATAGTGTTTACATTACTGAGCTATTCGTGGTCTGTAAATTCAAGATACATAAGAGCATTTGCTCCAAACCTATAGTGTATTTTCGTCCGGGGAGGGAAAAGGGGGCAAAAACTCGTCCCTCCGGATCCCTTCTAAATAGTTATTTTATGTCATTCACTAACGTAGTGCCAAATATCCGAAGTTGTTCATTTTAGGCGATAACACATTCATTTATGACGTCATATCACACGGAAATTCAAAATCTTCAGCAAACAAATCGAAATAATAAAAAAAAAAATCAAATTTTAAGCTTTCAAATTGTTCAAAGAAGCATTGCAAAGATCGCCAACTGATTATTAATTGTCGTTACATAAGAATGTTAAACCTGTAGAAATAATGGAGACGCTTAATCAAAACTATCATCGATTAAAGCCAAATACTGACAGAGCAGCCTTGGAAAATATGGCCACCATGGAAGCGCAAATTAACAAATGGTAAACGCCATAGCGTGTACTATTGAGTTATGGATGCACGCGGGAGGTTGCTAAGCACGAAAGAAACGTAAGAGTCGCACGAGGCGATAGCCGAGTGCGACTCTAGCTTCTTGAGTGTTTAGCAAACCTCCCAAGTGCATCCATAACTCAATAGTACACGCTATGGCGTTTACCATTTGTTTTATAACATAACATTGAGACATTGGAACAACAGAAGTCCTTTTATTGAGCTACATCACAAAAAAATGTTCGTGTAGTCTTACATGAAAAGAGAAAACAAGCGCGCGAAAATTCATTCATGACGACTGACTGCACACCAGTAACTCAATAAAGTTTCATCTTCACACAACTGTGAAGACAGTTTCGCATTTCTAAGAGAAGGACGTCGGCCATTACTTTGGAAACAATGTCTGTCAAAAGATTTGCTTTGTAAACATTAGCACACACGTCAGCAGCATACACCCATGGGCAAATAGTAGACGCTAAATTAAGCAATCAGAGCGCGCGCTTTGCTTTAGTTATGTTATAAATAACGATAAAAAGTGTTATACAGAAATGTTTCCCGCAGTAACTTTTAGCATTTTAACCATAATCGTATCTATAAAAAAATTCTCGATCGTGATTGGTTCTCCGCGCGGCTATTTGCCACGTAATCGGTGCGCGATCACGTGGGTGTCCAATTATGGGTATCCAATTTGAACTTTTTGTAATTGGATACCTGTAATTGGATACCCACGTGATTCGCACGTCAATTACGCGCGCCTTAATGGCTTCCTTCGCAATGTTTCCTTAAGTTTTTAAAACTTATGAAAAGCGCTATAGACGTTTTGGTTCAAAAGAAGTTCCCAAAAGACATTTTTAATTCCGACATTCGTTATAGAAACGATTAATTAGTAATTGGACCTAGTGTCGTACAATTCAGGGAGTAATCGTGCTCGTAATTTCAAATGGGCCTCGCGCTTCGCGCTCGTCCGATTTTGAAATTACTTGCGCGATTACTCCCTGAATTGTACTCCATTCAGTCCAATTACTATTACTTATTGGGCAATTTAGTATATGGCAAGGTAGTCTTAAGGTAAATCTAGGCGTTCCGATTGGTTCTTTCTTGGTAGAGATTTTGCCAAAGGTACAGTTTCCATGGGAAAGAACGTGTTAATCATTTAGAAAAGGCAGCTATCAAATTCAAAAAAACAGTTTACAAAATTTGAAAAGCTGTGTGCAAGACTTCAAAAGATGCGTCCACCAAATTTCAAAACAGGCGTTCCCAAAAAGTTGCCTACACATCTAAAAACAAATTTCTCAAATGAGCGAACTTATAATTTCAAATAAGTTCCTACAGATCTAAAAAGACATGAATAAACTTTAAAACCCACACCAACAAATTCCAAACAACGTCTACGAGCTTCTACAAAATTTCGAAAATATCCCTGTAAGAGAATTTCAAAACGACATCTACAAATGTCAAGATTTCCTATAAGGCGTCTCAAAAGTTTCCGAACAAACGTGTTAAGGCTTCACAAAAATGACCTCAGCTCTCAGAACTGTGTATAATGTTTAAAAAACACAATCTCAAAATTTCAAAAACTTTGTCGAGTATACGTAGCAAATGCAAAGTTACAAAAGGAAGCAATCGTGACTTTATTTAAAGTAGTGTTTGACTTGTATTGTTGTTCTGGTAAATAATCTCATAATGATTGTTTTTTTTCTCAGACAGCCGACAGAATTAAATGCAATGTGAACTTCCTGGTGACATTGGTCTCTGATTATGACTTCTCAAAATTCACGCAACCTCGTTAATGCAATCTGGTTAATATTTTAACTCATAGCTGAGAAAATGTCAAAAAAGAAACCGATAACTGAGATATCAGCAGCCCCTGACAGACACTCTTTTTACTCCTCCACTGCATTGACCTAAATAAATCAATCAGATCTACCTAAAATTTTCACAATTCAGCTAATGCCACCGTCTTTGTTAACAATTCTTCAAGATTTCTTGAAGAATGGTGCAGAGCACCCCCGTCTGAACCGTTAGTTTTAGCTTTTCTCTGTGGCCTTCGCTAGTGGCATTTTAAATCAAGTTACCATTTTAAGGTGGCTGGTGTCGCTTCATACTAAATTTGGGCGATAGCGTTTGCCTGTTACCGGACGTTTCTGTTTAAATTACACGTATCACCTTCAGGTAGGTCAGTTTTGACATATGCTGCACGTCTTTTTTGGTTTGATTAGCGCTTGTCCTCCTTTCAGTTTGCATTTGTGTATCGCATCTCCGGAAATTTGGGCGTTACTGTTTTCATATGGGGTAGCGATTGACTTGCACTTTCACTCGAGCTGGTTGCGACTATGTCGCATTGTCAAATTTGTTTGTCGCATTGCTGCAATGTCACACTGTCGAGTTTGTTTGTCGCATTGCTGCAGTGTCGCATTGTCAAAATTTTTTGTTAATTAGTTTGGTTTAAGTATTTTGAAATTAGCTACTTCATAGTTTTTTTTGTTTTTTTGTTTTTTTTTGTTTTTTTGTTTTTTTTTTTTTTCATAAACGTAATTTCGCGGAAGTGGACTCGGAATCCTGGAGAAGGAACTAAATTTTGCGATTTCGTTTTTAAACAATCTGACCGGCATTAACAGGCAGATGGTCTACGAATCCAAGCTACAGATTTTAATTTTTACATGCCACATAATACAGTGACTTAGACACTGAAAACCACAACAAAACAGAATTTAAAACAGTTAACATGGTTTTCTGCGACAGAGCATAACTCTGATCTCTACTACAATGATCAACATTAAGGAATTGTACTTTGTTTCTGTTGTATGATTAGAAGAAAGAGCGCATCAACACGAAAGGCAAGGAGAAGGCGCACGATCCATAATAGCGACAAGTGACATTAGTTTTTGTGTCATTAATTCATTTTTTTTGACACCTTTTATTCATGCTGTTAGCAAAATCGCAAAAATTAAGACACCGCGGCTTTTTTCTTTTTTAATTAATAAGCAAGCTTTATGACATGATAAGAGTACGTGTTAAGGCAAAGTACGCAAGAGGAGGCCCTTAGTATAGTTTTTTACCAATCGCAGAAAGAGGCCCTGCGGTCAGATTCTGGAATTCTGAAAACAATAATCAGTGAAAAAACTGTTTGGTTTAGAGCTGTTATTTGATTTATTTTACTAGTAAAGAGTTATGTGAAAATTAGCTCCCGATCTCTTCAACTTTGGATGTGATGCATCACGGAAGTTGGTCAGTTCTCCTTAAAGGTGAATCCTTTGAGCTGAAAATTAAACTTGATATGATCGATAAATTAAATTACCTTTTATTCACCGAACGATTTTATCAAAAGATGAGCGTATGTCAAGAGAAGGAAGTAATTATATTCCGTTTAAAATTTAAATTTCAAATCCATGAGAAATATCCTTTAATTTGAAAATGATTTTTTTCCAGGTGTCGCCATTCGGGTAAAGGAACATGAAAAAGACCATTTTTCGTCTCGCTTTTTTCTTCTTGTTAAGTAACGCCAGGTTATTTAGATAAATGCAGAATTTTTCTAAAACTGTTGAAATAGATCTTATTAGATATTAAACAGACGCAAGGATTCACAGCACTCCAGGAGTGCATCATAAACATTGCTATGAATGGAATAACCGTGCGAAAACTACAAATGGCTGGTTCTTCCCAATTCCACAAAAAAATTCGAGCGAACAAGAAAGAAAGCTGTGGAATCAAACAAACAATGAATGAGATTATTAAAGCCACAGACATTCGTACAATTTTTCTAAGCTGGTGTTCTTGATAGCGTTGGCGATAAGATAGCTGCTGCTTAAGTTGCGTGTTTTTCTTTTTCAAAACACGTGCAATAGTGCCATAAACGATAGCAAAGACACAGATGGGCACCAGGATAAAAGTAATGAAAGTTGCCGTTACAAATCTCTTGTTTGTCTCCACATGGTCAAATGCCGGGCGCCAAGATGACTTGCAATATGTTTTATTGTCACGCGGGTTTACTTTCAGACTAAAAGTGTAAAAATAAGGTGCATGGACTGCAATGGCGACGATCCATATACACAGAATGCTGATTGAGCGCGCTTTCAATGACTCGAGTTTGGTACAAAGTGGGAAGATAGCAGCGACGAACCTGTCCATTGATATCAACAGGAGGCTTTCGATAGAAACAATGAGAGAAACATCAGGAAGAAAGTAGCAAAGTTTGCACAAAATGTTTCCCAGCATCCGCGGATTGTCGACATTCCAAGAATCAGAACCTGAAATGATGTGAACGATTTGGATAGGCATGATGGTCAACGGGTTGAACAGGTCGGACACGGCCATGTTGAAAACAAAGAAGTTGATCGACTTTCTCAACTGCTTGTTTCTGTAAGTTATTGATAAAATCAAGAGATTTCCAACTAAAGAAACCAGGAGAATGATGAAATAAGCCAGAGCTTTGAAAACAATTTCGGCTTGCGTAGTCGACTCTCTTGCGAGGCAGTCTTGATTGGTGTTGTTATGATCAGCACTATTCCTGTTTGGCATTTCTAAGCTAGAATTAGGAAACATGTTGGTCTTTTGTCTTGTGAAAGTTGATGAACGGTACTCTTTCTCTCGGCGTTTGTTTTATGCTGATTAAAGAAGGCTTATCTGCCTCTTTATGACACAAAGAAGCATCATTTGCATGTAGATCATTTTAAATCTGACTTACGTAAGCAATCAACTTGAATGAAAGGGATTTATACCAGAAGACACATAACCCTTTAATTTGTAGACAGTGCCATTGTTTTTTTGTTTTTTGTTTTTTTTTGGCGTCACACACCCTAAGATTTTAATATATATTTGTTTCACTGACTTTCCGTTTTGATCTTCTCTATTTATATATCATATTATTTTGCTTGGGTTTTATAGTTCTTCTTTTTGTTTTCTGATATCCTCGACTTTTTGGAAAATTAAGGTGGAACTTCACCTAACCTGTTTTTTTTTTTGTCAGATAATTCGGCATTCTGTCCTCTGAAAAGCTTTTGCACCGTAAAATGTTGTTTGAATCGAAGTTGCTATTCATCTTTTGTATTTGACGTCCTTCGATAACATCCTGAATATACTCAGCGTGCCATTTGCCTGGAGATATTTAGATCCTTCCATGCTGGTGGTCTGGCGCAAAAATAGCTGGGCTAAGATGAAACATGCTAACCTTCCCGTTGACAGACGAATGAATGAATGAATGAATGAAATTTCTTTATCAAGTCTTAAAGTATATAGCAGAGAGAATACCTAACTAAAAACTAATACGAATATATTAAGAACTAATACGAATAAATTGATTCAGAGTTAGAGTTAGATCACTTCAAACATATTGCTAGCAGGTGTTTTCTTTATCAGAGTAACCGACATTTCTTTTGTTACTTTAATCTCTTGAAGGAATTTGAATATCCTTTCACGAAAGGTGCAGTCCATCCTCATTTTAAGGTATACAATATTCATCTCATACCGGCTATTCATTTACGATATTTATTATATGGCAAGCTCCATGAGCGTGCTAGATGAGCCAAACCCTGAGCTGTTATTAGCCACCCGAGCGGGCAAGATAGCGCTTTCTTCCTCGCTCGGGACTATTGGCTGTTTATTTATGCCACATAAATATACTTTAGTTGACCAAGCTTGTTCGGCCAAGATGGCTCTATATTTTTGGTTTCATGTCTAATAATAAACGTTACAATGGTTTTTTGAAGGCGAATTGTTCTTTTTCATTCCTAAAATATTGATCTTGATTTTCTGTATGTAAATGCAATCGCCAGTCCAGTCGAAAATAGAAGCTTAATAAAAGCTTAATAAAATCGAACAAGCTTGGTCGACAGTTTCTTCCGATGTATAAAGAGGAAACTGAACCCAACTTTAGCAGACTCGTACCCAGTCACTATTTACATGTTTTCGGGGTAGAGAAGATTGGATACTAGGGTGGATTAGGGTGCGCGAGGCATCATGGGAAAGGTCAAAGGAAAAATAATACTCTCTTCTCTTTTCATAACTCCCCGCGCGCTCCACTCGATTCAGCCCGCTTTTTCTTTGAAACAATCCAATCTCAACAGTAAAATAGCGACCGAGTACGAGTCAGCTGATATTTTAGCATAACCAGCACGTTCCGTGACTGGCAACAATCCAGGGCTATAATACACTGTACTTAATTAATGAAACCCAGTCCGATTCTCAACCTGTGTCTTTTGGTATTCCTCAGGAATCCGTGCTAGGGCTGTCGCTCTTTACACTATTTATACCAACGGTCTACCATCTTCTGTCACTTCGGGAACACTGTTTATATACGGAGATGATATTACGATCTAACTGATTTTTTTCCACCCTCAAAGGTGGGAAGTAATCTTGAGGACTGCCAGAGCCTTTCTTATGGATGTTTATGATCCGTATGCCAACTACAGGCGAGTCGCTTTAGTAAGAGTGAATTTTTGCCCGAAATTGCAGATATTGATGTCACGTTCAGTAAACAAACTTAAAAGTCAACAACCTCTCGGGGGGCTATAACTAAACTACGTAGGTAGTTATTTTGACATCATTATGTAAGCATCTGCCAACAAGCCTTGTGTATCGGTGTGACAGTCCTTTTTTCTTCATTGTAAGTAATGGCTTCTCTCTAGTTAATCGAAAATAGCTCAACAGAACAGACCACTGTTCATTGCTTAAACGACGGAGGCAATTAACGCTGTGACGCAAAATGACATCTCACCGAGTAGTCAAGTTTTTCTGGGTTTTCCAAGTAGCTGGTTAAAGCAGGATTTCCCTTTTATTTTGATTAGGAAATATATATGGCCATGAACAACTGAAGCAAGGAAGAACGCTAAGGCGGACACAATACGAACTGTCTTGAACACTTATAATTGATTACTTTTTTATCTTTAGGCTATTTATTAATAGCGATAACGTGAATCTATTTTCCTTGCGTCTCGTAACAACGTTTCAGCGATGCTCTCTGACAGATGTCGCTCGATTCAAGGAACAACGGGAGGTTCCCGTTTGTCTGTTCGCTTTGCCAGTCTCTCTCAACGGCAGAATTCTTCCAAGACTACTGCGGTACATCTTAATACATGTCAAACATATGCAAGGATTTACAGCGCTCCAAGAATGAAGCATAAATTGAGCAATGAATGGAATCACATCTCGAAATGCACAAATGGGTGAGGCATTCCAATTCCACAGAAAAACTAATGTGAACAGGTACACAACCAGTGGTATCATGCAAACGAGAAAAGCACTTATTATCGCCACTGACATTCTAATGGTGTCTCTGACCTTTCGAGCTCGATGGAGTCGGACACATGATAGTTCCAGCTCAGTACGTTTGATATTCGTTTTCAACTTCCACGCTATGGTGACATACACAATGGCCAGAAGACAAATAGGGAGAAGGATGAAAGTAATAAAAGTTGCCGTGATGAATCTCTTGGTTGTTTCTACATGGTCAAAAGCCGGTGCCCAAGTTGAACTGCAATGTGCTACATTGTCATTGTCAGAAAATAATCTGAAAGTGTAAAAATAAGGTGCATGAACTGCAATGGCGGTAATCCATGTGCATCCGATACAGATGAAACGTGCTTTTGCGGTGATGAGTTTGGCTCTTAAAGGGAAAACAACAGCGACGAATCTGTCCATTGATATCAACAGGAGGCTTTCGATGGAAACAACAAGAGAGACGTCAGGAAGAAAGTAGGCAAGTTTGCACAAGATGACTCCCAGTATCCACGGACTATCAACCTTCCAAGCATCAGAGCCTGAAATTATCTGAACGATTCGGACTGGCATGATGGTCAAAGGGGTGAACAGGTCGGATACAGCCATGTTGAAAACAAAGTAATTAATCGATGTTCGTAACTGCCTGTTGGTATAAATAACGATAAGAACCAAGAGATTTCCCATCAACGAGACCACTAGGATGAAAAAATAGGCCGCTACTTTAAAAAACACTTCCATAGAGGAATCTCTCCCAAGGCAATCTTGAACGGTGCTGTTGTGACCTTTGGGGTATTCCAATACTGCAGACATGTTGCTGCTGGGTAGTTCCAAGCTAACATTTTGTGACATCTTTTTCTTTCGTCGTTTTGAAAAACGACTCCTTCCTCAGTATCTGATGTCTATCTCGATCATGTATTCCAAGGACGTTGAAAATGTGACAATGTTGATTTGCAAGTTTGCTTTTATACCTTCTCTATAGCTTCGCGTTAACATTGCCTGTCCATTACCTTTAATTGAACTAACCTTACGGATATGAACGATATTATATTACAGATCATCTGTCTGCACAGATCATATACGAATGGAAAAGGTATTGTATTAAAATGAGCTTAACCACCTTTCATGAAACTACGAGATGCGTTTTCATGACGGTACATCAATTAGACAAATACAATAGAACATACAAGCTGTTCCGTATCAACTTTCGTTTATCAACTTAAAACGAAAAAAGGCCTCGAATAGCACCGCCTAATAAAATTGATAGTTAAGAAATAAAATCATTGTTAATTGAGAACAAAATAAATGGGCGAAAAATTTCCCTGTATTGGTGATGAAGCCACAAAAAAATGTCGTTAACATTAATGTAGTCTCGTAAATTCAACTTGGGCGTTAAAGATAAATAGTGATAAGAGAACGATCACCCACGCTTTCATGCTTACTGACCCAAATTCAATTTAAAAATCGAGGTTCGCCTTTTGAGATATAAATACTACTTCCTGTTCTTGGCTATATTTTGGTAAGCGGGCAATAAAAAACATCGTTATGCGATACGTACGGCTTTCCTTACATTATCATTTCAAACATGAATGGCACAAAAGCTTGATAGCTGCCAGTTCAGTTTCAGTAATGCATGTGATGAGCAATTTATCGTTTCGTACTGTTGACAGGTTGACAATGGACTAAGACAACACATTAAAAATTGGTATTTGAATTATCTTACACCAGAATAATGATTACTTAACAGGCCGAATTGGCTGCATCTGCTGTTGAACACGAAGCGGATTGCAAGTTAAGTCTTTCCGTTCAAACTCCATTTCTGTTTATGGTAGTCTGGATTGCCAGGCACTTGAATTGCCAATCAAATTCACTCCGGTCTAAGGGTATTAAGAGCTGAGGTGAATGGGATCAATAGTTCAAGTATCGGGGGGTGGGGGCGGTGACCTTAATGCCCGAAAAAAATACACAACGCCCGAAAGCGTGGGTGTTGTTCAAACGCACTCGAATCGCGATAAATACAAAAGCGTTCACAATTCTCACGTCTTATGAAACTGTTATCATTTCAAAAATTGTCATTTTGGAACCTCGCACACTCTGTAACCTCGATCGACAGCCTAGTAAATTAAGGACGTTCGCGCTAATTGTTTCTGCGCATCCTTACTGCGCACGAAAATTCAAACGCCACGTCCTGCATCGAGCGTGCGCTAAGTAATAAAATGAACAATGATAGGGTAGATGGCCATTGCTATAGCTTTGCCTGGGTTGAAGATCTTGCACGTTCGGTGACTGCTACTTTTCTTTTGATGGATCATTTTCTCTACCGAATTTTAACGTTTAGCGAAAAAATGAAGAAAATCTATCGATTAGAAGTTTGATTTTTTTGTAAAATGCACCATCGAATTGCGTGCTTTTTAGCTCTTCGTTTATCTGTGCGGCAGTTTCAAATGCCTCTTGAAAGGTTTTGGAATTATAAATGCAATAGATTCACTTAAGGTTACCGTATACCTTCAGGGGTGTCTCGCGTCCAAGCGATGTAGCGCGTCCGGTTTAAGCTGTAGATACCTAAGCCCCTATATCAAATTAAAGCTTATAGAGCTGGCTATCAAACCATACCAAAAATTTTGAAATAAAATGAATTGCCAATTTTTTCACGGTCACCAAATGCAAGCGTCCTAATCACCTTTTGGAAGCTACAAGTCAAAGCGAATTTTGTTTTTCGCCAATTTATTTTTTTCCTCGGTTTCAGGACAAAAAGCGCTAAAAAAGCGTGTCTGCGTTTTTCCATATTCAATTGTAGTAAAAAGTTACAGAACATTTTCGAAATAGGATTAAAAAAATGTGAAGTGATCGTACAAAAATCGCTCTCGGAGAAAAAATATTTCGAAATAAACAATTCGCAGACACGTTTTTGTTTTTTATATGTTAATCTAGCTACTGTCCAAATTTGAGGGCAAACAAACAAATTCCGTTTGAGTTGTAACTCTTTAAAGTGTCTGCTTTAAGTGAAAAAATTTATCCGAGAAAACAGCTCTAAGAAAAATATCTTACTTCGCAAACAAACTCCGCCCACAAACGCCTTCAACTGGGTTCTCAGATCACTGAGCCAATCAGCGCTTGGAAAATTTACTACCATTAACTCGCGGTGAAATTTACGCGTGAATCTGCAAAAAAAAACCTTGCGTTTCGCAATGCGCTCAAGGCGGAGAGATAATTTTTCTGCAGCTGGGTTTTTCTTGAAGCTGGTTTGGCAAAATGGGGAAGACGAAAAAGGATACGAACGTTAGAGTAGCTGGGCGACGAGAACAAACAAAAGAAAGCGCGGCAGAGCAAATGTGCATGGATAATATTGCAATGGATCTCAATGAGTTGGACGATTCATCGGTATCGAACTCAACAAAAGAGTCACTGTAAACATCGCTGTTATCGCTGTCGAGTTCCCAAATTTTACACAACCTTTCTCTTCTCTTGACTCGATCTTTTTGCCCGCTTGATACGTCCGTAGCTTCATCCGCGAGGCCAACTTTCGCTTCTTCACTCATTGATGTATTTTTATTCATTCTTCGCTCTTTCGAACTGGTAAACGGAGTTTTCCGTGGTCCATGTTTACTTATAACTTAATAGAATTACATCTAACACGAAAAATGCTTGGATTAACAATGCTGATTAACTGAGTAGCCAGCCAATTCGTGGTATCAATATCGGTAATATTCCCGCGAAAGTAGTCTCGGTTGATTGCATACACGTTATAGGGCTGTCAATCAAGAGGGAACTTTTACTTCCGGCCATAACGTAAAACATCCATTTCTCCGCCAATATTAGGTTTTTTTCAATTTTGTTTTCAGAAATTAGAGATTACTCTTCGACCATTAGTTTGAACCAAAAATCCAAATTTGAAGAAAATTGCCGATCTGAAGGTATACTGTAACCTTAAACAAAATAGTACTAGGATAGTTTACCTCCGTTGATTTATCTTTGATATTTTAAGCTAAAAACCCTGAAGACCACGCTGATTTACGCGCGCCAATTTTTCAAAATCAAACTAGTTTTCCACACGCTTTATCTTGGAATTTTTTTCTTTCTGAGACAAGTAATTCATTATCTGTCCGCAGTAGAAGTTTGAAGAAAATCTATCGAACAGAAGATTTTCGCGCAAACGTTCCTAACTTCCTTGTACGAAAAGTTCAAGAAGAACTATAAAACGGAATTTGGAATATCTCATCGACGACGTTTTAGCAAGAATTCAATCCTGAACATTATCGAGTCTAAAACGTTTGGGGTGAAACATACGGCTCTGAAAAAACCACTTTCGTTTAATCTAGCAACAGAAAAAAAAAACTGTCAGTCTGGCTTTGAATACGCGAAAATTATAATTGATTTTTGCACACATTTGGCAGCTGAGAGGCTTAAAGCCATGAAAGTACCCTGCCTTGAGATATTCCCACTTTTAATCTCAAGTAGACGAGATATATACAAAATTACAATTTTAGAAAAAGCGCAGAAAGACCTTCAATTTGGTCATCTGAAATTCCGTTTGGCTTTTCACTTACTATAGCGATGGTGCCGCTTTGGTATCAACTCGAGAGAGCAATTAAGCTAGACAAAACCACGTGTTAATCAATCATTCGCTTTTGCCGGTCTGAGTTGAGCGGTAATTGAAAATTAATTTCCAGACATAAAGGCGGTTCTTTAAGGATTTAATGCACTGTTAAGATAAAATACTTATGCTTTTTTGTCTGTGTGGACTACATGGCGCTATCAATCTGTCATTAAACTCAAAAGCCTTGCATGATTAATGGTGAAGGCTTCCTAAATGCTCACGCAAATGACGAGTTTTGTTTCATGATTTTCACTTGACACCTGAAAAGAATTTTTAGGCCCAGGTCAAACGACGAACCTCATATGCGACTGACTAGATCAACCAACACGTTCTGTCCGTCGCTTCAGACGAATAGAACGTGTTGATCGATCTAACTTTAGTCGGACGAACTCAGTTGAGTCAAACGTCAAACTTATCATGAACTTTTTTTTATTCGCTCAGTTTAGTTCGTCTCGTGTGAAGTTCGACGTTTGAACTGGGCCTCAAAACATACATACATCCATAAATAAACTTTATTTTTTCTCGAATTTAAGAGTAGTTATTATACAAGCTAATTTTTCCGAGAGGAAAATAGCAAAAGAAATCAACACAATATACTGTAACATACAATTTACAATTCTGTACAATATTTACAATTAACGGCTAAAATATAACAAATCTGTATGCTAAATGTTTTAAAATACTACTTAAGCAGAAATTTAATTTACAAGTGTCCCAAATTTACTTTAAGTTAAGGCTAGCTAATACTTTTTTAAAGTCATTAAGGTTCCAAAGTTCGAACATTGTCCGGCAGTGAGTCCTATTGTTTAACGACATGATAAGAAAAAGAGTGAAGGCCACACGTAGTAGTTTTAGGTACAAGAAGTGTCAGAATGTAGTTACCGCGTAAATTATAGTAGGTAGTACGAAAAGTAAACATATTCCTCATGTAGATAGGATACGTACAGGGAGGGGGGGGGGGGGGGGGGCAAGAAGCGAGGCCAGGAACCGAGTTTCTATGATCGCACCAGTTAAGAAATTTGGCCGAGCAAGACTAAGTACTGGTTTGTGGAAAGCAAACATGGCGGACTTCCGTGAGCGCGATGTGTTTGTAAAGTTTTGTAAACGTCGTGCATATTTCACGTTCAAACATCTACGAAAAAGCTCCAGTTGCCATGCATCTAAATCTTGGACATTTGATCGAGGCATCGGTGATAAATATTCCAACGTAAACCTGTGAGCCCTCGCGAGCGGGAACTCCACAGTGTGAGCCAGATTGCAGGCATGAATATTTCATTCGAGCATTTTTGGGTGTCCTATCAACGGGATAAACTGAAGTATTCCTATATTTCCGGACTCCCTGATGGTAAGGGTTGCTTTTTCTCAACAGCTTCGTGACCCTTTTTTTGTTTGCACTTATTAAACTGACAGGGTTAAAGTAGGTTTCATAGTGGGTGCAGTGGGTACGGCGTTTTACGTTACCACAAGAGGTCTGTTTCAGTTTCAGGCAAAGCATCTGGCATTATTTATGAAAGCGAATACTGGATAGGTCCCTCAGCAGAATTGAGAATTCATCACCATCTCTTTGCCGTTACAACACAATAGTTGTGTCGTTGACTGTTTTTGTTTCTTCATAATCCTTAGACTTTTGTTTTGATATTCTTGACTTAACGGCTTAAATAATGGGTCCAATCAAGTCGTTGAGATGGAGAGTGTGCAGGAGGTTTGACTTTACCACCTCATTTTGTTGCTCTTTCTGCACTAATTTTTTATGCCACCTCTCAATCAGTTTTCAAAGGGTTCATGCTCCTCTCTTGCACTAAGAATTGTCATTTGAGACAAGTACTATTAAAGACTTCATTCATCTGACTTTATATTAGTCTGCCTTATTGTCTTATTTAGCTATCCTTCCACTACAGGAACAAGCCATTGATAATCAACACTTTGGGCCAAATCATGAGTTGATATATTAACATCCTTACTCATCTTTTTGCCTTAGAGGAATAAAACAAATCCTTTGTTTACTGGTCATTTGATTAGCCCCTAGCCAGTTAGCCCCCAACCACAAGTCGATTAGCCCCTTACTCATGCTTAAAGAAAAAAATATATACAGTTTTTTTATTTCTGGTTGGGGGCTTATTGACCTCTGGTTGGAGTTTAAATGTTTAGGGGCTAATAGACTTGGGGGCTAAATGACTGTTACAGATCCCTGTGCTTGATGTCTTTTCTTGTTATTCTCGAAAGCCTTAAAGCCAAGTTCCAAAATTGGCCTATTTCAATTGTTGTGGAGGTTCTTTTGACTCAGGTTTACCCAAGTTAAAGTTAGTAATCTGGATGAATGACCATTTTACCTGCTTACCTCATTACTAGCACTCAACTACAGGTAACATGGCCTCATTTTCCTTCCCTGGGTCTATTTCATAAATTATCTCCCTCAGCAGATGAGTATATGGCAGCCCTATTTTGATATCCAGAAGTATTACAGAGCTTTCTCCCACCACACAAATAAAACTGATGCTTATCACCAGTACAAATTATGCCAAAGCATTTGAGCAGAAGCTGCTTTCTTTATTTTCACGGGTAAATAACTTGTACACGAAATACTTCAACCTAGTAAAGGTTCACATTGAGTCTGTGCCTAGCAAACCGTCCATTTTGGACATTCCCATATGCAGAAGCAGAAAAATGATTTCAAATTTGCGAGTTCACATTGGTACTGAACAGTAAGGGATGGAGGTTTCAAAACCTCTATAATTTTATCACTGCATTATCGAGACGCGCAAACTGGTAGCTATTTTCAATGTTGTTGACTGATCTGCAACTGCCTTCAAGTTTCATGATTTAATTAAATAACTCGAAAGAAAGTTTTCAGACTCAACACATTACAGGAAAATCATAAAGTAAATGCAGTCTTTCATAAGAGAGTAAGTTAAGACGGAAAAAACTTTAGACAGAAAAGCTTGTTTACTGTAGTCAATGTAAGCTCAACTCTGAACAGTTGAGAAATATTTTAAAGACTTACTTTCGGAGGCTTCGCGATATATAATGGCAGACATGAAACAGTTCGACATCGGTATTTTCCATAGAAATTTGGGAAGAATAATTGGTCGGTGTGAAGATGGAAAGTAATGAACCTTGAAATTTCCACAGCAAAATAAAAACTTCAGCTTCGTTTTCTTCCTGAGACGGAGAAACCTCTCCAGGCAACCAAGAATGCAACCACGCTCGCCAGGAAAATAGCACAAAGCTAGTCCTGGATTCCCTTAGTCCTGATTGTCTCAGAGCTGTCGTTAAAAATTGCTAACAGCGAATAAAAAGTTATCGAATCGAAGGCAAACCCTGAACAAAAATGGCGGCGAAACATGTTTCGGTTTCCTCGTGTTATTTTCGCGTTATGCGCATGCTCGTTACGGTTCTCAAATGGTTGACAGATTTCTTTACTGGGGCGATCATAGAAACCAGAAAAGCGGCGAGATCGAAGGTAGCTGCCAGCCCCCCCTGGATACGTAGTTAGAAATAAACTTTTGTAGATTAAAATTTTAATATTGTGTCAGGAGCCAGAACGTCTGTTATTTTGAGAAATACAGTTGACTTCATAAGATCAAAAGGAACCCACGCCTAAACCATAAAATTTGTAGATGGAGATTGGGTGGTGCAAGATGGCGGTGTGAACGTGTTTGTGTTCTGGACGCCCTTCATGGCCGAAGCCGCTAAACGAAAAGCGTGGAAAAGCTCTGCAAGTTCAACAGAAGAACGCTTCTCGCCTGACGATAAAAGAATAAGGTGCAACACATCTATTTCTGACGGTTAAATAAGCAGTGAACCGGACGAGGTGATTCATTTACTAAACATGGCGGAGGCAGTTATGACTAAATTAGAACTTGTATTAGAGAGACTTGGGAAGGTAGAATCCAAGCTTGAAGAACTGGAAAGCTATGTTAAATCTGTAAATGCCAAGGTTAGCAATCTTCAGTTAAAGGTCTAAGGTTTCGAGTCATTTAAAAAGGAGACAGAGAGGACGATTCAAGACATAGAAGACGGCATGGATTTTGCTAGTGCAGAAAGGAAATCCTTCAAGAAAATTTTAAAAGAAATGCAAAATCAGCTTGACCAGCTCAAAGAGGAAAATCTCTATATGGAGGTATACCAGCGGCGCGAAAACTTACTCCTCTTTGGAAGAAAAGAAGCAGCCACGGTACAGGAAGACACGAAGGAGGTTTTGGTCAACTTTTTGAAAACGTAGCTTGGCATCGAAGTGGCTAATGAAATAGAAATCCAGAGGACACATCGGATTGGAAAGCGGAGCTCCTCCGACGGAAAACCTAAGCAGATTATTGCACGCTTCTTGAGGGCCCTCAAGAAGCCGGCAAGACCCTTTCTGCTAGTAGCTTTATTGCTAACAGCTTTTGCTGGCTACTTTTCTAATTGCGTGATTGTGTGTTGTAATTTTGTTCTGTCCTTTTTGTTAACTTCCTTAGAGACTAACATGTTGATTGCTTTATATACCAGGGTGGAGGACGTGCATAGCACCTACGACTTGAGCTTCATGTGTATGGAGTTCTGTATACATATTCACTGGTCCACCAGCTTTATTATGTTTGTTGCCTCTCAGTATTTCTATGAAACGTAATTCAAAATTTTAAAATATTATCATTAAATGTTCCAGGGATTCGTTCTTTTGACGAAAGAGAAGCACTGTTTCACTGGTTAGTGAAAGAGAAGTCTGATATTATTATTTTTTTTTTTTTACAAGAAACATACAGCACCCCAGGAGTTGAAAATATTTGGAACCGGAGGCAAACCTCACATGAACTGAATCTTGTAAAAATGTTGAGAATTTGTGTTCATTTTTTGATTTTATTGGTAGCTACAGAATCAGAAATCCTGATGTTAGACGATTTACATGGAGACAGAAAAACCCCTATAGTGCAGCTCCGTTTGGATTTTTGGTTAATTAACAGCACCATTGAGGAAGAAGTGGAGAATGTAGATATCATTCCTGCGGTAAAGAGTGATCATTCCGCCGTCTTATTGCATATACAGTAAACGGAATTGAGGAAACAGGACGGGGCCCTTCTTTTTGGAAATTTAACTCCAGCCTTTTAGAGGATGATGATTATACATAACTAGTAACCGATAAATATAGTGATTGGCTAGAGGAAGGAAAAGATTTTCAAGACCTTAGGATCCTTTGGGATTCCATAAAGTGCAAGATCCACCATGAAACAAACTATTACAGTAAGCAGAGGGCTAGAAATCGAAGGGAGAAACTATCAGCACTGGAGGGAAAAATCAAAGAATGTAAAGCAAAATGTGATACACATCCAACTCCAGAAAATTTAAATGATTTGGAAATCCTTCAAATTGAATATGATCGACAATATGAATATATGGCTCAAAGAGCAATTATTGGAGCAAGAGCGAATTGGTATGAACATGGCGAGAAAAGTAATGAGTACTTTTTGAACTTAGAAAATTACAAAAAGAAAAAAAGCTGTATTAGAAAGCTAGAAGCAAATGATATTTGAACGACTGATCTGAAACAAATAATGACTGAGATTCATAAATTTTATGCAAATCTTTATGACACAGATCGTCGTGATCGTGGTGGCCTATCGACTGACGAATATCTTAGTAATAGAAGCACTAAAGTATTGACGGACGAGCAACGGAGGACTTTGGATAACAAAATTACAGCAAACGAATATTTCGAGGCGTTGAAATCCCTTCAGACAAACAAAACACCAGGAAATGATGGCCAGAGAGTGGAATTTTACCTTGGCTTCTGCCACCTCGTGGCCATGGGGAAATGCTTTGTTAACGCTTCAAATTTCGCGCACGAACACGGACAATAACTGTTATTGAAGTTATCAGCGATTTGACATACAAACGAGGCGAAAGGGTCAATATGGCTTTGCATTGACCCGTTTGCGTCGTTTTCATGCCTCTTTAAATAAAGGAATATTTGACCGCAGGCTCAACTGCAATGAGAGCTATTGTCCAACTCACTGAAACAGGCTATGATTACTTTGCTAGAAAAGAAAGACAAAGATAGACGATTTATCAAAAACTGGCGACCAATTTCTATAATTCATGTCGACTAAGTGTAAAAATTGCACCCAAGGCGATTGCAAAGAGAATAGAGCTTATTTTACCTAATCTTATTCATCCCAATCAAAAGGGCTTCATCAAGGGAAGATCAATACTGGATGGAGTTCGGACGATTGAGGATGTACTTGAATTTGCTAAGTTAACAGATCGTTCAGATATTCTCCTGGTAATTGATGTGGACAAAGCATTCGACTCGCTGAACCATTCTTTTCTTTTTAAAATCTTGTGAAAATTTAACTTTGGATCATATTTTTTGCAGTGGATCAAAACTTTTTGTACTAACATATCCGGGTTGCGTTTTAAACAATGGTTTCACCACCGATTTATTTCCTTTATTATTCATTTTAACTCCAAAATCGAGAAGATAATGAAATCAGGGTTATATTAGTTAAAGAAGAAATCAAATTAACTCTTTTCGCTGATGATATGACTTGTTTTCTCAGAGATATGGTATCATATTACCGATTAGTGGCGACTCTACACCTCTTTTCTAAATTTTCGAACCTCCAAGTCAACAATGATATAACGGAAATCTTTGCTATTGGTAGACATTCTCTTGATCAGACTAACTTTCCTCAGAAAATACGGACACCTATTAAAATTTTGGGAATTTACCTTGACTATAATGTAGTTTCAAGGGTGAAAACAAATTTTGAGTCAATTCTTAAATCTATAAGGGACATATTAAATATATGGAATTGGAGAGGGCATACATTACCAGGAAGAATACAGATTGTTAAATCCTTTATTATCCCTAAAGTTTTGAGTAAAGCGGCGTTAATTGCAGTCACAAGAGATTTGATCAAAGAGATCAACAGTTTGATCTGTCGCTTTAGTTGGAGGGTCAATGATAAAATTAAACGTGCTGCCCTTGTCAGTGATATCGAGGATGGTGGGCTCAAGAAGTTAGAGATTCACTCGATGATCCTCGCACAAAGGGTGATGGTATTAAAAAGATTTGCGGATAAAGAAAACAAAGGTTCTTGGAAGATAACATTGACTTACTCACGAGTCTCTATCAAGTAGGTGGAGAATTTATTCTTAAGTGTAATTTTGACGCGTAAAAGTTGCCTGTCTACCTTCCAACCTTTCATAAAGGGTGTTTGGACGCTTGGTCCATGCTAAACCAGTCCTCTGTGTTATCGTACGGGGGTGTTGTCCACCAGGTTATTTGGAATAATAAAGATGTTACTGTTAAAAAACTCTTGATCTTTCAAAACCACTTGCTTTCTAAAGGAATCAGTACGATTGGTGACCTCCTCTCTGATGCTGGACAGTGGAATCGTTCTAAAGGGTGTTGAGGTGTTAAATGCAAATCTATCGCCAATATAGCATTTTAGTTTAATGAGCATCGTTGATGCAATCCCTCTTGAATGGCGACAAATCATCAGACAAAACGCGCAGCACGTTTCTCCTTATACTGGTGATACAATTTATTTGAATTCGGATAATTCTGAGGTAACTTTGTCAAAGGTCTCATCCAAATTACTTTATAAGGCGTTTAAGAGTAGAAAGCAAGTTCCTCCAACGGCCCGAAAATGTTTAAGGAGAAAATTCCACATTTTTCGTTTCACTGGAAGGATATTTACCCTTTCCCCTTTATAGTAACGATTGAAACTAAAATTAGAGAATTCCAATGTAAAGTATTAAATAATATAGTATTTACAAATGAAAAGATGTTTAAGTTCAAAATGACGGATTCGCCTTTATGTTCCTTTTGTAAACGAGAAGTCGAATCCTTCGAACATTTGCTTTGCGAGGGGGACATTGGGGGGTTCTGAACACCGCAATACCGCAAAAAGATTCGGCAAATACCGAAATATCGCAAAAAAAAAAGTCGCCAAATACCGCAACACTTCAATACCAAGTCGAAACTCGATGTCATACCCACTCCACTACTCTGTCTGTCAAGTTTACAGCATTAGTAACAATTAGGAATTTATTGATGAACGCTATGTCAGGTAATCGTTGATTTGGACAAAATATATAAGTAACATCTATTGGCGTGTTGCGTAATAATTAACAAAAAATATCTTATCCTTTTCCAATAGGAAACTGGAATGCGGAACTCGGAAAACGTTTGAAGACTTGGAGGAAACTTTCAAATACGGTCCAAAATGCTAAAAAAACCCACATCCCGCAGGTTCGGAGAATACCGCAATACCGCATTTCGAGATTAAAATTACCGAAATACCACAAGAAAAATTGTTCAATACTGCAATGCCGCAAACCCCAATGTCCCCCTCCTTTACTACTATGACGTGACAAGGACTTTCTGGGAAGCCTTCTGCTCTTGGCTTGGTGGATGTAAGATCAACTCTCATCCTTTTACTATAATGGAAATTTTCTTTGGACTTTTTGATATGGAAGAGGATTGGATTATGTTAAACGATTTGATACTGAAAGCTAATATTATTGTAAATTGAACCATGTGAATCCCTCATTACGAGTTTATGAGGCCAAGATTAGGGCTGTTTATCAAGTAGAAAAGAAAATAGCAACAAGGCGGAACAAATTAACAAAACATTATGGGAAATGGGGGAGGCTTCTGGCATATTTTAGCTCAGTTATAACATAGGTCACTTGCATGCATACCTCTATGTGTTGTGTAACTTAGATTTATTCTGCTTGGTTGTCTACTACAGTGATAATGTAGTATTGTCTAGTTGTTACTTTTTAGTTGTAGTTTCGAGTAACATTGTAATTGTGTAGTAGGGTTGAGTTATTTGTAATTGTTATGTTGTAATATCAATTTTATGTGCCAAAAATTAATAAAAATCACTGAATTACAAAAACAAATAAATAAATAAAATCTGTAGATAAAAACTCTATCAGTGTTGTCCTATGGATAACTTTGGAGAATGAAACGGTAATTTACTCGAAAAGATTCATTTTATTTTGTACAAATATCAAAATTCACAGAGTTGCGCACACAAGTCGTCCTCCCGGAAAGAGGATGAAGTCTTCCTTTACGCAACCGTTATACTCTTTGGAAGGTATAGACAAACTCTGATCCCACTCGTCAAAAAGGGGCGGATCTAGGGGGAGGGATGACGCCTTCTTTTTCGGATTCGCTTTTAAAATCTTTTTCCTCACCAGTCAGTTACGCCATTCCTTAGTGGTGCATCCCCTCCTAAGAATATTCCTGGATCCACTCCTGTCAAGATGCTTTCTTTGTTCGTCAAGTTACTCAAATAGACTGCCCTGCGTTACTAAAGAAGAGTTGGCCCTGGAATGTAAATTTTCAGAGTTTTACTGACTTAATCACGAAGTTTCCGATATAATCATTTGATCTTTTTCAAGTTTTCTTGTTCTCTTAGTTGAATTGAGGACAATGGAGAAAGAACGCGATGGCCGCCACATACTGAATATTCAGAGTAGTGGAATTGCAAGCGAGAATTAAAAGCAAGAAGAAGCCTGCAAGAATTAAAAGCACAAACCCGTGGTCAATCCGGCTGATGTGAATCAGAGCCCAGAGAACTTTGAAGAGGAGAATGTATTACCTTTTTAATCATATCTTCAAATGGTTTGACGTTTAAGTCTTCTCGGATAAGGACTATAAACTGTAAACCCCGTCTCCTGCATCCTCAGTGTTTCATGGCCGTTTAGCAGAGGACGTTAAAGAACCCACATACTTATCGGAAAGAGTAGGACACGTAGTTCCCGGTGTTGTGGTCTGGCTTTGTCTCACGGTTGTTGCTTCACATTGGGTTAACCTCATTGCGCCCTTCCCCCTTGGACAGAATTGTCCAAGAAAGATTGCTATGTCTATGTCTAAGTGTTTATCCGTCTCAAATTTACATCAAGACGGGGTCTCTTGAGTGATAACGGCCAATAAGTCCATTTGTGACTTACAATCACTGTTACATATATGGTACTTTGTAAGAATGAGTGTCGCTATTTTGCAGCTAACCAAAGGTAGCATAGTTTGCGGTGGAAGTACACAGGTAAATAAATACTTGCAGAAAACTATCGATCCTTATTCAGAAATGTCCATTTGTATTCGTTCTAAGTGAAGACAGGAAAAATAGATAAATAAATAAGACGCTCTGACTTGAACAGACACGAAAAAGCGACCTTCCGACCTTCCGACCTTCGGAAAAAGTTGGAACATTTAAAGAGATACTCTAGAGACTTGCAGAAAACTATCGATCCTTATTCAGAAATGTCCATTTGTATTCGTTCTAAGTGAAGACAGGAAAAATAGATAAATAAATAAGACGCTCTGACTTGAACAGACACGAAAAAGCGACCTTCCGACCTTCCGACCTTCGGAAAAAGTTGGAACATTTAAAGAGATACTCTAGAGACTTGCAGAAAACTATCGATCCTTATTCAGAAATGTCCATTTGTATTCGTTCTAAGTGAAGACAGGAAAAATAGATAAATAAATAAGACGCTCTGACTTGAACAGACACGAAAAAGCGACCTTCCGACCTTCCGACCTTCGGAAAAAGTTGGAACATTTAAAGAGATACTCTAGAGACTTTAACATTCGTGTCCTAGGCGTAAGTGAAGAGGATGGCGAAGACTGTATGACGATAATTCTGGATTACATTACACGTCTTGGCTTCGAACATGCAGCGGCTGAAGTAGAGAACGCGCATCGTACAGGGAAAAGGCAAGATGAGAAAAAAGTTCTTCACTAATTATGCGAAAGGCTTTTGAAGAAGGGAAGGGAGTTCGTTTCACGAAGGGAAAATTTTTGTGGACGGAAGGGCAGTCTCTTTCACGTAGAAATTTATCAATCCAAATATTGTGTTGATAATTGCTTAACCTTTTTCAGTCTTCTTACATCGCGTAGCACAGCAAAGGCAAGCGTTAATGTCCACCGTGCGATGATTTCATGTGTGTCCAATTTGCTTGTGCAAAGCTGCACAAGCGCGAATTTTGTGAATAACTCTTTGGCAGTAAATTTATTTACGCTTTATTCTTAACGGTAATTTTGCAGACATCATATCATTCATATATCTCAAAGTTGTCACTTTATGGCTCTAATTATTGGACTTGTCGATGTAAAGAAGCATCACCTTCCTTGAGTCACTTCATAAGAATTTTACTAATTAAATATGAAACTGAAAACACATATATTTCGAATCGGACAAAAAGAATTTGTTTAAAGAAAAATGGAAGATTTTTGAGGAAACAATTTTAACTAATAATTAAAGCCGGATCGGCTAATGCTATTATCAAGGCAAATCGTTTAGTTAAATAAGTATGTAGAAAAGAATTGACAAAATCTATTTTCTTTATTAATGCAATATGGTGTCATTGTTAACTTCTGTAAACCAAACTTTATTCATTCTTCTGTAACTTAATTGTTGAAAAAAGAATTGTAATTGTTGTAATTGTGGAAATAAAAAAAAGTATATTTTAAAGTTGTCAGTCAAAAACTTCTATAGGAAGGGAAACTTATTCAGGTTTCAAGTGTCTTTATTTCCACACAACAAAATATAGATTAAGCAGAGACCAACACCTTGATGAATAAGAGGGACGTTGCATTCTCTATATTTGAAGGTATTTTAAAATCAGCAGCTGCAAATATCTCAGGCTTAATTTGCCATAATCAGTAGTTCGTGGTCGAGGTATATGAACACATTTTAATTCGATCTCGAACGTGGGCGATATCGGTGGTAGTCTCTAATATTCAAGAAATAATTCTAGGAGGCAAATTATCTTGACCTTGGTCATCGGTAAATAAATTTACCAAATTGATAATCGGTAGTTGACTTGCTAGTTAATATATTAACCTGAAGAGGGACATTGTGTTGTAAAAATATCCAGAAAACTGTGTTGCGCGCAGTTCAGTGAATGTGCATTCACTTTATCGCAGGTTATGTTATATAACTCGGATTAATTGGGTTATACGTGACACTTGAACTAGTCACGTGATATAGCTTAGAACATTTACAGGCGGGATTTCCCTATTTATACATCTCTATTTATAGATTTTCGCACATCGGAAAGTTAAGCATGGCTTCGCTTTTTTGCTCGTTTGTAACTTTTTCGAGAGAAAAGTGCAACATATCTCCACGCTATCCGGGGGTCACAGAATATTTTCCCTTGACCTCTTGTAAAAAAGACATCCGGTCCCACCTGAGGACAGTCAAAGTTTCACAGACTAATATCCTCACAAGGAGGGATTTGATTCTCGCTCGCACTGGTCAGTTTAATGAAGATGGTACTAACATGACAATATGTCCGAGACACCGAGTTGAACATGGCATATTTTGGCGACCGATGAGAAAATGTGCGTATCCTCTTCATGGGAATCGCAAGGGCAAGGCAGAGAGGGGAGCGACGTTGGAGATGAGCAAAGAAATCATGTCAAAGTGGAACACACTCGTTCCAGTCGGAGCAGGTAAGGGAGGAATATATACTTGCCTACCGCGTTTTAAAATTTCACGATGCCCTGGGTTCAAACATAACGTCGGGGTCGTAACCTGAGTGAGGGGTGGGTGGGGATAGGAAGTAATCAACAGAGTATTATTGGGGAGGTTACCATTTTAAGATCTGAATGATGATTTATGAAAAAAGGAACGGTTTGAACTTCGGACGTTAGCCTCCTACGCAGACGTTCTTTAGGCTCCTCACGAAATCTTCCGTCCCCTACAACGGGGAGAAGGAAGACTGCGAGACGAGCTCAAAGAATTTTTGCATAGGAGGCTACGCCTGAAGTACAAACCGCTCCTTTTTTATGAATCATCATTCAGATCTTAAAATAGTACCCATTTCAAGCTGAACCCCCCTAAAGTAGTCCATTGTAGAGAGTGCTACCCAGGTGTCGTTACCATGGCATCAAAGTTTGTGTAGTCTGGAATCAGTAAATCCAGGCTCAAGATCAGGAATCACATCGATGGGATCATGGATCAAGGCCGAAATCTAGGATAAAACGGAAAATTTTTTTTAATTAGGATCAGGAGTAGTTTCCAAACTTACAGATCTTGTTACGAGGCCGCTAAATTATGCAAATAAAGAGATGTACCGAGTTGGTCGCCCTGAGTGATATTTGTTTGGCCCAAAAGGGGCTATTATTCAAGGGATGCAATTATTTCTCATTATCCCTATATCAGGGGGTTAGCTAAAACCAGGAAGAGGGCAACGAACAAGACGATCTCTGACAAGAACTATGGGAACTCAATGCGTAACGCAAATACATAAAAATGTATCGTCGTCATAAGTGAGTGCAGTAGTTTTGATCGCACAAGGACTCATTTTCTTTTGGGGGGGAGGTGGACATTATTTGAACGAAAGGATATTCAAGAAAATGTGTCAATCACTGTACATTTTTCAAACTTCGCGTGTGTTGTATTTAATGTTTGACTGTTTACAGGAATTTGCAAACTTTGTAGAAATGATCACCTTGCCGCTGTACGAGTTGTGAACCCAGGTGAAGATTCGTTCACGTTGCAATCTGAAGAGCCAGCTGTAACGCAATCTGAAGAGCCAGCTGTAACGCAATCTGAGGAGCCAGCTGTAACGCAATCCGAAGAGCCAGCTCTAACGCAATCTGAAGAGTTAACTAGAGCCCCAGAACCCATACACGAGTTTCTCTTTTCACAGCTGCACGCATCGAGTGATTCTGGAAGTCAGCTGTCGATAGGATCTTTAAAACAATCCAAAAGGCAGCGGACTCCAGCTATGAATAAGGTGCACATAACCAACGCAACACTCACTACAGAGTTTTTAAACTCTGAAAAAGTACTTCATCTATTTCCCCAAGGAAAACTTACCGGAAGCTTGCCAGATACAATGTCATCGAACATTGCACTGATTTATTGATTATTTACCTACGAGTTATTAATTAGATATTCGTAAGCACATGTACACTCAGGTACTACAAATAAGAACACTGACATTCCGTTCTTGGTGTACAGCTGCAGCCTAATCAGTCTGGTTACCCAATTTGGTGAGTTTGAGGACGCAAGCTGGGGCCTGGACACTAAACGCCGTAATCGTTAGGAAAAAGTTAAAACATATAACCTCTAGTAGCCATGAAGATACACACAATCTCGTAAATTCTAGAAACGAGCCTTGCCCTCTCAAGGGTAGTCGAATGCAACACAAACAGATATTCTGCAACGGAAGTTTAGTGTTCCTGACTTTTTAAACGTAAGGTGGTCATTTATAAAATAAGGAAAGATCCGTAGCTATTTTTAGATTCATAGTCTACAGAAAGGTTTCCCAGAAAACCAATCAGGCTTCCGCTGAGGTTCCTAACATTAAAGAAGAATCAAAGCTAATTAACTTTTCCATGAAGAATCATTTTCCCCTTTGTTGGAGAAGTACTTGAGACAGTCTTTATTTAGTAGTCTGAATAACACTCTATTGCTATTTTCTAATTTCAGCGAGAAACCAAATCCTGTAAGGGGTTGCCCTTGCATAAAGGTGAAGCCCTGCTAAGTGATGATGGCTCAGATGTATTTTCCTCTGACTCACAAGAATCCTCAACGACCATAGAAACATCGATGGAATGGCAGGCAACGCCACAGATACAAATGAAACTTCATTCTCTCAACAATTTTCTAAGGCAAGCTGATGGTAGAGTGAGCCCAATACGATCTCAGCTCAACACAAACGGGGAAGGTGTCTCATCATCCACTACACGCTATTACAAGCGAAAGGGAATGCAAGTTGTTGAGGTGAGTCTAGATGCTATGGCCCAAAGGCAGTCCAAATGGCTTCTGCAGCAAGTGCTAGAGGCGTACAGCCATTCCACCGACTCGGACGTGAACCTGGCTGCGAAAACATTGCGTTCCAGGCTTGTCACCCTATACAATGAAGCGACAAATTGGTATACCAGACAGCAAATTCTCTCTGTCTTTGTGGCCGATTACTCTAAGACAGAGTTACTGAGCTTTATTCCAGGTTTGACCAAGTGGAGGATAGACGAGGCCAGAAAACATGCTTTCCGCACTAGCCCAGGCCACATTATTGAACCCCCTGTTTTGCAGCGATGCAGCCTTGATCCAGTTAAAGTGGATCACTTTCTTGATTTTATTTCAAGCCCCTCCTTTCTCCAGGACGTAGCCTACGGGACGAAGACCCTAAGACTGTCAGATGGTGAGACAGTAGAAATTCCAAATGTGGTGAGGACAGTTGTGGCATCCCGTCTTACTCATTTGTACCAGTCATACTGCTCTGAGTCTGGATTCGAACCCATGGGAAGATCAACACTGTTGAGCATCCTCAAGGTAACGAGAACGAATATGTCTAGTTTCACCCCCTGAACATGTATATAAATAAATAATTATTTATTATCTTTTAAGAAATGGTTACGTGGACAGGTTTTGGGGCTCGCTAAGATCTTATTAGTCTACTAACTGGACGAATTGTGTGAACAAACTATCTGGTTTTTTATCAATAATTATTTCTCAACTGTTTCCCCCAGATATGTGCTGCTTCCCAGAAGAAATCGTTAGCTGGATTGGACAGCACACAAACTGATGGAGTAACAGCGTTCAGTACTCTGGATGAGGCAACTAATAAACTTTGTACATTGGGTATGTATGTCTTACTGTTAAAAAAATGCTTCTTATAGCCCATATACATGTTTGAAAAAATAAATGCAGTGTAAATCAAGACTATAGCACGCTCATGTATGTCTGTCTCAATTTTCAGGTTTGTGTGAGCGAACAGCCAGAGACATCAGTGCCCGTCTAAAGTCGTCAAAAACCTTTCTTAAGACAGACTATAAAATTCACGTGTCTAGAGCTGATCCCTGCGCTGATCACTGCAGTGTGTATGCGCTGAGCACCGATGACCCCGATTACCAAGGGCACTGCGACCATGAGCACAACATAGTCTGTGACAGATATGATAATTACAGGAATGCTGTTGTGGATCTACAATTGTCGTTATCGTCTCCTACTGTTATCTATGGGTAAGGACTTGTCGATTGGTTGTCATTTTCGTTCCTGTTTTTATTAGCATTTTACACCTTGGTAAGATTTGCTTTTTGTGTTGTTTTGTTGTCAAGTGGTAGTGATCTAAAAGAAGACATCATACACGATGTAGACACAGCTCTCCCTAAACTTGACGAATGGAAAGTTCACATCCTTAGAGCGGCTCACCAGCATTCTGCAAAGAGAGACGTCATTGATAATCTGTCAACACGGCAGGTTCTCCTGATAATGGATTGAGCGATGAAATTTTTGCCAGCCAGCTTTCGAGAAACCCAGCGTGACTGGTTTGGCAAAAAGGGCAAATCGTGGCATGTGACAGTTGCAGTGACAAGAAGCGATTGTAATGACATTGAGGTAATTACTTCAAAATAGAGTTTTGCTATAATTTAGAAAATGCATGTAGTAAAAAGACGCTTTAGAAACGGTGCCCTAATCCCGTTTTATGGGCGTGACCCAAATACATTTCAACCCCTAAAGGGTACCGATTCTATGAGAACACATTAGCTGACACTGACATTTCTAAAGCAATAAAAGTACCCACATAAACTTAAAATTTCAAACAGTTGAGTAACTAATAGGTGCTGAATTTTTCCGCTTTTACCTAAAAAGGTGCCGCGATAACTCTAACCCTGTCACTTTAGCGGTACCGATCGACCGCACATGAAAATGAACGATGAGCACCCCCGTCAATCTAACAGAGTAGTCCCCTAGGGAGGGCAACATCATAACTGTCAGAGCCGGATTAACAAAAGGGTCTGGGATGTATGTCAAACTGTACTGTACACATATTACTGTTGTTTCTAGTTATTTTAAAGCTAACTGTGTTATTGTCCTTCTGTTCCAGGCCCGAACTTACATCCATTTGTTTGAGGATTGCGTCCAAAACTGGTTCGCAGTCGCTTCAATCATAGAACACACACTGACGACACTGAAAGCAGCAAACCCAAACATTCAAGAGGCATTTTTGCGCAGCGATAATGCAGGATGTTACCATTGTGCTTATCTAATCCTCTCTCTTCCCAACCTCGGAGAGCGCGCAGGCATAACGATACTCAGACATGATTTCAGCGATCCACAGGCTGGAAAGGACGTCTGTGACCGACGAATTGCCACACTGAAGAGCCATATACGGCGTTACATAAATGAAGTCCATGACATTAAAAGTGTTAGTGCTATGAAGGCTGCGATCGATTCCTATGGCGGGGTTAAAGGGTGCCAGGCAGCAGTTGTTAAGGATCAAGAGTCAAGCCAGACCATGACGAAGCACACAATGTCTGGGATTCAGTCTCTGAATAATTTCAGTTTTGAGTCTGGAGGTCTGCAAGTGTGGAAGGCTTATGATGTGGGCCCAGGTAAACGTTTTACCCCTGCACAGGTAAATAGATTTGGAACACCTCAAGGACCTACAGACCTACGAGTCGAGCAGCCCTTCAGTGTACCGCGAGAGGAGGCTGGTGCTTTTAGGTCCACGACTTTGAGAGGTGAGCACCGACAGCCTCAGCCTAGCATCGCACAATCTGTTGAAGGAAAGCCGCCAAATGTCGAGGCTACGAGAGTTTATTTCGCTTGCCCCGAGGAGGGATGCACAAAGACATACCAGTCTTTTGCAAATCTGCAGAAACACATGGACGTTGGAAAACACCTTTTGAGATTAGAGAGAGAAACTACTTATGACACCATCAAGAGAAAATGGGCCGAGACGTGCAAGGAGGTGTCTGGAAGCTACATACACAAAGAAACAGGATCAAGCTCCCAAACGGTCTGTGCTGATCCCGCATGTAAAGTTGCTAAAGGATGGGCTCTGAAAACATCACGAAGAGCAACTCGCTTTTCCGAGAAGGTGAAGACATATCTAAAAAGAGCATTCCTGGAAAACGAGGAGACAGGGAGAAAGCAAAGTGCTGTGGATGTGTGCAGCAAGATGAAAACTCTGCGTGATGGTAATGGCAGGAAAATGTTCAATAAAGAAGAGTGGCTTGCTGCTGACCAAATAGCTAGGTACTTCAGCAGATTGTCTGTAATGTACAGAAGTGGCCGACTAGCCATAGACCAGGCTGATCCGAGTCCTGCTCAGGATGAGGAGGAGGACTTTGTTGCAAAGGCAGAAGAGATCTCAACCAGGCTTGGAATTCGAAGGCAGCTGGAATTATGATACAACGAATAAGTTAATTACATATGTAATATTGTCTTTACTACTTCTTACCGTCCATCCAGGAGAATCAGGATTAGGCAGTCTTGTAAAAAAAAAGCAAATTATTTATTTCGCGGCAATGTAGCGTCAGTTATGCATGTACGTGGGAGCTTGCTAAGCAGTCACGAATAGTCCAGAGCGACTGTAGTTTCTAGGTCAAGTGCCCAGAAAAATTCAAAATGTTCGAGCAGAGCGAAGGCGTTGCCAACGTGTATGCGGCCATGTGCGCTTGCGCGAGCCCCAGGTCGAAGGGAACCTCAGCTAAATCCTCTTTTGGCTCAGCCGATTGCAAAGTTTTTCAAGCATCTTATTACTGGCAGACATGATTATTTAAAATGTTTTTGCTATAAGGTACAATCTTTATTGTTGCTAATTCAGAATAGAAACGTTCAGAAGGAAGACGTATTTTCATAATTGCTCAAAAATAATGCAGTTTCGCGGTAGCCAAAGTATGCACGTACGTGCAAGACGAGAAATTTGCATGATCCGCACGCAAATAATGATTTGTTCATTGGAGAGCTCCATCGACTTCGACAGATGTTCCAACCAGAGGAGGTATCTGAGTAGGAAAATAGGCCAAACGGTAGACGTTGAGTTAATCAGAGTGCTCTCTTTACGTATTGTGGTACATGAAAAATTGTCTGCGTTTACTCCAGTCGATAGAACCGCTGACCAACTTCCTGGGCTTATGTAATCGTGGTGGACTCTATCTACGGCGTTAAACAAGATTAACTTGCATGCCTAAAAATTCACGGTTTTTTGAACTCAGAATGGAATAGAGTTCGTATGCCGAGAGTGTGAAGTAAGTGTTGACATTGACAAACTGCAAGGTCAAGTTCTTGATCTGCGATGATTGAACAGAGTTTTAAGAGCAATCTAAACAACAAGATATGCTTAGTTAAACTCGCATCTAACACCTCAATGCTTTAGAATATTAATATCACGACAGTTCATTCCCATATTTCGATCATATGAATAGAATTCAGGTGCCATGCTCGTGATACACTGTTATTTTAAAGATTATTGCGTGGACGTTTGCGTTCAGTTACCTTGAATGGCCATAAATAATATTCAAAGACACTGTTAATGTCATTAACGTAGAAATAACGTTAATTAATTGATTCTATAATATCTAATTTCCTTAGATTTCCCCCTTCTCTCTTTGTTAAAACTGGTCTTTTGTCACGTTGATTGAACAACCTTTGTGACCAAAAACTAACAGATGCCAAAAATTTTATTCGTGATTTCATCAGGCCAAGAGTGGCTCTTAGCCTTGGTAAAATTAGTTTTCAAAAAGAATGTTGGACTTAAGCGATATCTGAGTCAGAATTCTAGCTAATTTGCCTCATTGCTAAATCCTGCGTGACATAGGTATGCAATGACAACTCTTGATTGGCACCTGTCACTTCAAATAACTTGAAACTCGTGCTGTGAACTAAGATAGGTCCAATCTTTATTTGTGTGAAATGGGAATAAAATTCATTCTATTCTGTAATCAGGAGTGGAGTCTAAATTTGATGCTTATTTTAATGCAATTTTTGGGATTTGGTGCAAAAAACCAGGGGGGGGGGGTGGTCTAACTCCCAAGGGAAAAATCGCAGAGCCGGCCCACTTTGTCTTTTAGAGTTGTTTGGTAGTCCCTTCAATCTGGCAAAGTTTCATCCAAATTGGAGAGATGGCATGTATCGCCCCTGCCTGGTCCTCTGGCAAACTCAGTCTTAAACTTCTTCGAAGCATTTTTCATACGGAAATAGAAACAAGAGAATTAACTTAAATTGAATTAATCTTGTACGTGCTTCGCAAATAACAGGCTGCTTTACTTTGAACCTGCCTTTCACCATCTCAGATCAAGCTACTGTAGCTTCCTTTGGCATTTTAAAACTAGGCTGTAAAGTTGAACCAATGTACAACAATAGTTGCTGGAACTGTGCAAATAACAGCAGATCAAAGATTGGCGCCAGTTATTCATGGTACAAATGTTTTGAATTGCGATGTGTACGTGAGCAACTCATTTCCCGTGCAGCGGTTCCAACTGCAAATTGGTTCCCAATCCCAGGGCCACGGAAATTGTCAGCAATCTTTCAAATGTACATCGTTTTGAATTCTTTCTAGATCTGTGACACATAAAGCTTAAACCACTTAAATCATTCTTTTTGGTTCATTCGTCCCTGATTGTGGATGGTGGTTAATCAAAATAACGATCATGTGGTTGCGTGCTGAGGTCCTATCTCTCCTCTCACCAGGCAGAAAGAGCAAGCAATTAGTCAGTTTCGCAGCCGGGATTTATCTAAACAGCTGAATCCCGGATCTGCATTGGCGTTGTTATGTGTATTATTATGCAAATACCCAAAGTTAAGCGTTGAAAGACGTATTAAAAGATAATTATCTTCATCTTCATATATAATTCAAACATAAACAAACAAACAAACAAACAAACAAACACCGTATTTTTTTTGAGCACTGTTTTTTCGACATCTGCTGCAAATTTCTCTCCTTAGTCTTTTATTTTGTCACAAAGACTATTGACGTTTACCGTTACACACGGACAAAATACCGTACAAGTGTAAAACAGATTTTAATTCTAAAAGGGAAGTGACTGCAATGTTATGCAACTTCCCATTACTTGAAGAACATCCTGGAATTAATGAATTCATCACCGCTTCCGATTTAATCGGAATGTAAGTGAAGAATGATCATCGCAGTTAATTTTCCAATTTAAGCAATTGGAAAGACGAAGCCTGAAAAAATCAGGGCTTCAACGGGATTCGAACCCGTGACCTCCGCGATACCGGTGCGATGCTCTACCGACTGAGCTATGAAGCCACATATTGGGAGCGAGGTCAATTAATTGAGTTCATATCTTCCCGTGAGGAGTGAAATGATGTGAAGTTTATATGAAATAATTCATATACGAACTGCGGTATATGAATTATTTCATATAAACTTCACATCATTTCACTCCTCACGGGAAGATATGAACTCAATTAATTGACCTCACTCCCAATATGTGGCTTCATAGCTCAGTTGGTAGAGCATCGCACCGCTATCGCGGAGGTCACGGGTTCGAATCCCGTTGAAGCCCTGATTTTTTCAGGCTTCGTCTTTCCAATTGCTTAAATTGGAAAATTAACTGCGATGATCATTCTTCACTTTCATCTACAACCACAGTTCGTATATGAATTATTTCATATAAACTTCACATCATTAATCGGAATGTCCCAGCCATACTGAAGATAATCGACGTTTACTCATTTTTTCTTTTCAGATTAAGGATATATGTTGCAAGAATATCGAGGCTGAAATTTACGCAATTTTAAGAATAAAACCCAAGGCTGAGATTTTGAAAAGAATAACATCTTCTGAGTTGAAAATTTGTAAATACAATTATATTTTTTTAACTAAACCGAATAAAATTCTTGCTTTCTCTAAATGGCAAAACTAGGCAAAATATGCACGCCATTCTTGTCCCATTTGCTACTCGTTTTAAAATTTCGCTACCCCAAAAAACGGGGCTATGGGGATGACAATGTCTCTACCCATGTCCAAAAACCATTATCGAACTGCATAGTCAAACCGGAGACAGGATGTTCTGCTGTGAGTTCTGTGGGCGAGATTGTGCACCCCACCGCTCCATTCGCTCTAGTGCATACGTGAACTTCATCAGCGAGTGACGTGCTTTGTCATACGAAATCGACCATTTTTGGTTTTCACAAGAAGTTGCTTAAATTCCGACTTTTTTTAAATTTCTAAATTAATTTTCTTAAACGTTCATGAGTTAATCCAAACCATACAGCTAAAACAACTCGCTATCATGCACGTGCTTTGGAAATTGGAAGCTACTTTACCTTGAACCTGCCTATCAGCATTTCACATCAAGCTACTTAAGCTTTCTTTGACATTTTAAAGATAGATTGTAAAGTTGAACTAATGCACAACAATAGTTGTTGGAACCGTGCAAATAACAATAGATCAAAGATTGGCGCCAGTTATTCATGGAACAAAGGTTTTTAATTGCGATGTGTACGTGAGCAACTCATTTCCCGTGCAGCGGTTCCAATTGCAAATTTGTAGCCAATCACAGGGGCGCGGATATTATCGTCAATCTTTCAAATGTACATCGTTTTGACTCCTTTCTACATCAGTGACACATAAAATGTTAAACCGTTTAAACCATTCTTTTTTATTCGTCTCTGATTGTGGGCGGTGGTTGATCAAAATAATGATCGTGTGATTGCGTGCTGAGGTCCTATCTCTCCTCTCACCCGGCAGAAAGAGCAGGCAATTAGTCAGTTTCGCAGCCGCGATTTGCTTTAAGAGTTGAAGCTCAGATCTGCATCGGCGTTGTTAACTGTATTGTCATGCAAATACGCAAATTTGAGCGTTGATAGACCTGTTAAAAGAGTTTATCTTCATCTTCATATAATTCAAACACCAAGAAACGACAAACACCGTATCTTTCTATTTTTTTAGCAAAAAGTTTTTTAAGTATTTTTATATTTCAAGTATTTGACAATTGTTTGCTTTTGTATAAATTCAACTCGTGAACGTACGGTTGGGAATCCTTCTGCGATAGAGGGCCAGAGTGTCAACATCAAGAATTTACGAACTGGACTTTATGCCTCATGCTCAACGAGTTTGCCTTTGAATTCTAAAGGTCTCTGAAGAGTCTCTTGGCCGAGACGAAACGCCGCGTCAGACTGTACTAGCCACGAACATTTCACAAGTATTTGACAATTGTTTGTTTTTGTAAAAAGTGTTTACTTTTCTTATTCTTTCATTTATTACCAAGACTGTTGACGTTTAGCGTTGTGCACGGACAAAACACCGTACAAGTATAAAAGAGATTCTAATTCTAAAAGAGAAGTGACTGCAATGTTACACAACTTCCCATTATACTTGGAAAACATCCTGGAATTAATAAATTCATTATCGCTTACGATTTAATCAGAATGTCCCAGCCATACTCAAGATATTTTTTCTTTATAGACTAAGAATATATTTTATAAGAATATCGACGCTGAAATTCACCGGATTTGAAGAATAAAAGCCAAGGCTGAAAAGAATACCATTTTGTGAGTTGAAAATTTGAAAATACAACACAATTATATGTTTTCAAATAAACGGTAAAAAATTCTTCCTTTCTGTAAACAGCAAAACCAGCCAACATATGCATGTCATTCTTGTCCCATTTGCTACTTGTTTTAAAGTTTCGTTACCCAAAGAAACGGGGCTATGGCGATGACAATGTCTCTACCCATGTCCAAAACCATTATCGAACTTCATTATCAATCAGGAGACAGGATGTTGTGCTGTGAGTTCTGTGGGCGAGATTGTGCACCCCACCGCTCCATTCGCTCTAGTGCATGCGTGAACTTCACCAGCGAGTGACGTGCTCAGTTGTCATACAAAATCGACCATTTTCGGTTTTCCAAGAAATTGCTTAAATTCCGACTTTTCTTAAATTTCTTAAACTTTTACGAATGCGCATATGGAAATAGAAACAAACGAGTTAACGTAAATTTAGTTAATACAATGCATTAAAACAACTGCGTTATCTTGCACGTGCTTTGGAAATTGGAAGCTGCTTTACCTTGAAGCTGCCTATCAGCATTTCACATCAAGCTACTTTAGCTTCATTTGACATCTCAAAGATAGGTTACAAAGTTGCCCTAATATGCATGTACAACGATAGTTGCTAGAACTGAGCAAATAACAACAGATCAAAGATTGGTGCCAGTTATTCATGGTACGAAGGTTTTGAATTTCGATGTGTACGTGAGCAACTCATTTCCCCTGCAGCGGTTCCAATGACAAATTCTTAGCCAGTAACAGAGCCGCGGTTATTGTCGGAAGTTTTTCAAATGTACAGAGTTTTGAATCCTTTCTATAACACATAAGTTCTAAACCGTTTAAAATTCTCTAAAAGCAGTATTTTAATTAAATTACGGACTGTGGTTGATCAAAATAATGATCGTGTGATTGCGTGCCGAGGTCCTGCCTCTCACCCGGCAGAAAGAGCCGTCAATGAGTCAGTTTCGCAGCCGGGATTTTGTTTAAACAGCTGCGGCCTGGATATGCATTAGCGTCGTTAACTGTATATATTAGGGAGCTTAAGCAACGACGACGACGACGACGACGACGACACCGAGAACGACGCCTAGTAAAAAATGAATTTATATTTTACAAGCGAAGATCGCGATTGTCTAGATCTGTTCGGTACGCCGATAGCTCTAAAAACGTGTATAAGCTAAATATGCAACGACGGCGTTCAATTCCAAATCGAAATACGAAAAATTATCCGTCGTCGTCCACGTTCCGTAGACGACGCAGAACTTGGTTAATTCACGTTGTTGCCTTAAAGACGGCGGCAAAGAAATGTATTTAGCTCTTATTAACCGTGCTGGAGGTCTGTATGGGCGAATCTTGACCGAGGTCGTGAGCACAGACCGAACGCAGTGAGGTCTGTACACACGACCGAGGTCAAGATTCTCCTATACAGATCGACTTAGCTCGGTTAATAAGATGTTTATTATATGGCAAAGAAGAAAACTCTAATTCGTTTAATGTAACTGGTTTGCCGACAGTTTGCTTGCGAACGGCGATGAGCTTAACTTAAACCTGCCGAAATTTGCTCGTTCTCTTTACTTGTTTGTTTTGTCTTCAGGCTTTTTGGCAGTGCCATAAATGATTGAGAATAAAATAAAAGAAAATGGTGAACATTTTTGTATTTTAGTTTGCTACTTTGTCAACGCAAAATGAAACCGGTCTAGCTAGATGGCGGTCTAGATGGGAAAATCTAGACCGCGGTCAATATCGATTTCAGCCAATCATATTCGTGAATTCGGTAGTTCCCAGTCTTTGTGAGACGCAGCCATATAATAAAAAGATTTATAACGCACGTGCTCAGCTATCGTTTTGCTCATTAAGCCTTTTGTTTGGTGACGTTCTCGTTGCCGTCGTCGTCGTGGTTTACTTAAGCTCCCTATTGTTATGCAAATACGCAAAGTTAATCATTGAAAGACCTATTAAATTAAAAGTATTTATCTTCATCTTCATAGGGTTCAAACATCAAAAAACGACAAACGCCGTATTTGTTTTATTTTTTTGAAGAAAACTTGTTTTTTTTTTCCGACAGCTACTGCTTGACTAATGACGTTTAGCGTACCACACGGACACTAATTGAAATAGCGCTAGCGTACAAAAATGAAACAAATACAAATTCTAAGAGAGGAGTGGCTGCAATGCATATTACACAACTTCTCAGTACTTGAGAAACATACCTGGATACTCTACTATATTCCATGTACTCTTATTTTCTTTATTAGAATACATTTTATAACAATGTCTAGCTGAAATTTGCGAAATTTTAAGAATATCTTAAATAAACCCGAGGCTGAGAATTTGATCAAAATAATATTTTGTGTTTTGAAAATTTGTAAATGCAATATAATTATATGTTTTTAATTAAATCGCATAAAATTCGCTCTTTTCCTAAACGGCAAAACTAGCCAAAAACAACAAACTCAGCACTAGCCGTATGTTCGATGCTAATAATATTTCTGCAAGACGTGTTGTATGTTTGCCATGTCAGGCTTTATTTCCTGCAGGCCGGCTCCAAAATTACTTCAACATCGATCATCAAAGTCATGATAGGACAGATCATCTGACATTGTGTCGGCATAATCCACTTTGTCTTTCTTTAATTAATCTAAGAATATTCACAAGAATATCTTTAGCCTAAAATCGGCAGAGAAATAAGAATATTCAGCATGGGCCGGAAACACAATATTCCTATGAAAATCAAGAGTGTAAAGCGATGTTTCCTGTATTTATCTCGTGCTGCTGTCATTCTTTTATAATTAAATTAAGTGCGGCACTTTTTCGCAATCCCTGCCCGACTAAGAATCAGACAGTTCTGTCATACTACAAATGAAAGGAGAGATAAACAACATCCTTTTTAAGGTTCATTGGCAAGTCCACCTTGTAATTTCGCTTCGAATTCTGCCGTTTTCGAATACCGTGATGTTCGCCAACAACAGCTCAACAAATCCTCTAATACCTGACGAATATAGCCTCAGTGTCCAAAATGGGACCTGTTTGCTGCCGATTGATAGGATGGCTAACATGATATGTTTTGCGACTATATACAGCCTTCTTTTGATTGCTTCACTCGTGGGGAATTCCTTGCTTATCTTCGCTTCTTTAAAATCGAAAATGACAATGAACCTTTTGATAGCCAACATAGCCGCGTCAGATGTTTTGTTCTCCATAGTCCACTTTCCTCGAGAGATTCTGGATCAAGTCAAAGGCTCCACAGCTTTTCTTGTCCATGGACGGATTGGACATGTCCTCTGTAAGATCTGTGCCTTCACTGCTGACGCTACCATTGCGGTCTCTACACTGTCCTTGATTTTAGTTGCTGCTGACAGGCTGATTGCAGTTGTATTTCCAGCAAAATATATTCAAATCACTGTCAAAAAGCGACGGCTTCTCATCCTTTACACTTGGATTGTAGCAATGGCAATTCATTCTCCATATTTCTACACTTTCCGATTGGACGCAATCAATGGCGAAACTCTCTGTATCACAAACTGGGAGCCAGCCTTCAATCACGAGTCGACACACACCCGATACTACACTGCGTTACTGTTTGTTGTACTCATTGTGCCTCTAGTAACAGTGTGTATACTACAAACTATAACCTTGCTGAGACTAAAAGACGACAAAATGCAGCCATTTCTTTCCTCCCTTGCTAATCAACGACGCAAGAAAAGGACTAAAATGCTGCTGAAGATGTCTGTAGTGATCGCTTTGGCCTTTGCATTGTGCTGGCTACCTTTTATTGCCCTTCAGTTTCTTCTTCTCTATTTTCCGAGCTCAATTCCAAATTGCAGTTTTGGTTTCACAATATTTAATCAGTTTGCCATTCTTTTTGCTTTGTGTCATTGCATGGTCAACCCATGCATTTGCTTTACATTTTTGGGTCGAATTCGTATTGTTCTAAAATCCATTAATGCAATATCACGGAAGAAGAGTTCTACTTTCATAGAAACAAGATTATAACAATACACGTATTTCCTGATCCGATTGAACTGATCCGCCAGCCATCTCAAATATCCTCTTTATCTTAACGCGTGATCAAATTGATGTCTTGAAGGCTAACTGGAACTAATAATGGGACTCTACGATTTGGAAGGAATGAGCTAGTAGCAAGAGATGATATTCTCGTGCCAGTAACCATTATTATTAATATCAGACGAGCAAACTAATGTAAGTAAGTAAGTAACCTTTGTTTCAACACGATAAGTAATTAAGCTTGCAGCTTGTGGGGTCGTGTGTAAATAAACAATAAAGAATACACCAGGGCCAAATGGGACACTCTAAGAACCTATTATAAGAACTCCATTCTGAAGCTAATTTATAAAATGTACTACAATGATTCACCACCCTGTATGACTGCATATATTGCAAAATCACAAACCTCTTATAACTTAAGAAACAGCATTAAGCTGTGATGGGATCGTTTGCAAATGTTAAATGTTAATTTTAGTCAAGCAGTGGAAAGTTTGGAATAAAAATGTAATCCTGTTTCTAATCGGGTTAAGCCAAAGAGTCTTTCTTACCCCTCACCTTTTGCTGAGTATGTTCTGCTGGCATTTCAGGACCCCTACCCCATTTTAGACATTTTAGTCTATTCTGTGGCCAGTTATGGACCCCATCTTAGTCACTTTTGGGCGAATATAATTTTTGCGATCCCATCTTAGTCATATTCTATTTATTCATCTACCTTATAAAGTCTTTTAACTACTTCATCTTAAAACGAAATGAAACATTTGTTAAACTGAGTGTAGAACGGTTTCTCTTTTTAAATGACTATTTGCCAGAATAGTAACTATGTTGAAAATGTAACCCATTATGGTCAATCCAGTCGTGAAAATGCGACTCCACCCAGCGGCACATTCCCATTAGACTGTTACTAGGACGTACCCTCCCACCCCCGAAGTTATAGCCGTCGAAGATTTTTCAAGCCCTTGCTGCGCGAAAAAGTGAATTGACTGGACCTGAATAGATTACTAGACAAGACCTAATCATAGCTTTCGTATTGACACATTATTTTAAAAAGTGGAATTCATCCTCGCTCGTTTGCAATGTCAACTTTCTGCAGACCTTCTCCACCCCGATCCCTCTGCCCACCGGGATTGGAGCAAATAATTTTTTCACTTTTTTCTAGTTAGAAAAAGAAGGCGGACAACTCCTCTTTTTTCCATGTACCCGTACATCCCTTGTTAAATAAAGGATATTATATGGCCGCGCGGACATACGAAATTTCTCTTCGAGTGTTGAAAACTATTTCACGAGTGAGCGCAGCTCACTCGTGAAATAGTTTTCAACGCGAGAAGTGAAATTTCGTTTCTCCAAGTAGCCGTGTAATGTTCTATTTATTATATAAACATCACTGAATTCCCAGACCATTTCACTTTCGATGCGAACGGCGCCATTTAGCATGGAACTAAAGGAACGGTAACCTTTTCCCATGTGAAGATAACATGTTAATTTCACGTGTGGAGATATCATGTTTTCGTGCGAAAGCTAACCTTGTATTTCATTGGTTTTTTTTTTTATAATAAATAGTTTGCCCTCAATTCCCGCAATGCAGCGAATTCGCGGACCTTGTGTTCTAATGACTATTTTATGACGTGGATCGGCGAAAGCTCGGATTTTAAAAGAGTTTAGCATCAATCCATTTTACAGTAGTTTCAGGCCTCATTTGAACTTTTGTCAGTTTTTATTATTTAAAATGCTGCTGAGGGACAATATTGAACGATTAGTTTCATTCTTCATAACTCGCTTCCTTCCTCCAAATGGCTGTTAGATGCCAGGTCCGGTTCACAAGAAGACCGTAACATCATGTTTTATTATATGGACAGGAGTGTTTTACTGAAAACTAAAACACTCATGGAATCAATCAATCACTTTAGTATAATTTCCAGAGGTGAATATAAGAATTGGACATTCTGATTGGTCGAAAAGCTTATCACTCATACGACTCTATGAACACCTCGCTAGAACACTTTGTTACTTAGCACGCCATCTGTGCCATCTCGGCAAGTTAACATGGCGGACAGTTGCTGAATGAAGACCAGGATACTTGAAAGGATGGAGAATTTTCAAAACGACTGCTGTCGCTCTTGGACCAAAGATCTTTTCAAGACCTCATATTCGATTTAAGGCTTTTTAGAATCGTAAACGCAGTGGTTGCGCCAGCAGGTCAGATCGAATGGCCGAAATTTATTTTTCTTTAAACTGAAGCTACTCATTTTTAGGCGATGATGACAACTGTGAATGAAGTCAACAGCGATGAAACAAAGGTATCGGATGAATTAATTTTTCGTAGTGTTTCGCTCGTTTGTTTACTGCCGAACTCGATGAGTAAATTGATTGACAATCGATGCACATGTAATCTTATTATTAAAACTACGGCTGCATACGTGTATACACACGAACAATTGCGTCTGTGTTTTTATGTTTTAGTCTGTTATTTTGTAGTCCTTGATATTCAACTCTGAAAATTAGACCAAAACAATTATTCGCCTCGGGCTCAGTGAACATTGGTGAATGTTCACCAATGTTCACTTCGCCTTCGGCAAATAATTGTTAAATATCTGGGACCCAGATACCAAAGGAGCCCACGCAGCAGAGGAACGCAGGTCCCGTCAAGCCGAGGAGAAGCGAGGAGTACGCAAGGAAAGAGCCGCCAGCACTAACAGCACAGCCCCTACCCACTTCTGCCCTACCTGTGGGAGAGGCTTCCTTGCCCGGATTGGTCTCATCAGCCACCTCCGGACACACCATAGAAATTTACTAACAAACTAGATGTCTTTGGTCATCTTTGACTACGAAGGACGAACAACAACAACAACATCTGGGACCCGAGTGGCGTATTTTCCGTATGTCACTCTTGCGAGTGGTATATCGGCGAATGACGTCACGATTCCCGCCTTAAATGAACTTGGACATACTTGGTTTGTTGTTCGGAACACTGGCGGCTGCTGTTAGATTTGCTTTGTCAAGCTACAACGAGGTGGTATTGGGCTTTCCGAACAGATGAGAACGAGAAAACCGAGAGCAACGAAACACGATGTAAAAGGTTTTCAGGAAATTTCTCGAAACGACGCCGGTGGAGCGGCAAGCAATCAGCAAATACTTCGTGCTTTGTGTGCGAGATTGAAAAGAGGATGAAAATACAAACCCTCATCCATCACAGCTTTTATCCAAAGCAACGACCGTTATCTGTAAGAAAGTAGCCATGGATTCTATGCAATTTGTGTAGGTGATGGTGGTTTCGAGTTCAATTTGCACGAGTGAGTTTTTCAAAAAGCTGAAATTGCACGAACCGCTTCGATGTGTAATTTGCATTGATGTTACACTTTTTGCTCTGGTGTTACACTTTTTGCACTGGTGTTACACGTGAACTGCACTGCTCTCAGCCAATCAGAATCGAGTAATTTTTTCTGGTATATTATTAGAGTACTTAAAACTAGTTCCAATGAATGAGTTGCCAGTAATCGGATACCCGTGTTTGCGCAAAGAACTCTGGGATCGTCAGGGGGCAAACATTGCAAGTCGCTAGAAGGAAATGTATGGCGAAACGTTGTTTCGAGGTACAAGAAAACGATTGTCGAGAGAGATCAACGCTTTTTCATTCATTTTATTTTGCTTGATTGCACCGACTATGTTGTTGAGTGCTGACTGTAGAACCCGAGTATTTGCAAACATGCATTTCCATCAGGTTGTTCATAAAATGAAAAGAACATTACACGTTGGTCGAACATATGAATTTTGTTCTCGAGGCAAAAGCAATATTTGTTTGATCAGCCTATTAATTAGCTTTCCCACGTCCTATTGGTTTTTATATATAATCATCAGCGTATCTAATAAGACACATGAATTTATAATTTATGCGATGTATCAACGAGCGAGGGCGGACAATTTGACAATTTGTTATCGTAAAAATCAAATTGACGTCAGTTTTTCATGCATGTCTTGTCATTGACAATGAATTTTGTCATAACATTGTCAAAGTGGCTGTGGATCCACAGCTACTCTGACGATGTTATGACGAAATTCATGATCAGTAACAGGACAGACGCACGAAAAACTGACGTTAATAGACCATTTTACAGTTGTCTGCTCAGTGACCTGGCCTTTGTATGGCAGCGAGGCTAGAGTTGACCTTGTTTTGATACAGACCTCAATGCTTTTGTCATGTAAATGCACCTAGTTAGCATCAGAACAACTTGTTTTACACAACAAAAGCAGTGAGGTCTGTATCAAAACAAGGTCAACTCTAGCCTCGCTGCCATACAAAGGCCAGGTCACTGAGCAGACAACTGTAAAATGGTCTATTTGTTAAATCGATATTACGACAAGATATCGCGATATTATGATTCTGTGATTCTTCACGAATAAAAAAATTAAAAATTCCGAAATAACTGCCTTTTATGATTCTTTACACAAGTCCAAGCCCTTTCAGAGCTATTTATTAAACAAATTAAAGGGACCCAGGAAAGGGAAAAAGGTTCCATCTTTGCTTTGTATTGCTTTGCTCAGGTCACGTATCTTTCAAGATGGCGGCACAAAAGAATGGGCATTTCCAATTAGTTGTCAGCTGACACAGTCTTGTGTGCCCACGGACAAAGCACATGGTTCGTCCGTTCTTCGCAGCTCTTCTTCGCCTGTCAGTTGTATGTAATGATGTATCTTATCATGTACCATATCGTGGTACTTGTATCGAGATATGTATCGTGTCGTGAGAAATTGTATCGTTGCAGCCCTACACACATTAACTATAAATTATTACAAGTCACTACAAATACATTCCAATCTTTTATTATACAATTTTATAACTCCAATCTTTTGACACACAGGTGTGTACTGAGAAAAGCTCGGTGAATTTAAGTGTAGAGGACATTTTAAGCGTTTTTTTTTTTTTTGCTGACTGAGAGAGAGGAAGGCAACGGAATAGACCCTTTTCATAAATGGCTGCCGATTTAAAATTCTTTTTTATGCATTTAAATTAGTCGCACTAACCTCGTTTCAGAGTAAAAATTCTTTCGAATTACCAACTTCAAAATGAGGTTAGTAAGGCTAATTTTAATACTTGCAAAAGAATTTATCATCGGCCGCCATTTATGCTGGTGGTCTGTGGTAAGCCGTCGTCAGTAAACAGGGTGGAAAAAGAGAGGGGGACTGGGGACGCCACGGGGGATGAAGAAAGAGACGGCAAAAGGTGTCGGGGAATAGACCACTTTCGATGTATTAAAATCCAGCTTGATAGTGAGGCCTAGAGAACACACAAAAAAGAAATGAATGAACATGGTCATTCAATTTCCTTTGTTTGTGTGCTCTACGCTTCGCTGCCAAGCTGAATTTTAATATATCGAAAGTGGTCTATTGGGAGTGGCGAGAGGTGGGTGAAATAGAGAATTGACAAATCTAACGTGGTTTAGCGTGGTCTGTACTCTTATTGACAACGATACGCATCATCAGTGATCAAAATGTTGTGGACCCACGAGGCGCAGCCGAGTGAGTCCACAAAAAATTTTGACCACTGTGATGACGCGTATTGTTGTCGATAAGAGTACAGACCACGCTAAATCACGTTTCGATTAGTTTTTTACCACAATATCAACGTCAAAGAAAATGTTTTTTCAGAGCGCGAGCTGAAAAAGGCATTGCGTGACACATTGACGCAAATCGAAACCGGCAAAGTAGCCAATCAGATTGCGAGATAGTAGCAACTGTGGTAAAACAGAAATTCCCTCTTTCGCGTTATGGAGAAACAGGAACTTCCGAAGCCCGGCTCCCTTCCAGCAATTAACTATTAAAATGTCCTCTACTAAAACTCACGGTGTTAACAATCATTGAGCTTTCAAAGTAAGCCCGGGAAACGGTTTTCGTTTTTTACAGATGATTAATTGCAAAAACCCGAGATATCCAGTAATATGTACAAAGTACAAATCTATCAACTCAGCCCGCATCAATCACATAATTAAGGAAAAATCAGAAACGTATCGAATGATCAGGAAAAAATAAAATAAAAAAAGGGAGTGGCTGAGTTGAGAGCAGTTCTCAGCAGATGCTGAGAACAGAGTCTGGAAGACCTGAAAACGATAAATGAAAAGAGCAGTTAATGCTGATCATTTGCATCGATCGATCGATTCAAGCTAAGTTTGTGTTTTGAAAAAACTTTTCTCAGAAAAGGACTAATTTTGGTGATATTACTGGTAGTATTAAAAAAAAGTCATTACAGAGCGCTTTTCAATTGACTGCCAGGCAGTCAGGAAATAGTCAGGCAATAACTCTTATTTTGCTTTTGGTTTTGCTACGGTTTGAGATTGAGTGAGTAGTCTGATTGGTGAGTAATTGGTTTGGTTTCAGTTATACGACACTCAAGCAAAAACCCCTCTAAAGTACATATTGCTAGAATTTCCGCGCCCTCGGAGAGGCATGGTGGGCTCAGCCCGCCCCTGGATCGAGCGGTCCGAGTTCGAGCCCTGGCCGGGAACATGGTGTTGTGTTCTTGGGCAAGAAACTTTACTCTCTCCACCCAGGTGTGTAAATTTGGTGCCGGAAAACTTATGCTAGGGGTAACCCGCGATGGACTAGAATCCCATTCAGGGAGAAGTAGAAATACTCCTAGTCACTTCATGTGAAAGAAACCGGGATAAGCTCCGGCCTTATGGCTCGTATGCAGACTTTACCTTTTCACTACCTGGTCTGAATGTTAACTTGCAATCGACGCGTAACGCGGGAAAACGCGGGTACCTCAACGATAGCTGTTGGATTTATTCTGATTGGCTAACAAACCAAATTATTTTCTATGGTTTTGTTCGTGTTGTAAAATTTCTTTTAATAACTGAAAAGAACTGTAAAAACAACTACATCTTAGCTCTTACCTTGGTCCTCCAGAAAGCTCAGAGCATCAGATTTTAGATGTATTTTCTTTTGTATTGCTTTCCTAAATTCATCAAGAGAAAAACATATTATTACAAATAGAATGTCACGAGCCTTACGTCATTCTTCAAAGTGCAACGTGATCATCTTTAAATCAAAGAATATGAGCTATCAATGAACGTTGCTTTTATTAAGAAAGGATAAACTTCACTATGCTTTCCCCAAAAGGGTTATTTAAACAATTTACATATATTTAAAATGGCAGAAACTTCTGCAAATTTTAACTTATAACATCCGCTAAATTGTTAGGATTTCTTCATAATGTCTCCAGTTTTTAGCAGCAGGCATTTTTTAAGACTTTCGACTAAACCTTTCTGATTCCAAGATTGAGGCGGCATTTGCGGAGGCAGCGTGGCCGAGTGGTTAGGGCGCTGGACTTGAAATCCGAAGGTCGCGGGTTCAAGTCCCGCTCTGACCACTTAGCTGGAGTTGTTTCTCGGTAGATCATAGTTCAACTCCTCGGTCGTGCTTGTCAATAGGCAACTGGTTGGGAGTTTTAACCATGTTACGTTCATTTGCATTGTTTGTTTCATCATTTGGTTTCAATGGCCCTGAAAAGCCCCATTGAGGGAGTGGTTAATTAAGACATATATAAGATAAATACATACATTCATTATGATTGCCACACTTTAAAACGTTTCCTATACAAACTGATTGACCGATTGATTGGTTGATTGACTGATTGATATAAGGAATGAATTTAACTATTTTAATCTAAAATTACGCTTATGAAACTTACTGAAGGAACGGCCTTCTCAAAAATACTGCAGTTTTCAACTTAAAGCTCGGCTTTAAGATAAAGCAGTTGAGAAGTTCATTGCTGAATCTTGAAAACAAACAGAAAAAAGAAAGAAATTACCAACTCTGTGACAAATCTAACAAATCCTAAATCGGCGGCAAAAACAGAACGGAAAATGTCAAATAACTTAAGAGATTTTAACATTGCAAATGCATGCAAACTCAGATAGTTTTATACTTTGCTATATGTCTGTTTATATTCCTTCTGTCTATCTAACATACAAGATTCCTAACGGTTAACTAACATAACTTTTACAAATTAAAAACCTACTGTCTATTGCATTGTGAGTCACAGGAAGCAATATTCACGATCTATCTGTTACAAAACCCTTGCACATTACACGGATGGTTTTTCCTTTGGGTAGGATTGTCAAGGTATGAATCCTGGTGCGATATTCTTCACTCGCTCGAGATTTGACAGGAAATATATCATACTGATGACCCAGCTCTTCTAGTCAGTAACTATCCTCATGGTGGCTGTTACTTACGTTCAAAAATTCAACAGTATGGATCTCTGTGGATTTTTTTGAGTTTCGTGCTGAGAATTTGCAGGTTTACTGAACCCGAGATCGTTCTTATAAATGGACGTTTCGGTAGTTTTACCACATATTGTTCTAGCCTCGCTCAACATACAAGTCTAACTATACACGAGTAACTGCATCACGTTACCTTGCTTTCAACAGCTTGTAGAACTTTCGAGCAAATTTCCCGCTAGGCATCGCGGTTCGATCCTCTTCACTTGAGTGTATCAGGACAACAAACTTGTCTGATGTCATTGACTTCTGAATATAGTCCTCCGTGTGTCTGTGGAAATTTGTTGCATAAAGGTCTTATACCAAGTTTTTAGTTTACTTACTTAACATCCTCAAACCCAGTGCTCTCCCGTTTTGTGCTGTCACGCGTACGAATACGAGGGTCTGGGGCCGAGGATGTATAAGTTGACAAGACGGTGGAGAATCTCATCATACGTTTGTACTATTGTTTAGAAAACAGTCCTAAGAAAATACGCGCGCTGATTGGTTAAAAATCGTGTTTCTATAACTCTATAGAAACACAGAACTAGCACTGTTGACGTAAAAATGGCTCGAGCAAAGATAATTTACATTTTGATGATCAAAGTAAACAAGCTGTTTTTCTCTTCTTCGTCGCCGTGTTTTCTAAAAGAAATAGAAAACATGTTCTTCGTGTTTCTATCGAGTTATAGAAACATTCGTGAAAGTTTGGGAGAACTCGAAAAAGCTGTGGAAACACTCGCCTGCGGCTCGTGTTCCAACGGCATTTCTCGTTCTCCTAAACTTCCACTCGTGTTTCTATAACTCGATAGAAACACGGTACATGTTTTCTATTTTTTAAATATTCCAATATTTGTTTATTTATTCGCAGTGTACCCTGATTAGCAATGCAGTACAAAATCCATGGACGCTCTGTTTTTTTGTCAGGGAAATGGAAAGTCGAAATCTTCTGTAGGCAAAAGATGGCGACTTGTACATTTACCCAGATTTCTTAGCGCGCGAAAACTTCAACAACTTTCATAAAAACATACACAAACATTCTGCAATCTTCAAAACTAGCATACAGTGTCGTTAGCAAAAGAATAAATTTTGCAAAAATATGGATTTCCTTGTTCTTCAAGAGCCATGTAAGGCTTGCATGGTATTGTGCCAAAATGTACAGCCGCCATCTCTTTCTCTAAGGAAGATTTACACTAATGACAAGATACACCAACCCTGCAACATTTTAATCAAAGGGTGCTCAAAACTACAAGAAAATAAACTCGATTTATGAAGACGTGTCTTATCGTCGGTTATGTGTTACAATGAACTTGTAGGGTTCGTCTTTTTAAACGTTAATGAATTCCTTCCGAGAATGTGTTAGTAAAACCTCATTGAATTTTCACTTACTGACAAATTGAGTTAATGATCTCTTTGTACTTCACTGTATCCTTTCGAAAAATTCCTTTCTCGAGTTCTTGTTGTCTCGGTACGAAGGATAGATCGACCACAAAGACATCAGCATTATCTTGTTTGAGTGAAACTCCTGAAATAAACAGTAAACTGAATTGATATAAAGGAATAAGTTAGCTTGGTCGTGAGGTTGTTTTCTGTCTTGAAGAGAACATTGCATCCACTCTACACTAATTTCACCTTTCCTTCCAATTAACCATTACTGAAATGATTGTTGTTTTTTCTTGTTTAAAGCGAAGTAAAGACAAATTTCGAACCATTTGGTCTTTTAAGCAGTGAAACCATCCGCTTTGCTTGTGGTTCTACAAGTGCTCTGAGCATTTTAGTACTTTTTACGTTTTTCTTTTTGTGGTCTATGCGAGACTGGAAGGTGGAAAAATGAGTTTGTTTTTTTACAAATATGACTCGAATCCTCTCCTTCATTAAAAATGAATTAGATTCATACTTCTCAAACTCATTCATAATTCATCAAGTTTAAACATAGGAAATCATGACGGTGAAGGAGATTTGGATACCCGGTCTTAATTAGCATAGATTTTGAAGATTTTACTTCCCCGTTTACCCCTTAGTGTTTGTTTCTATTGAGAAGATATATCAAACACTCGAGACAGTGTTTCATCGGCCATCCAAACATATCGAATTTCGTCAAAAATACCCCGCTACGTGTCGTATTTTCAACTCTCCTCTCGGTGTTTGGATATCCCGATGAAACATTGTCTCTCGTGTTTGATATATTACATGACCCTCCATAGTAGGGGTTTAAAAATTTCTTTTCTCTCGCTTCTTACCAGCGTGCCTTATAACACCCCCGTAAGGAGAATCTTGGTCTTTACGGTCAATGCTGGCCTTCGAGCTCTCTGGGACACTGATATCCTGTTCTGTAAATAATATTTTAAAATAAGGCATTTATTCCAAGTATCATTCAGTCCGTCACCTTTTATATGAGTATGTTTTTGTGGTCTATGCGAGACTGGAACGTGGAAAAATGAGTTTGTTTCAAAAAAGTATGACTCGAATCCTCTCCTTCATTAAAAATGAATTACTGAGATTCATAAATGACCCCAAATAGAAGAGGTTTGAAAAATCTCTATTGTCTCGTTTCTTACCAGCGTGCCTTACAACACCCCCGTAAGGAGAATCTTGCTCACTACGGTCAATGCTGGCCTTCGAGCTCTCTGGGACACTGATATCCTCTTCTATAAATAATATTTAACAATAAGGCGGTTATTCCAAGTATAATTTAGTCCGTCACTTTTTATGTGAGCATATTTTTGTGGTCTATGCGAGACTGGAACGTGGAAAAATGAGTTTGTTTCATAAAAATATGACTCGAATCCTCTCCTTCATTAAAAATGAATTACTGAGATTCATACATGACCCCAAATAGAAGAGGTTTGAAAAATCTCTATTGTCTCGTTTCTTACCAGCGTGCCTTACAACACCCCCGTAAGGAGAATCTTGCTCACTACGGTCAATGCTGGCCTTCGAGCTCTCTGGGACACTGATATCCTCTTCTATAAATAATATTTAACAATAAAGCGGTTATTCCAAGTATAATTTAGTCCGTCACTTTTTATGTGAGCATATTTTTGTGGTCTATGCGAGACTGGAACGTGGAAAAATGAGTTTGCTTTATAAAATTATGACTCGAATCCTCTCCTTCATTAAAACTGAATTAGATTCATATATGACCCTTTATAGTAGAGGTTTAAACATCTCTATTGCCTCGTTTCTTACCATCGTGCCTTACAACACCCCCGTAAGGAAAATCTTGCTCACTACGGTCAATGCTGGCCTTCGAGCTCTCTGGGACACTGATATCCTCTTCTATAAATAATATTTAGAAATAAGGCGGTTATTCCAAGGATCATTCAGTCCGTCACTTTTTATATGAGTATGTTTTTGTGGTCTATGCGAGACTGAAACGCGGAAAAATGAATTTTTTTAAAATATATATATATATATATATGACTGGAATCCTCTCCTTCATTAAAAATGAATTAGATTCATACATGACCCTTCATACTAGAGGTTTGAAAATCTCTATTGTCTCGTTTCTTACCAGCGTGCTTTATGACACCCTCGTAAGGAGACTCTTGGTCTTTACGGTCAGTGCTGGTCTTCGAGCTCTCTGGGACACTGATATCCTCTTCTATAGATAATATTTAACAATAAGGCGGTTACTCCAAGTATCATTCAGTCCGTCACTTTTTATATGAGTACATTTAACACATGGCAGATCTATCATGGTCTGTGTAACACAACGTCCACTGTTCCCAACACTCAAAAATAAAGCAAAAACGTTTTCCAGCACTTCCTCCGCGGATACCTTGCTAGGCGTGAAACCTGGTCGTGATAATTTCTTGCAGAATTATGATTTAGCCATAAATAGCAAAGTGTACCCCAAGATTGTCCCAAAGGATTGGTTGCTAAGAAACAAACCATACGCTTGCGGACAAGCGCAGCGCGCACGCAGTTCCAGCCTGCGGGCAGGCTCTGTGTTTGGGTTTTGCAGTCAAGCGTAGCTTTCTGACTTTTGGCTTTTGTGTGCGAGCGAGTTTACGAACGACGCACAGGAGCTTAGTAATTAAAGCTCTTGACTCGCCGGCGAGCGAAGTGCGCGGACTCGTCTTGTGGCTTGGCAGCTTGGGTCTCCGAGCTAAACACGCCAGCCTGCTCGCGGGCTATAATCTCTCATTTTACTAATTGTTCTTCACCTCGTAATTTGGCCTGCCATGATCTTTTCATACTTTAACCTCTAACTCCTCGAAACTTCGAGGCAACGAAAACCGGAAAAGGATAAACTATTGCATTTGACCACTCTGTAGTTACAAACCTCTCTAAAGTACATATTCCTAGAATTTCCCCGCCCGCATGGTTTGTTCGGGTCTCGTCCGGATAGAGCGGTCCGAGTTCGAGCCCTGGCTAGGGACATTGTGTTGTGTTCTTGGGCAAGACAGTTTACTCTCTCCACCCAGGTGTATAAATTGGGTGCCGGCGAACTTATGCTAGGGGTAACACGCGATGGACTAGAATCCCATTCAGGGAGAAGTAGAAATACTCCTAGTCCTTCATGCGAAAGAAACCAGAATAAGTTCCGGCCTTATGGGCGGGACGGAGGCCTTATGGCTCGTATGCAGACTTTACCTTTCCACAACCTGGTCTGAATGTTAACCTGTAATGGACGCGCGCGTGATGCGGGGAAGCGCGCGTAAACCTCCACGATAGCTCTGGGATTTATTCTGACTGGCTAACAAACCAGATTACCAGAATGTTTTCTATGATTTTGTCTGTGTTTTAAATTTCTTTTGATAACTGAAAAGAATTGTAAAAACAACTACATCTTAGCTCTTACCTTGGTCCTCCAGAAAGCTCAGAGCGTCAGATTTTAGATGTATTTTCTTTTGCATTGCTTTCCTAAATTCATCAAAAGAAAAACACATTATTACAAATAGAATGTCACGAGCCTTACGTCATTCTTCAAAGTGCAACGTGATTATCTTTAAATCAAAGAATATGAGCTATCAATGAACGATGATTTTATTACGTAAGGATAAACTTCACTATTGTTCTTCCCCCAAGAGGGCTGTTTAAACAATTTACATGTATTTCAAATGGCAGAAACGTCTGTAAATTTTAACTTATAACTTCCGCTAAATTGTGTAGGATTTCCTCATAATGTCCCCAATCTTCAGTACCTGGCATTTTTTAAGACTTTCGACAAAACCCTTCTGATTCCAAGATTGAAGCAGCTTTCATTATGGCTGCCACACCTTAAAACGTTTCTTCTACAAACTGATTGATTGATTGATTGATTGATTGATTGATTGACTGATATAAGAAATAAATTTCACTTTTTTTAGTCTAAAATTACGCTTATGAAACTTACTGAAGGAACGGCCTTCTCAAAAATACGGTGGTTTTCAACTTAAAGCTCGACTTTAAGATAGAGCAGTTGAGAAGCTCATTGCTGAATCTTGAAAACAAAAACAAAAAAGAAAGAAATTACAAACTCTGTGACAAGTCTAACAAATCCTAAATCGACGGCAAAAACTGAACAGAAAATGTCAAATAACTTAGGAGATTTTAACATTGCAAATGCAAAGTAGGACAGTTCTATAGTTTGTTATATATCTGTTTATATTCTTTCTGTCTATCTTAGATATAAGATTCCTGACAGTTAACTGAAAAAACTTTTGGAAGTTAAAATCAACTGGCTATTGCATTGTGAGTCACAGGAAAGCATCCACGATCTATTTGTTACAAAACCCTTGCACATTACACGGATGGTTTTTCCTTTGGGTAGGATTATCAAGGTATGAATCCTGGTGCGATATTCTTCACTTGCTTGAGATTCGACAGGAAAAATATTATACCTATGACCCCGTTCTTCTAGTAAATATCCTTATGGTGGCTGCTACTTACTTCAAAAATTCAACAGTACGGGTCTCTGAAGTCTTTTTTTTTTTTTTTTTTTTGAGTTTCGTGCTGAGAATTTACAGCTTTACTGCATCTGAAATCGTTCTCATAATTGGACGTTTCGGTAGCTTTACCACTTATTGTTTATGCCTCACTCAACAAGTCTAACTATGCACGGAGTAACTGCATCACGTTACCTTGCTTTCAACAGCTTGTAGAACTTTCGAGCAAATTTCCCGCTAGGCATCGCGGTTCGATCCTCTTCACTTGAGTGTATCAGGACAACAAACTTGTCTGATGTCATTGACTTCTGGATATAGTCCTCAGTATGTCTGTGAAAATTTGTTACATACCGGTCTAATACCAAGATTTTAGTGTACTCACTTAAGGACGTTCGCGCTAATTGTTTCTGCGCATACTTACTGCGCACGCAAACTCACACGCCACCTCATGCATGAGAGCGCGCCCTAAGTAATAAATTGAACAATGATAGGACAGATGGCCATTGTTATAGCTTTGCCAGGATTTAATGATCTTGGACCTTCGATGGCCCTTACTTTTCTTTCCAGAAACAGATTTTATCTACAATTATCTCCACATTGTCTAAAAATGAACACAAAATCAATGTGGGAAGTTAAAAAAATTTCAAAATTTCTGTCCACGGGACATCGAATCCTGCTATCTTGCGGCTGCAAGGCGCGTGAAACTATGGTCGCTAAATGCGAACTTGTTCTCTAAGGAACCTCACCAGTTGACTAAATTCGGTTGATAGGTCCACATAAAAAATATTTGGCAGAGATCATTTCATTTCAAAGATCTAATTGCAATATTTTTGGGCTAACAGACACTGTGGCCCTATTCGCTAACGAAGCCTGATTTTTTCCAAATTAGGGTGTTCTTCCGGGCATGTTCTCTCCAAAACGATGTCGGTGACCCCCAACTTTTTTACATTTCTAACATAACTAACTCATCACCTTACACTGGTAAAAGTCTCAAACCCAATGCTCTCCCGTTTTGCACTGTCACGAATATAAAGGCCTGGGGTCGAGGATGTCTAAGTTGACAAGACGGCGGAGAATCTCACCATTCTTTAGTACTATTGTATATTCCAATATTTGTTTATTTATTCACAGTGTCCCCAATTAGCAATGCAGTACTAAATCCATAGACGCACTTCTTTTTTTGTCAGGGAAATGGAAAGTCGAAATCTTCCGTAGGAAAAAGATGGCGACTTGTACATTTGCCCAGAAGTCTTAGCGCGCGAAAACTTCAACAACTTTCATAAAAACGTACACAAAAGTTATGCAATCTTCAAAACTAGCATACACACTGTCGTTAGCACAGGGACAAATATTGCAAATGTTGATTTCCCTGTCCTTCAAGAGCCATGTAAGGCTCGCATGGTATTGTGGTAAAATGTACAGCAGCCATCTTTTTCTCTAAGGAAGATTCAAACTATTGAGATGACAAGATACACCAACCTTGTAACATTTTAATCAAGGGGTGTTCAAAATTACAGGAAAATAAACTCCATTTATGAAGACGTGTCTTATCGTCGGTTATGTGTTACAATGAACTTGTAGGGCTCATCTTTTTAAACGTTAATGAATTCCTTCCCAGAATATGTTAGTAAAACCTGATTGAATTTTCACTTACTGACAAATTGATTTAATGATCTCTTTGTGCTTCACTGTGTCCTTTCCAAAAATTCCTTTCTTGAATTCTTGTTTTCTCGGGACGAAGGATAGATCGACCACAAAGACATCAGCATTATCTTGTTTGAGTGAAACTCCTGAAATAAACAGTAAACTGAACTGATATAAAGGAATAAGTTAGCTTGGTCGTGAGGTTGTTTTCTGTCTTGAAGAGAACATTGCAACCACTAGTTTACACTAATTTCACCTTTCCTTCCAATTAACCATTACTGAAATGGTTGTTGTGTTTTTTCTTGTTTAAAGCGAAGTAAAGACGAACTTCGAACCATTTGGTCTTTTAAGCAGTGAAACCATCCGCTTTGCTTGTGGTTCTACAAGGGCTCTAAACATTTTAGTACTTTTTACGTTTTTCTTTTTGTTCTATGAATCGAATCCTCTCCTTCATTAAAAGTGAATTAGATTCATACATGACCCTTCATAGTAGAGGTTTTAAAAATCTCTATTGTCTCGGTTCTTACCAGCGTGCCGTATAATACCCCCGTAAGGAGAATCTTGGTCTTTACGGTCAGTGCTGGCCTTCGAGCTCTCTGGGACACTGCTATCCTCTTCTGTAAATAATATTTAACAAAAAGGCGGTTATTCCAAGTATCATTTAGTCTGTCACTTTTTATATGAGCACATTTAAGACATGGCAGATCTATCATGGTCGGTGTAATACAACGTCCACTGTTGCCACTCAAAAAAAGAAAAGCAAAAGCGTTTTCCAGCACTTCCTCCGTGGATACCTTGCTAGGCTTGAAACCTGGTCGTCATAATTGCTTTCAGAAGGATGTTTTAGCTACAGATAGCAAAGTGTATCCCAAGATTGTGTCAAAGGATTGGTTGGTTAGCAACAAGCCATACCCTTGCGCACAAACGCACTGCGCGCGCAGTTCCAGCCTGCGAGCAGGCTCTGTGTTTGGGTTTTGCAGTCAAGCGCAGCTTTCTGACTTTTGGCTTTGGTGTGCGAGCGAGTTTGCGAACGACGTTTGAACTCGCCGGCGAGCGAAGTGCGCGGACTCGTCTTGTGGCTTTGCAGCTTGGGTCTCCGAGCTAAACACGGCAGCCTGCTCGCGGGCTAAATTTTCTCATTTTATTAACTGTTTTTCACCTTATTAATAGGGTTCGTAATTTGGCTTGCCACTTCTCTTCTTATAACTTTTTCTTAAAATAATTTTTTTCATATTTTTGTCTGTAACCCTTTGAAACTTCGAGGCAACGAAAAGCGGAAAAGGACAAATTATTGCATTTGACCGCTCTGTAATTACAAGGTGATATCATAAATAGCGTATTCTGATCATGAAGAAGGAGTGTCGATATGCCGTTCTGAATTCAATTCCAGTGAGTAAGAGTCTCTATAATCAGGTACTAATGGTATTCAATTCTTACCGGCAGGTTTGTCTGCCGCCTCCTCAACCAAGTTTTCTGCTTCGTCCGTCTGCAAAGAGAGAACACACGCGTTCATGCACACATTCTAGACATAACTAAACGTAGAGTAAATATTTGTAATCCAAAAGGATCTATCGGCTGCGTGGCACAGTTGACAGTTCAAAAGTTGTAAATAGTAATAATGCAGTGCCAAATTAAAAACGATGTTTATAGCAGACAATTCGGGCCTAGCCCTTCCTCAGTGCTAAGTTGAGTTTTGAATGGTACACGTCATTGAATAAATAAACAGTTGTACGCGCGACTCTAAGGGATGGGTAAAAACGTGCGCGCGTCAAGCCGTTTAAAAAACAAAATGCACGTTAAAGTCCATGCGGCCTAAGGATGCCAAGATGAAAAATTGACAAACTTTCTTATCCCGGCCTAGTGTATCGTGGGTGGTAATCACGTAAGAATAATAACGGCATTCCTTACAGCATTTACTAAACTATGACAATTATACTGAAACAAATATCCGAGTCAGCCTCAGCGAAGTTTGTTGAGTATTTTCCTCAAATTCGTCACAACAAATATTCACCAATGTTCTCTTCACCTTCGCGGTCAATGAGTGCTAAAATACCATAAATCTCGACCGCTTTTATCTACTTTCTAACGTGTCCTTTGAATAGTCGCTGACAAATAAAGTCACGGTACCTGATCGGCCGGTGGAGGGAGATGCGCTTGTTGCTCCGTTGAGCGTTGACGCACTCTCCTAAACGTGATGTCAAGAATTTCTTTGGCCCGGGAAGCGTAGTCAACCTCACCGTCTTCAGGTTCAGGCTTTGAGGTTGGAGCTGATGACTCGCTTACTTCTCTGGACGAGATAGCGTCCATGACATTACTCAAGAGATCTTGTGGAAATATCTCGATCTGATGACAGGGAGAAAACTTAATTTTACCATCAACATGCACAGAATAAAATGAATTTTGTAGGACATTTTATCATATTTTTTGGTTATTTGACATATTATTCCATAATAACGTAATTTTATCAGACATAGTCGAGAGAACGGGTTCATCATCAGTAGTGTCCCGGTTTGACCGGCTTAGAACAAAGCGAAAATTTGCGCTCAAATCCGGGCGTTTTACGCTAAAAATTTTCGATCTGTAGTTCGCGAAAGGTTAGCTTTTCGCGGGTAGCGGTAATAGTGTTCCTAGGGATCACTGGCTCATGAATAGATTAGCTTTCTTCAATTTCAGTAATTCTCGCTGCTGCACGCCAATTGTATTTATTTTATTTTTATTTTCATTTTTGCGCGCGCGCTTGATCGCATAGTTGAATTGTGCGCGTGCAATATTTTAACACTAGCGTGCGTCTCGTGCAGACGAGTTACAACCGGGGCGTTAAACCTTCTTCGCCCTGGTTTCAACAGAGAAGAAGAATAAGTCGAATAAGGAAAATTTGTAAATTTTAATGCAGTCACTCACAAAAAGGATCCTACAAAATACAAGGACAATGAAGCGATTGAATCGTCCGTCAGTCAATGTTTTGGCGTGCATAAAAATTTGAGAAGACATTTTAACTACCGTTGGCTTATTAATGGCCCTTTGTCGCGCATTTTAGAAGCAGATATTATAAGCTTATGAGGAACGACGAAATTAAACGACAAAACAGAGCTTATCGGGCCCTCGATTGGACCAAGTCCTAGTAACCAGCCAAAGGAGAAAAAAATCTGAAAAATCGAAAAGATAAACTGAAACATAGTTGACTCTCAGTTTCACAATGAGCACTACTTTTGCTCGAGAACAATGCATTGTGCTTTCGTAGATATTGGCAAAATAGTTATGAAATTTACTAGGAAAAGAGCTATTAAAGCTAGTCTACGTCTTATCAGTGAAAATCTTGCCCACGTTTAAGACGCCATATTCTTGCTGTTTTCAAGAATCAATATTTTCAAAGTTTGACTTTGGACAAAGAAAACTATCTTTCATCACAAATCAAAGAAAGTCATTGCGTGGGAAAATTAAAAAAAAATTGTCTGAAGACACAAGGATAAGCCCTGCTAAATTAAACTCTTTTGCAGCAGTTTCCTTCCCTTAGAAAGGAATCTAGGAAATTTTAACTGGGATTAGAACATTAAACGAGGTTCGGAAGAGGCTGCATTTGTTCGCTTTTACTGTAGTTCCACGCAAGACGCTAATTATTTCATTAATAAAAATTGCGCGCGCGCAAGAAGATCAAGGGCTGCTTTCATAGCTTTTAATCACGCTTTTCTTTCGCGCAACTCGAAAAGATTGCTGATACAAAAATGACATTTACTTGAGCTAGTTTCTGTAGAAAGAAAATCGCGGATTAAATTTCAATTACGATTAAGTGTTGTAAGTTTTGAATACGACTTTTATTTTGATTCGAACCTAAAAGGAGCTTAATAATTTTACTCGGATAAGAACGCGAAAAAAAAAATAAAAATAAATAAAAAAAAAAAAAAAAAAAGAAAGAAAGAAAGAAAGAAAGAAAGAAAGAAAGAAAGAAAGAAAGAAAGAAAGAAAGAAAGAAAGAAAGAAAGAAAGAAAGAAAGAAAGAAAGAAAGAAAGAAAGAAAGAAAGAAAGAAAGAAATAAGCAACTGAAAATCAGAAATCTTTCCTCCACAACGGTAACTGAATTTTTTCTTAATCAAGCTCAGCAACGATCTTAGAGAAAGACCTTGAAAGGAATTTGTTCAGATTGATTGAGACAAACACGATCTCCGTTAGCTTGATCTTAACCTAAATGGAGCCTTACTTATAGAGGCGAAATAGAAAAGCACCAAACAGTCATTAAACTTACTTCCATATCGCAAAGCGTCGGGATCTGTGTTAACGTTGGTTAAAATAGAAATCTCTCAAAACAAAATTTCTGCGCTGAGTTAAAGAGTCTGCCTGCTCTGCGCAAAGGTTGCAATCAACTGTAATGAGGTGACGTATTCAAATCACTTATAGAATTAACAAGTGACGCGTAAAAAGGTTATATACGGTAATTGGCGTTATTCTTTGTTACGTCATTATTTACATCTTGAAATTAAAAACTGACTTTGACTTTGAAAGATCCCCGCTCACTTAAATTAAGACAATTATATCCGTTATTTCGCCCTGAATCTGATTAAGGGTGCGTTCCTTTGGTGTGATCTGGATCAGGATCGGTGATCCATGATTGCCCGGATCATGCTGCATCATAGGAGATGATGAATTCGTGACCAGAGTAGTGGATTCATCGGTTTCTTTGTGTTAAATGGTAAATGCGAGACTTTGCGTGACGGCGAGACTAGCGTTTTTCTTTGTGAACCCGAGACACTTTCAATTCTTCAGTTGCGAGACCGTGACTTCAAGTTCAAAGTGTTCTAATTGCGAGCTCGAAGTTTCTAAGATCTTCGGACTTCATTTGTGAAAAAAAAAACACAAATCGGTGCTTCGAGATTTTCTTAGCCTTGAGAGTCTGTGAAACAACTCTGTAAAAAAAAAAAAAAAGAAAAACCAGACTGCGAGACGCACATAACCGCTAAAAAAAACGAGACTGTAAGACACGTGAAATTCGACGAAAATTTTGCGAGACCCATGTCGTTTGAAGGATCATGCGCCACCTCGGATCACTGATCCTAATCCAGGTCACCCCAAGAAAAAGCGCTCGAAAAGGAGCCTTCCTTCTAGAAACGAAAGAAAAACGCAACAGACAGACATTAAACTTACTTCCATATTGAAAAGCGTTGGGATCTTCGTTAACTTCGATTTAATCTGCGGAGTCCAAAACACCGTGACTGCTTTGCGCAAAGGTTGCGAACAACTGTAATGAGATGACGTGGATAAATCACTTATATAATTAATCAGTGACGTGTAACAAGGTTAAATAAGGTAATTAGGACTAATCTTTGTTACGTCATTGTTTACATCTTAAAATTAGAATTTGAACCGCGCGGAAGGCAGCGCCACATTCAACTGATGGCATCATAATAACCTACCTCATCCACAGGCTTTTCTTATTTTCTTCTTAGCGCAAGGGGCGATTGGGAGACTGGGAGTGAGCAAGAAGGCGCAAGCGGAAGCTGGTAGCTAGTGAGGAGCGCGAACTCGGGGAGCTATGGGAAGGAGAAAAAGAGGGAAAGTTTCCTTCCTCCCCATGATTCCCTGCCGCCCTTCTCACTAGTTAATTATTATATTTTTTACTATCGCGAGGGCGACTGGGGACGAGGCAGCATCAGGAGCAAGTGATGGGCTCCTGGCAGCATAAAATCCAACACAAGGGAACCCCGCCTTACGGTCAGCCTGTTAATACGACCACCTCTTTATTGCAACCAGACTTTTGTGGTCCGTTGGTGAGCGGATTAGCTTAACTGGGTTCCAGTGTATTCGAAAATCAAACTCTTCCACCCAGTCACTGCATTGTGTAGTTGTACTGAGGTGTCCCCAAACCATGCTTATACTGCTTCCTAGACATCCAAGATTCATTGCAACATTCACATAAGGACAGAAAGGAGAGGACCATGAAAACGGATACAATGGAACCTCTGCTTACTAGCAACTCGCTGAAATAGTGTATTTTTCTTGGCTCATACAATAGCTCAGTCTGCCGTTCCTTTCTGAAAATCCCTCTATCTATCCCTCTGTCCCAAAACAATGTTTTGTTCATAAATTTACCTCCATTATACAACAAATTCGACGAAAGGAAAACAGAAATAAAATACAAACACATTGTCTTGATCAAGAGCAACATGCTGCAGAAGTGATTATTTTGGGAGGATAACACCCGAAAAAACTTGAAATACCCTCTCATTGACTCACGTCAAAATTTATAACAAACTCGGCATCCAAACCAGAGGGTTGTTTTGAGCACCCATAAATTTTCTCAAAGTCAAGCCAAGTTGTAATATAAGCGTAGCTGATCATTTTGAACAGCTTGGGGCTCTAGAAATATTGCACTTGATAAAGTAAAGACAGTCTTTAATAATACAGTGTATTATCGTTTGTCACACGATGTAGTCACTTTAGATGTAGATCGCGACTGCTTACTGCTAGTCTTCTTCAGGCGATAAGGTCGACTGGTCGCACGGTATCATTTATATCACAAAGGTCGGCTGTGATTGGTGTATTTCGATCCTCCTATTGTTCCATTGTTCCGACGAGTAGCTGTTCCCTCAGTGGTCCGCTGTTGTACCGTTCTCCTGTTGTTGTGTTTTTTGATCGTGGGCATCCATGCTTCAGGAATTTCAATTCCACTATCCCTGTTGATGTTATTAGGGTGAAGTCTTATGTGAATAGCTTCCTTGACCCTACGTGTGTACCAGTGAGGATCTCGATCAATAAACTTGACCTCATTCCAGATAGGATAGTGGCCGGTCTCGTGGGTGTGTTCAGAAACGGCGGAGGTCTGGGTACGGGCGAGTCGTATATCCCTGTCGTGTTCTTTGATCCTCTCCTGAATAGATCTCCCTGTTTCTCCGATGTAGACTTTGCCGCACTCACAGGGAATCCTGTAGACAACACCATCCTGTTTAGCCGGGTTGACGGTGTCCTTTGGTCGCTCTAAGTGTGACCGAAGTGTCGTGTCGGACTTGAAGACGGTGCGAATGCCTTGTTGTTCTAGGCAGCGGCGGAGAGACTCCACTCCTTGGACATAAGGTAAAACGGCGGTGGATTTAAATTCCGCGACGGGCTCTCTTCTTGGGGTTGTTCGTGCCTTTGTGATCTTCTGTACAAACGAGGAGGGATATCCGTTAGAAACAAGTACAGATGACAGATGTTTCTTCTCTCCAGCGATTACTGATGGTTTGGTCACGAGACGTTTAGCCCGGTCGTACAGACACTTCACAATACCGCGTTTTACTGACTGAGCGTGGTGTGAATCATACGCTAGGTACTGATCAGTATGTGTTGGTTTCCTGTAGACACTGGTGGTGAGGCGGCCATCAGGTTCTCTATAAACTGACGTGTCGAGAAAGGCAATCTTGCTGTTATTCTCGATCTCCATGGTGAAACGGATTGATGGTTGTTGACTGTTTAGGTGTTGCAGGAACTCGTCAACTCTGTCCCGATCCAGGATGGTGAAAGTATCATCTACGTAGCGTTTCCAGATCTAAGGCTTGCAAGGTGCGGACTCTATTGCTTGTTCTTCAAATATCTCCATGTAGAGATTAGCAATAACCGCTGATACAGGGCTCCCCATTAGTAAGGACTTAGGTACGTTAGCCACTTGGACTGCGCTAATAGAAATCGCCTGACAAAGCCTCATATTTTCATTCTTAATTTGGTTTTAGAGTTCATTGGCAATTGGTGCAGATCGAGTGTAGCGAGGACCGTAAGAGAAAAGGACTAGGGCTGATAAGGATCTCTTGCAAACGGCAATGATGACGCTGACCACAAGGTGGATTAAAATAATTAACGTAAACCTATATAATACTCAAGAATCACAATCACTAGTGGTTTCCCGGTCGCAGAGCACTTTAACTCTCCCAGGCACCGCCTATCTCACATCGCTGTGAGAGGTTTGAGGAAGAGAGTTGGAACTAATGTCAGACGAAAACACTGAATAAGTGTTCAATTTTTACATTCTTCTGAATTTTCATATTCATTTAAGTGTTACAACCGGGGAGAACAATTTATTTAGTTTTGTTCATCCTAAACATTTGATAATGCTATTAAATACCTCAAACATGCCACAGCTACGAGTCAATCTCCCACATTAATTAGCTATCTGTCTATCAATCTGTTTTGCCTCAGGGATAACGTTCGAGCTGAGGTAGTTTTTGGGTGATGTTAGATCATGTTATACCTATCTTATTACTATGTTGAGAGGGAGGTAGGGTTATCAAATTAGCTTTGCTTTAACCAGGTTTGTTATTCTCGAGAGTAATGCTCAAAGGTTCACTAGCCCTCATGACACACCAGTAAGTTGACAACTGATTTTCCAGAGTCTCCTCTGAACATCCTCTCTGTATGACTCATCTGAAGACTGTGTTGAATGACAGTTCACAAAATATCTACCACCCGTTCCTTCTAACTCATGGGATAAGGCAACGTAAATACTGTTATCTGCTCCTTGCTTGGGAGTCTGCAACAAATAGTAATTATTATTATACAACTAAGTTAGTTCTAAGAACCAATAGCTAAATCAGCCAATCAGATTGGTCTATTGGCAGTTTAATATTTTCAAGTATTGGGCTGAACCTTGCTGTGTTCAGTCCAAACTCTCAAGAACTTGGGCTGCTATCCTCTCCGTGTGGCTCTTGCAGTTGGTTAATAATATAAGTATTATCGCACACCCTTACTAGTGAACATAACAAGTGTAATTCTTTCCCACTTACAAAGCATTCTGCAAGTTTTCCTCATGTGTCAATGTCTGTACCACAAGAGGTTTGTTTGTGGCTACTCAAACAACACCAGGATTAGTTGTCTCAGCTATATTTCTCTCTCCCTATCTCTGTTTTTCTCGGGGATATGATATTAATGCACGAGACACAAAGCCCCTCAGTGTGGAAGCCTAATGTCTAGTTGTGAAATCCCACTCACAATTTTAATGTACTGTCAGGCTGGATGGCCGTGTTTGGGGTACATGCTGCATTCAACCAAAGAGCTCACACTTGCCACCAGGAGTTTTTGTCACACTGCAAAATTAAATTGTCTGAGTGGATACTGATTGCATGAACGGATACGAGTAAAATCTTGAAAAAATCAGTATTTACAACGAGGGGCAGTGGCGTTTTAAAACAATAATGACTGGTTGTTATTTGGATTAGATTTCTGAGCATGCAAAGAAAACAAAAAAAAAAGAGAACACTACTTGGATTTCTTCACATCATCAGTATCAAATTTGGTAGTTTAAGACCCAGGTATTTCTTGAGTAGAGGACTGGAATAAATGAGGACAAAAGAAAGAGTTAATGTCTGACTATTTAATTGGATTATGGCAGCCTTACCTTAAAAAGAAAGTAAGCAAGTACACTTTGAGGTATTCTTACAATCCAGTGAATGTGCTGGAACAAATCGGTGTTGACTACTCCTGGATGAAGTACATTAGCTGTTACAGGACTATTTTGTTCCTTCAAGCATCTCTGGAGTTCATAAGTAAACAAGATGTTTGCCAGCTTACTTTGACTGTAGCCTAAATAGGGTGAGTAATACCTCCTATGAAGGAAAAGAAATACGGTTTTAGTACTATTGAACTGGGAATGCAAAATGGCATACTGTGGTCTAGTGAGCTCCATGTCAGGTTTTTTGGAGCCTCGCCATTCATTGAGTTATGTTCTTCCAGCAAGGTATAATCCCTCTCTCTCCAACAAGGTGCACCCAAGTGAAGCTGACAAAACTTAATACATACAGGGTAATTTACTGGCATATCCCAATTAGAGGGAGTTATTGGGGGGGGGGGGGGATCCCTTATGAAAAGGTAGGAAATGCTCGTCAGAAAATTTGAATTAAACCCCTTCATGAGACCAATCTGGACATAACTTAAGCTTTATTTGACCCGTAACAGATTCTATAAAATAGGGCCAATTAATCAGCCACGTTTCGGGAAAGGAATTGCCAGCCAGACTCAAGAGGGTGGTGGAGATCGAGCCTAAAAATGGAAATGAGAATATCTCTTATTGCTATTTCTTCAAGACAGTGCACTCTAAAAGATACTTTGACAGCTACAAATAGTGGCATTTCTTCCTGAACACCATAATCTAGACCAAACACCTTGACTTATACCCCTAACCGAGATGACAAGCATCCCTGACCTTTTCATCTGTGAGTCCCCCTCACAGGGGGGAGTTAGCAGAATTCATAAGCTTTGAACATACTTTTAACCAATGTATATCTTAAGTACCTCTATCCAACATTCACAAGGCTCTATTTCAATTATATATATGTTTCTGGAAAGGGTGAGTGCCTTATCTGGAATACATCTGACATATCATTGTATGATTGACTGTTGACATCCCACCATCCTGGCTGCCAGTTGTGAACCATTAGCTGGGTTTGTGCAGACTATATATAGATTTATAGTAAGTATAATAAATAAATTAGAAGTGCTCATTAGTGTTGTGGTTCACACAAGTTTAGCTTATTGGAAGAAGTCTAAAGGAGATGTTCTGATTAAAAATGGTACATTACAATTTTAATCTGTAGCAATATAATAACATGACTGTTTACAGTACATAAAACTGTAAGTAACATAGAAACTAGATTGGACTTCGTACTAAATTAACAATCACTGAGATAATTATACATGTAATAATCAATTTACATACTTGCTCTGTAGATCTTCAAAGTTAATAGTTCCTGGGACATGTGCCTCTGAAGACAATGTAACTATCCTTGAAAATCTTCCTGTTAAACCTGACCTGTTAAAACCACAAATTACAAATCAGGGCTGTGCTCTAGAAGTGCCCAGGTGCCACAGGTGACTAACGTTTGTCTTCGGGCGACTGGAAAATGAATTTTTTTCCCTAAGCTTAAGCGCTGGGCACCCAGGATTTCATGGTTAGAAACCTTTGGGCTCCCTGTAATTTTTCACAGACCACAGCCTTGCAAATGAAAAATCTTATCCTCTGTCTTCTTCTAAAGTACTATTAAATTGATCACCAGCCAAACTGATGAGGAAGTAATATTATTGTAGGGTGCAAAGTATTTTCTGGAGTATAAAACCGCATGGACAAGTAAATATTTCTGTTCTGAGTATTTTTATGCGACCAAATTTCTGCAGCTGAGGATGCTTTGATAATAATTATAACACACAATAATTATTATTGAAATGAAAATTTAATTCTTCACACCATTGTTTTCAAACTAACTTACTTTATCAAGTCTTCTAAGAGCAAATTTGTCAGAGCAAATGGTCCGAGATGGTTCACTCCAAATTGCAGCTCAAACCCATCTTCAGTTGTCCCATAAGGTGGAAACATTATCCCTGCACTGTTCACAAGAATGTGAAGAGGAAGACCTTTCTTTCTGAAATTTGTTACAAATTTCCGCACAGAGGCGAGGCTTCCCAGATCCAACTCCATGTATTCAACTAATTGACACAAGATAATCAATGACAAGTAAATATTAACATTTTATTAACAAATATATGGTGTAACAGATGTAAGATAGAGAAAAAGCACCTTTAATTTGTAAATAACTATATTTACCGTTAGCTTGAGGTAATTCCTCTTTGAGTTCTTTGATTGCCTTGTCTGCTGCTTTTACATCTCTGCAAGCTAAAGATTGCACCTCTGTTAAACTTAAAGGATGAAAAGTACTCTGATTAGCTTTTGAAAACTGTTCTTCAATTAATTACCTGAAAGGAAATTTAGAATCCCAGGTTCCTGGCAGATTCAGGGAGAAGTTTGAGAAAGTGCATCACCCCCCTTATAAAATGTTTTGTATGCCAACTCTATCTTGAGTAGCATGCCCCATGATTCCTCCACCCCTCTACATATATATCCGACTTTATTCGCTAAAACATGCCCACAAAGAGCTCAAAGACAGTCCCAGTGGCTGTAAGTACCTTGACAACCTCCTGACTAGGAGTTTGGTCTGTCATGCATGCACATGGCATGTGCCTCACCAGCAGTCCCATGTCAACACAGAACCTTCAAGCAATGTTCAACAAATGAGCAAAGTGCCATGCCACACAGTCATTATCAATGTTATTTGGCACTGAAAACTCAAGTCTAGCTAAGTGAATGTGACAGTAAAAGATACCCTCCCCTTCCCCCCTGCTTTTGATGGCTGGCCGCCAGCAAACCACCAGCAGATAGGCCAGTGCCTGGGTCATGTCCCCAGCCTGGCCTTAACAGAGTACTCTCCCCGCCTGCTAGGTTAGAAAACCTAGCGGTCATGTTCTTGCAAAATCACTGAGATATATATCTTTTAAAAAGACTGCTTGAATCATGTTGAATCCAACAAATCTGCTTACCCATTATAACTGTCATGTGTGCCTTGCAGAGTCCTTTCACTGTCTCATAACCAATACCCTTGTTTCCTCCGGTTACTATGGCAACCTGTCCTTCACAATTAGGGATTACTGTGATGGAATAAGAAACCGTGATCAACACTTTAATACCCCATTGACATAAGCAGTTAACACAAGCATGAATAATTATATAGATTTAGCCAAGCCTAAAAGCGGAGCTCCTGATTGTAATAATTAACCGTAAAGGAAAAATACCTAGGATTTGTTTTCCCTGGATCAGAAACTCAAAAATCGATCAACAATGTCATGAGCATGCAATTATCTAGAGTGTGGTTTTCCCAGTTTTCCAGCTAAAATTAATTTTAACAAACTATACCCAATAACATAAGTGTAACCAAGTTTGTAGAAATTATGTACGCAATGTAAAGTGGAACTTCAATTTAACGAACCTCTATATATAACGAAGTCCTGGGTATAGCAAATCAATTTCCTGGCCCTAGTAATACCCGGTATTATTATGTGGCTGTGTCTCACAAGGACTGGGAACTACCGAATTCATGAATTTGATTGGTTGAAATCGATATTGAAAGTGGGCTAGATTTTCCCATCTAGACCGGTAATGTTTTGTGGTAAAAAAAGTTGCAAACTAAAATGCAAAAATAGACTATTTTCTTCTAACAATATATATTTATGGAAGTGCCAAAAAGCCTGATGGGAAAAGAAAAGTACAAACAGACTAAGCTCAGTCAATAAGATGTTTATCATATGGAAAACAAGAAAAGTAATTGTTTGCCATATGATAAACACTGAGCTTAGTTGGTCTGTATGGGAGAATCTTGGCCTCTGTGGTGTGTGCAGACCTCACTGCATTCGCTCTGTACTCACGACCTCGGTCAAGATTCCCCCATACAGACCTCCTGCTCAGTTAATAAGAGCTGGGTAAAACATAAGGAAAAGAACCTCAATACAACGAAAGAAAACATATTCCTGGAATGGCAAGTGCTGTCAAAATTAAGTTTCCAACACTGATACACTGATATAATTAAGCCTGAAAGCATTTTTTGATAATTTTCTACATTCCTGTCACCGTTACAAAACTTGTAAGTACTGATAGTAAGGAGAAATAAGATATTAAGCATTTCTTTTGAACTAAAATTTATTAGCTTGAACTAAGCTTCAAAATTTTTCACATTTTCTGTTATGCAAACTGTGAAAGTCGAGCTCATTTGTAAATCTTGAGGTGTACAAGAATGCGCAATTATCATCTTACCTTCTAGAGAGTTGTGTCTAGAGAGAACTTGCTTCAGTAGGACTCTTGCCCCATTAAAATAGTTGACAAGCAAGGCGGTCGCCATATTGAAACGTGTCAACAACTTGTGATTATTAAAATGGCAATATCTTCATCTAGTGCCTATTTAGTTACAGTATAAAAATCCAGATAAATAGCACTAATTCCGGATGAGCATAGGAATTAGTTAGTTTTTATAATCTGTTACATTTTAAACAATACTTTTTCGTAAAAATAACACAGATGCGCGAACTTCCGTTACCAGTCCTTCAAGCGAAAAGTTCGTGCGCGCAGCCTCGTGCGCGCGCGATATTTACTAGGTTATTATACACGTTTGAAAATTATTAACCTGAAAGAGCTTTCCTCAGACAAAGCAGCCCTCTGACAAGGCAAGTCACCATACTGTTGTATGATAGAATGTCGACAACTTGTACAATTGCACGAAATACTTTTAGTTCTTTCATAGTATATTTTACAAGATTGTTCTACTGCAAAGGAGCAATCTCACGTCATCCATTCAAATATGCCGCTCATTGTCAAGGTCAACCCTGAACATATTGCAGCGAAATATCCAGAAATCACATCACCCGATGGCACATTGTCTCCGCCGCCGATAGAGGCAGTGAAAACGGAGGAATCGCCGCTGCTGGGGCAGAAGATCAAGGCCAAACATCGCGAGTTTAGGAAGGCAGTCTCGCGGAAGATACGCCGAAATCTCCGCAGTATGAAACGAGGTCCTGTGTTGGCGCTTATTCTGATCGAGTTGTTTGAACGATTTGCGTACTACGGGATACTGATAAACTTTGCTTTGTACCTGAACAAGTGTGCTGGATGGCCAATGTTTGTGTCCGTAGCAAGCGTAATGGCGTTTACCTCAATTTCTTGGTTCATGTGTGCTTTAGGGGGAATCATGGCGGATTCGCGTTTTGGACGTTATAACACCATTGTCAGTGGCTTCCTTGTCTATTTTATAGGCTCAATAATTCTTGTGGTCGTTGCCTTTGTGATGGGATATTTTTACATCGAGAGAGGAGAAGCTCGCAAGAGAATAGACGAGCCTTGGATCCTGGTCGTCTTAATAGTCGCTTTACTTTCTGTTTCTGCGGGAGAAGGTGCAGTGAAAGCGAATTTATCCGCCTTTGGGGCAGATCAGCTCAAAAGAGATGCGCCAAGGCAGGAAAACAAAACATTGTTTAATTGTTTTTATTGGATGTCCAATGTGATTTCATTGCTCTTTTTAGCTGGTGTAACTTATATTCAACAAATGAAGTGGAAGTATGGCTTCACTGTTGGGTTTGGCATTCCTGCCTTTTCACTGACACTGGCATTGGTGTCATTCTTGTTCTGTCGCAAGTATTTTACCATTGGTAGACCTTGTGGCACAGGACTTAGGAACATGTGGCTGATTATGCGCCAGGCCTGGTCTAGAAGGAAAGCGGCAAAACTGGAAACAAGGTAGATGGTCAGACGACAGACTGTACATTGCTGGGTTACCAGTCATTTAGGCTCAAGTTGATTAGCCCCCATCCAGAAGTGGATTAGCCCCCATATTCACACTTTTAAAAGAATGAGAAATAGAGAGCGTTTTCAATTCCTGGTTGGGGGCTAAACGTTTAGGGGCTAATTGAGTTGGGGGCTAAATGAGCAGTTACGCTTTTCTGGTTTTCAATGTCATGCCATCAAAAATAAAAATCATAGCCATTTATTATGAAGTCTTGAAGAATCTGGGATGTGACAGAGAAGTGATATATATGGGTTATTGACCAAGTGTGAGGTCAAGGTGGCTGGATATTGGCCAAGTTCTTTTTTTGCGAGTTTATGCACTGAGACGGAGTCAAGGTCCATAAACTCACAAAAAAAGAACAAGGCCAATATCCAGCCATCTTGACTGAACAAGCTTGGTCAATTATAAAGGATTTATTATGTGGCTTTCAGAGAAATTTTTCTTGCAGAACATGGCGGGTAGTCCCGAGTGGGCAAGATAGCCCCATCTTGCCCACTCAGGTAGCCAATCACAGTGTAGGATTTGATTCATCTTACCCACTCACATAGGTAGCCATATCATAAATATTTGTATGGAGACGCCATGTTGGTCTCCTGCAGAGGGATGCCAACATGGCAGCTCTAAAGCAACAGAAACACATCATTTAGTTGTGCTTTTGAAATGAAAAGTTGTTACTCTGACTAGAGATTCGACCCATTAAAATAATTAATATTATTCTTTTTCTTGTGCAAGCACTCTTCATTTAGCCAAGACTGAAGTGATAACTCACCTTTTGACCTACTGTATGTGACAGCTGCTCTGGGGTCACCATTTTAATTCCACTCTATGCAAAAGCTTGGAAATTCAAACTTGTTCTATTACAAAACAAAGAACCCTCTTGAGCTAAAATATGAATTGTCAAGTTCTTAGAAGGTCTTTTATCTGATGAAAATGAAACCTCAGAAAGATAGGATAGGATAGTCCAGTGTTTCAGCCAGAAAATTTTACTTGGGGGCCAAAGTGGCCCCTGAAGATCTTTTGTAGGGGCCAATTTTTTAGGAAAGGGGCCAATAAATTGAAAGCTACAGAAGGAAAAAAATGCATCAGGATACCAAGAAAAATAATTAAAGCAGTTTATTAGGATCTATGATAAAATTTAATAGTTAGTGCTTTTTGAAGTGTTTCTACTCAATAAAGTTGCTTTTGAATCAGATACTAGTATGAAGGATCTGTGCATTGCAAGAGAGCAATCCTTAGGCATACATGATGTAGTCAATGATCAAGGATTTGCAATGTATTATAGGGTGATTTCAAACACGGTCAGCCATTTGGAAGTTTTCCGATGTGAGAGAATCAATACAGGAAAGTAAAAGGACGGATTGACTTCTTTTCTTATGTTGAAATGTCTTAGAAGCAAAGATCTTTCAATATGATTTTTTAGGACATAATGTGTGACAAAATAACCGTTATTGATCGTCAACACAGAGAAATTTTGGTCGCCAAGGATGAAATGCTTGTTGCATTGGCAACTGTATCAATCACAATTTCGAGCCCTGGGGTGGCTTTTAAAATATTATGCCTGTGTTAAGCCTGCAGTCTCTTAAAAGGAAAGGGCCAAATTGGCCTTTTTTTCGTTTTTCTGGGGGCCATCTCTGATTTAAATGCGGGATTCCTGCAATAACGCGCTCTGGCGGAAACACTGATAGTCATTTGTACGTTTTCGAGGTTCTTTTCAAAATTTATGAGCACCCAAATAATTTTTATAGGAAGGCATATCCCAACAGTCCTTATTGTCCTATGAAGTTGGTTAGGGAGTTTCTCAGGGCTCACTTTACCAAAAAGCAGTTTGTTATTGAGCTTTTAATATTCCATTTTTTCTCTTCTTTCAGAGAATTAATTCCAAGAAGTAGTTCAGGAAGTCTGTTTTCTTCTCCTGAAAGTGACTGGCTTGACGTTGCCATGGTAAATTACGGTGGAACATTCTTGGAGTCAGAGGTGAATGAACTCAGGGCAATGAGAAAAGTTGTTGTGCTCTCTTTTCTGTTGATTCCCTACTGGATGATTTATAGTCAGGTAAAAACTGTTATACATGTAGGTACACTTTAAAACTGTAACTGAAAGCTTTAATTCAGACTGAATACGAATATTCTACTGAGTGGGACTTTTTGCCTAATATCATAAAACTTTAAAATTAAAATTACTGAACTGAGCCTGAAGCTTTATGAATTTTTTCTATGATCAGGTGCTACATACAGATGATCAACTTCTTACCTATATGTACATGTACCCATAGTTCAGCCTGTGAGTGGCAACTTACCGGTAATTGAGTACAACGTAACCTTACTTGACTGGTTCAGTACACCTCTCTACCCTATTTCTATGGTGGAGGTATAGGTGTAATATATGTAGTATTGATAGTACTGTGGAACCCTTTCAATCAGGTCCCCAATGGGGCACAAAAATCTGGCTTTATTAATGGGGTAGCCATATTACAGGAGTTCTTTAAATAAGGAAAGAACTGATTGAGCTTTTGTTTGGGCTAGAATAAGGTAACCATAATTATAATGAGGTGGCCATATGAATGTGGTCATCATAGCATTGTCTTGGAGTACTTCAATCAGGAATGGTCTCAATTTTCCTTACCATGAACACCAGGCCATGCATTCCCACCTGTACTTACTTGTAAGTACATACTGTATGTTCAGATGACCTGATTTAAAAATTGTTTCCTTTAGCTTTACAGTACATTCATCCTGCAAGGGCTCCACCTTAAGGCAGACTATGGAATGATAATTATCCCTGCTGCCTGGCCTAGTCTCTTTGAGATTGTCATACTTTTGATCCTGGTTCCTGTAATGGAGAGAGGAGTCTATCCTGGTCTAGCCACGTGCGGTGTCTCTATCCCCATTTTATGGAAGGTCTTCTTAGGAATGTTATTGGCTTCTGGATCAGCGGGAATGGGTACGTGTTGCATAATAACGCTGTCACTAATATACAGGGTTCCCTTTACATTTAACACTGTAGGTACATCAGGAGCAGTCCAAGTCAGGGATTAACAAGGAGGCAAAAAAAAAGTTCTGTCAGTTTCTTTAAAGTGTATAAAAGTCGATGGTGATAACATTAACATACTGATCATATACATACAGTTTATACTGTACATCTATTGAAACTGGATCATTGGATAATGCAATTCAAGTGTTTTCATTGGCTTAGCCATCATGGTATATGAGTCATTATATTATGCTGAGCAAATATGGTAAGTGCACAGATAATTTTTGGGAGCATGCCTATTTACATTTCAGTTTTAGCTTTCTATATTTTGGGTCGTTTGTAATAAAACAATTATTCCACTCACACTTGTTGGATATGGGATGTTTATAGCCAACTTAGCACTATGCACCTCGTTGGCTATCTACCATTTTGTACCCAACTCACGCTCATGGAATAATTGTTAAGTATACTTAGACATACATGTACATGCTTTTAATAACGCATCACTAGCAGATTAAAGAAATGGACAAGAGGCTATTACATGGAGGGTTGTCAAAGGTAATTGGCTTGCTGGCCAAAAACAATCATCTTTTTCAGGAACTTTGCCCAGGCACTCTCTTCAGCTATTTGTCAGTTTCATTACAAAAAAATGACAAAATCTTCTTCAAACGTTTGTGACAACCCTGATTATGTTATTACAGTCAAGCACCTCCTTACTGGACACCAAACTGCATGGTTTCTACATGAATGTATAAGTTGATATCTAGATGAGGTCACAGGGCTGTCTGAATACAGTCCAAATATGAAAAAGTTAATTAATTTGGATTCCTGTTTGTATTTGAAATACTGCAGCTGGCCACGTGGAAAGAGCAATGACAAACAGTTTCTTTGTTTGTGGTAGTGTGAACCACACTGCTAGTGGTGTAACATACTCAGCAGTGCGAGACTACTCCATTTGGTGGCAGATTCCACAGTACACGCTGATGGGCATGAGTGAGGTACTCACAGCTATTCCAGGTGAGTACACCGTAGTCCTGTAGTGTATACATATTAAGGGTAGGTACGCTTTTTATTGGGGGGGGGGGGGGGGAGGTCGGAGTATTTTAGAAATTTTTTGGGAAAAAAAGTTGTGGCCCTCCCACTTCCCAGAATGGATTAATGCATGACCCTTCACAAATACCTACACAAAAGCATCTGACCCTCCCCCCAGCTCCTCCAAGACAAAAATGACCGGAAGTGAAAATAACTAACTGGAAGTGTAACTCACATAACAGTGTCTGCGCACAAAGCAGTTAATTTTATACGCGTTTGTTGCTCATGGAATGAACTGCCTCTTAATATCAGGGAGCCTAACACCTTGTCAGTCTTCCGGAAGAAATTGTTTGCTTATTTTTACGATAAGTTCAGTGCTAATTTTTATCGTGATTATCTTATTTTTTTTAATATGAGTTTCGAGTAATTTTAAACTAGGTATACAATCATACAATGATACACTAAGGCGGCTTATATTAAGGAATCTTGTATTCTGTTTTAAGCCGTCCTCAAATTCATTGGATTGACTTGTTCAATGTAATGTAATTTTGGAATTTTTATTAAAGATTAAAGATAAAAGATTAAATTGTGTGGTGTGTGATTGCACGGTGAAAACTTGAAAATGGGCAAGGATGTGCGAGGAATAGAAATAGGGAAATGCGCTTGTGGTGAATGCAAGGATTTCATGAGGTCAGATGGCGCAACTTGCTCAGATTAAGCGATTGTTTGAGGAAAGTGAACTGGTCAGTGGGGACAGTGAGGTGTATCAGAAAGTTTTCAGATAAATACATTGTCCCCGAAAAACTTGGGGCAGAGTATGTTGAGAACCTTGCCCAGATAAAAATACGCAAGGAAAAAAAGAAAGAGGAGACTGAAGGGGAGCGAATGGAACGGCTGAACCGGGAGTACAATGACATTGACTGGGCTGGACTGTACAACTCCTATAAGCTGTCATCCTTGTGGGTGGACGAGCTATCCTTGTACTTTTCCTATCACAAGATCACCTTCAAAGGGAAGAAAGCTGGAAAGGTCGCAATGATCAAAGCGCACATAGGCAGCTTGCTATACGATCCCATGGAGTGTCAACAACCTCAGCAGACCCCACTAAGAAATGTGCAGCAACAAGTGACCTCATCACTTTCCGAGGTTGAAACTGACTCGCAAAGAGATTTAGTAGATTGAGTTGTCGGTTCCAGCCCGAGTAGCTTAAATAACGAATCGTCACCGGAGACTGATTTTACACCAGAACCCTGCGCGGAAACATTACCGCCCTCAAAATATGGACGAAAGCGGGCACGGGTCGAGAGAGACAACTATGTTAGTTGGGACAAGATAGTTTTTTGATGTAATATTTCGACACTTGTAAATAATTTAGATAAATCTTCTGAACTAAGCAACATGGAGTAATTTTTTCCTAGACAAAAAAAAAACTGACCCTCCCCCGGCTGCGAATAAAACAGGTTTGACCCTCCCCCGGCTGCAAATAAAACAGGTTTGACCCTCCCCAATTTGGAAAAAAATTACTAATGACCCTCCCCTCCGAAGCCGCGGCCCAACCCCCCCCCCCCCAATTAAAAACGTACCTTCCCTAAGTTGTCATTTTTCCTAATTTTATAGTGGTCAATGTCATCATTTGTGCCACAATGTATAGAGGGGATAACGAAAAGTGCTGTCTGGTCGTGTCGATTTTTTTCTAACTTTTATGGTGCTCTGTACGATAATTGTGAAGCCAATTTGCAGGTTTTGGTTGAGGGTTTACTCACTGGCATCTTTTTGACAACTGTTTCATTCGCTGACATTTGACGACACAATAATGGAATGTTACAACTCCACCCTAACAGTCCTTGGGGAGTGGCAACAGTATATGGCATGCAGTACTGTGATATTTTATCAGTATTGTTTACATACTTTTTATTTATTTATTTATTTTTTTACTATACTAGGGCTTCAAATGATGTTTTCTATGTGTCCTTCCACTCCACCGAGTGTCACATCAGCTGTGTACAACATCAGTTTAAGTACTGGGAGTCTGCTCAGTCTTGGTATTTTAGCGCTTGCGGCATATGTGTGGGGATGGTATCCCAAAGCTAGCGAAGGAGTCCTTGGCCACTATCTGGGCAATGAAAAGGTTGCAAACTATTACTGGCTTTTGGCAGCTCTGATGGTTGTCATAGCATTTTTTACACTGATTGTAGGTTACATAAATGACATTGGGTTAAGCAGAACTGAAATTAAGCATCAATTATTGGTTAATGAGGAAACATTAGGGCAAGATCGGCTTCCTTCAACAGAGCGTGGTCCAAACATTGATACACAGGCAAGTCTGTTTGTGGAGCTTAGTTGAAGAAAGCCTTGACACTTCTAAGTTAACAAGTTAATTTCAGAACATATGGTTATTTAATAGTTAATTTTTGCATAGTAGCATTTTTACAGTTTTGTAAAGCTCTTGGCAATTGAAGGAGTGATCGTAATAGGAAATAAGTTTCATGAAATGAGGGTTTACAATTTTGTGCCTGAATAAAAGTCTAACTTTAGAAAAGGTTGAATCAGGGCTGGGTTGAATTGCTGGGATAATAAATGTGTCAGTAGTATTATTGAAGATAGCTTCACGATAATCTCATGTTGGAAGGAAACTAATCAACATAAAAGTTAAGGCTTGGCAATAACTGACGTGCGAGCATGCAGTGATACCGCTGGTCGCGGCTAGGTAGGCACGTGACCATTTTCGTTCCCAGAGCTACCTGTCCCTCTTCAGTCTTGGCCAGCGGGGTCTTGGCACGAGGGAAAGGTAACTCTGGAGACATAATTTGATGGGCTAGATTCTTGGACCAAGCTTTTCCCTAAATCAAAGCTGGTTTCTTTCCCGAAAATATCCACTGATTGATCTGTAGCTAAAATCGTTCGCCTAGAGACCTTTTTATCCTACAACAATTCGGCTGTATTACTATAAACATGTTCTCGTTGAATGTACGTGTCACACTGATAAACCAAAGCTGTTTGCATATTGAGTACACTTTGATCACTTCACAGTTGCCATTTTCAGGCTTAAACAGCTTAGGCCCCGTCCACACTACGCCGGTGGAATTTGAGAACGGAAGATTCACTCTGAAAACACATCAAATGTTTTCCGTTCACACTAGACCAGAGGAATTAAAAAACGCGACAATCATCGGCCATTTTGGATTTGTGTTAAAAAAAAAAAAACTTGGGCAGGGAAATCACGTGATTATCGTGGGGTCATCGTTTTCAAAAAGCTCCGTTTTCAAATTGTTTTCTGTCCACGCGAAAACAAAAGCCAGCATTTTTAAATTCCTCTGGTTTGAAGAGCGTTTTCGAAAAGCTTCGTTTTCATGAGAGATTAATGTGGACGATAGGCCTAACCGTAGAAAGAAAGCTGCGTTTTCAAATTTCTGCGGCGTAGTGTGGACGCCGCCTTACTTATGCACCACGGCTGCAGCATCATCAACGCTACAGAATGAATTCTGCTGAAACAAAACTGCATGGTCATGAGCTCAGAATTAAGTTCATTGGAGTAAAGACCCAAATGTACAGAGGGTTATAAGCATTGTATTGAATTGCTATAAGCTTAAATTCTGTGGTGAACTTGTCAGTTTTCACTCCACTCTTTGCTTCTTTATGTAGCAGAGTTATATTTCAAATGTGATGGCTATTTTTGTTGTAGTTCATTATTGCTTGTTTTCCTGCCGTAGACAACTCACCGCCAATTCTGCCATTTCTTTGGATGAAACCTAACGACTTGACAAATTCAAACAAACGAAACAATCAACAAACCTAATAATTCTTTTTCCTCCCTCTACTTCCGGCTTTGTAATCTCCAAGTGATACCCATTTTAAGCATTTCGGCTCTCTGCGCGGAAACGCGGTTTGTCTTGAAAAAGAACTCTCAGTTTGTTTTATGACATAATAATGGGGTGAAAAGCGCGTGCAAAAATTAGCCAATCAGATTCGTCCTTGTTTTACGGGATCCACTTATTGCACGCGCTGTTTGCGCTCGCGCGAAAAGTAAGAAAATGTTCTGTGGAGTGGAGCAAAGTAGCGAAGGCTGTAGCGAAGGGCGGAGGGTGCACGTTGAGTGACGGAGTCGGGCCTCACTGCCCCTTTATTTCCCATCATCATTACTTTCAATATCCTCCTCTTCACTCGTCTCATCACCCTCTTCTAGGAGAAATTCACTTACGCATTCTGTCTTTCTCTGCACCTCTTAGTACAACCCTTTCTCAAACGATCGTTTCCTCTGCTACACCCGGAGCGAAGCATGACAAGGAAAGCAGGGGACAAAGAGCCTGGGGACGAGCTACCCCCGTTTACTGCCGGTTTCTGAGCCCGCAATGAAGCCAGTGAAGAAAAAAGCTATTTCATATATCTTCGAGGATATCTTCATATACGAGTACACATCAGAGAATTTCAGAGCGAGGTAAAAACATGGCTGACGATGCAGCGGTGAACGACGACAATAATACAGCTCAATCTTTTCTCTTTTATATTTTTATTTAAACCGGCATGAGTGACAGAAACAGAAACAAGTTACCAAATAACTTGCCACAGTTGCAAAACCTGGTAAAAAGAGATCCAGACTCGTACAGAGAGGAGGTGAGTGAATGCTTTCTTTTCTCGTGTAAACACGTGCTATATAACGGGACGTTACAAATACCGGATAGGGCCAAAAAAATCGAAATGGATCATTAAAAGCCTCATCGATTAATCGATATTACTCGATATTATTCAATCATTGCCAATCGATTAGTCAAAATGATCAATAAAATGTCGATAATCACACGATTTGGGATCGGATTATCGATTTTGATCATAGCTAACTATGTTTTGATCAGTTAAATACTCCACATTTTGGACTGAGAAAGTCGATTTGGAAGGAAATGAAAAATGGCCAAAAACCATCATGTCCTAGCTGAAAGGTGAGGTTTCACTCGTCCTTGACAAATCAGTTGTGTCATATGGAGCAGCCAACGTACCCAACAAAGCTGGAAAATACACGTCCACTGTAGCACGAAACCAGGTAGCAGATGGTTTGGCACTCAGTCAAGTTCATACTATTCAAGGTCACTGCACACTTTTTTTTTTTTTCGAGGAATTGACCAAGTTCACTCCCTACTGTGTCTTAGTTTAACTTGATGTGAGCCCTAAATTTATAAAAATTGTGCTCTACCAGGCTACAGTTTAAGTTAGTATGACTATTCTTGAAGGTGAGAAACTCACTATGTCACATTCTTTAAGTGCAAACATGAGAGCAAATGTTGGGGGTGAGCTATAAGCTATAAAAGCCTGGTGTGAACTTAGAAAGTGTTAAACTGGTTGCAAAACCTCTGCAATACCAAAACACAGTGGTTACAATGGGAGGATTTTCTAGCATTGTTAACCTGGGTATATCTGTAGCTGTTGTGAGAAGATTTTCTTACAAAAGTATTGAAGTTTGGGGAAGTGGTTGTTTTTCATTACTTGAGTGAAGTCCACAGCGCTCCAATGAAAGGTAAACCATGATATACATTCATACATTCTTATACATTCTCTTTCTACACCACTGAAACACTTCAATTGCAATGATAACATACATACATTTTATTTGTTACCAAATTAAAATTACAATTATAACATGCCCGCGGATAGCTGAGCTAATCTAGGCGGGTCATGTTTGGACAAGTTATAATATACAACTAGGTACAACTAAATACAACTGAAGGTAACAAGAGAACTAAAGAGACTAGAATTGACAACAATGACTAAAGACAACTAATAAACTAACGATATTACAAATAATAATTAACAACAGTTACGACGACAGACTACAGATACACTAAAGCGAAATTATTGAGTATTAATGAATACATACTAGGAGGAAAATAAATTCAGCTTTACTTTTTGAACGATTTCTGTAAGATCAATATAACAGTCTTCTGAAGCTAGAATTTCAAAAAGTATTTGTTTTATTTTCCTCTTAAAGACATTTTTTGGAAGCTTTCTTAAATATATACTGGGCATTTCATTCCAAATTTTTGTTCCGATTCTAGAAAATGAATTCACTTGAATTGAGAGTCTAGAACTTTGTGTGTAAAAATTATTTGAGACAGAGGATCGAGTATTGTAAGAATGAATATCAGAAATATCTTGAAAGAGATCTTGAATGTTTCCAGAAGCATTTCTGTGTCTTATTTCAAACATAAGGTTAGCTAAAAGCTCATAATACAAAAATTTGAACGGTAAAACACTGGCATCAATAAATAAAGGAATCGTATGTTGATTTCGCTCAGAAAAACAAATAAGCAAAGAGCTCGCTTTTGGAGCTTGAGAAGCTTTTCAAGGTAGAAGTAGTAACAATCTTTTATTAGGAAGCTCCATCACTAAAAGTGGTTTACATAGAGGTCCTAATACTAGATATATACTATATAATGATACAATTAAAATCTATAAATTAGAGCTAAAACCGAAATAAATAAATATTTACAACATATACACTACAGAGATTAAAAAAAAAAAAAAAGAAAAAAAAAGAAAAAAAATAATTAATTATAAAAAGCAGAAAAAGACACTTCTTAAAAATTGGCAAACTTGCTGAGTTTCTTACAGTTCTCTCTAACTCATTGAAGTCTTTGAAACAGTGGTACCGTGAACGTTGTTTTCCCCAATTGTATTGGATTTTGGGGAGCTTTATAGTATCTTTATTGCGAGTATTGTAGGAGTGCATATCACTCTTTCTTACAATGTCCAAGGATTGATTAAGTTGGCCATTAGTACACTTGTATGCATATATACATCGATGACATTTCCTACGTTCTTCGAGATTCAGCCATCTCAAGACTGTTAATGCATCAGTGGATGAGGATTGAAGTGATCTATCTAATATCAACTTAGCTGCTTTGTTTTGCAGAATTTGCAATTCTTTCATTAGTGAGGCATTGTCCTTGTCACCCCAGACTAAATCAGCATAATCAAAAATAGGTAGCACTAAACTGTTATAAAAAAGTAACCGGGCATTATAAGGTAAATAATACTTAATCCTACGTAAAAGACCAAGGTTCTTATTAACCTTAGATGAAATATACTCAACATGGTTGGACCATGTAAAAGTTGAGGACAATATGAACTCCCAAGGTGTGATTTATATGCTTGGCTCCAGGCCACCAAACCATAAGTTAAATAAGGAGTAACTAAGGATCTATAAATAGTTAAAAGAGTATGCTTGGGCAGAAAGTGCCATAGTTTACAAATCAATCCTACAGTTCGGCTTATTTTAATAGCTACATGATCAATATGATGTTTCCAAGAAAGATTATTGTCAATTATTACACCTAGATATCTCACAAATTCTTTACATTCTAGAGCCACATTCTTTTGTTGATCATTATTGAATATCATAATTTTGGGATGATAAGTAAGTTTTCTCTGAGCTGGTCTAAAGATAACAAAATTTGTTTTTTTAATATTTAAGGTTAATTTATTAGCCGTTAACCGATCGAACAACTTGCAGAGTTCTTGATTTACAGTTGACTCAAGGGACTTAAGATTTTTGTCAGCATATACGGCATTCGTGTCGTCAGCAAATAAAAAAAATTTAAGTTTGTCAGAGGATTCTTGGATATCGTTGACATAAATTAGGAAAAGTAAAGGCCTAGGACTGAGCCTTGCGATACACCATTAGTGGTATTTTGCCTTTTAGATATATAAGAGCCAATTTGTGTAGTTTGAGTTCGACCATCCAAGTAAGATGAGAACCACTTATTTATAACACCATGAAAACCCTAGTGATCTAACTTGTGTAAAAGAATTTTATGATCGATTGTATCAAAAGCCTTTTTCAGGTCAATGAATACACCACATGAGAACAAGCACTTGTCCATATTTTCCTGTATGGTACTTAAAATGTCAAGAATTGCATGCTGTGTTGAATGCACTTTGGGGAAGCCATATTGAGACGAAGAAAGTATATCATTTTGCTCAATGAAAGATTCCATTCTGGAGTAGACCAATTTTTCGAAGATCCTATTAAAGTTAGACAGCAAAGAAATAGGCCTATAGTTGTTTGCATTAGTGTTATCTTTGGCTTTAAAAATAGGAATAATTTTTGCCATTTTTAATTTAGTGGGGTACATCCCAGATGAAATAGGAAGATTTATTATTTCCACAAGTGTACTGCTTACAACATTTGACGAGTATTCCAACAGTTGGGTAGGACATGAGTATAAACCATGAGACTTGTTATTTGGTATGCGCAAAATTTCCAATTCCACTTCAGTTGGGGTAACTAGACTGAAAGCAAACAACGAATCGGGAGAGTTAGATCTGTTCATAAAATCAAAATAATTACGCTGAACGGTTGGTAACTTATTTGCCAGTTTAGGTCCAACAGAAGCAAAATGGTCATTAAGTACGTTGGCTATTCTATTATGGTCACAGGTAACAGAATCATTATCAGTAGGGACTTTAATAGAAGTAATAGGTTTTGTGTTCTTCAATTTACGAGCAAGTACATTGTTTATTCCCTCCCAAGATTTTTTCACATTAGTTAGGTTATCATTAAAAAATTTAGAATAGTATTGCTGTTTACTTAAATGCGTTAAGGTACAAATTTTGTTCCTATAAATTTTGTAGTTGGCGGTGTCACCAGACGCATATAATTTATTTTTAACTTTAATGGAGATTCTTATGCCTTTGGTGATCCATGGTTTGGAGAGCTGTTTTGCTTTGCGGTTTGAAATTGTCTTCATAGGTACATGTTTATTTATCAATTTGTTAAACTTGTTGTAAAAAGAAGAAAATAAATTGTCCACATCACACGGTTTTTATCTGAGAGAGTATTCCAGTTCACATTAGACAGATCGGTGTTAAAACTCATGTCCCTAGAGAATCTAGAAAACTCCCGCACGTTAAATTTTCTTATCTTAATTTTATCCCTCATAGACTTCAGAATACAGAATTGCGAAAAGTGATCACTTATATCAGAGATGATATTTCCACTAGCCACAACTTGATCAGGATTGTTGATAAAAATGTTGTCAATTAGGGTGGTGGAGGTAGAGCGGACACGCGTTGGTTCGTCAATTGTGGGAACGAGAAAACAACTTTGAAGGGAAGTCAAAAAATCGTGACTATACAAAGATGACGCACATTTTAAAAGGTCAATATTGAAATCACCCATGATCACAATATATTTCCCAGAGGACGCAAGTTTTTCAATAGTCTCATCAAAATATGATTGAAAGATTTCAGGAGAGTTGTAAAAAACACGATAATCAAGTGACTCATCAATGAACATTCCCACACCCCCAGACGCCAGAGGTGTTGGAACATATTCAAATACGTAGCCAGGTATATGTGCAGTGCACAATTGTGAATTTACATTGGTAATGACATTAAAATGAAAATCTACTTCATGCAAAAGTTGAGTTTGAAGATTTTCCAGATTATGATTCAAGCTAACTACATTGTTATGAAATATAGAAAAGCTAGAGATAGTTTCATCTTTTGACAACTTCATTTTCATTTCCTTAAAACTATGGGGGGAGAAATATCGACTAGTTATTCTGTTAGAGGAGTAATCAACGGGGTTCAAATTATAATCTAAGGTTGTATTTAAGGAAAACAAATCTAAGTCATAATTATAAGCTAGTAAGTTTCTCTAATTCCCTTTTAGTTTTACATGTGGTCAACACTGAACTATTAAACTGGCCATGAATTTCTGCCAAACATCCAGAACAACTATAATACGGTAAAATCTTCAGTATAGATCTAATAGAATTCACTGTACTTCTGTTCCTGCCTTTCATATTAGTACCATTATAAAGCATAACAGTAGTTTAACTTAGCTGCAAGGATCCTCTGATTGAGCTTCAGGGCGTTCACGCAGTCTTAACTTAGTTAAGTCGTCAATCGCCCCCAGACGAATCGCCATAGAAGTATCCATTTTGCATAAGAAGATTGCTGCGCCTTTCGTCCAGCACCACTTGTAGTTGTATGTGTTTTCGTGTGCCTTCGCTGAGTGTAACAGCTCTTGTAGTCTCGGTGTAAGGTGGTTTTAAATTGCAATCCGATTAATTTCAGCAGAAGACGGGAGATTTAGGCCCTCGGTGGTTAGTCGACTGGCGTTACCTCTTGATGTGAGCACTTTGTTCACACACAGCATAATAGCTTCACACACAATTCCGCGGTGTCTTGTTCAGATTCTCTTTCTGACATTAGTGGAACGCCCACGATCTTCAAGTTATATTGATAACTGTAATAGAGCATCTCGTCGATAGCTTTGTCAGTTCTGTCAACTTTAACCGTCAATAAATCCAACCTACGAGAGAAATTATCCAGAGCTTTTGACAAGCTGGATTCTGACTTCACAAGAGCATCATAGCTGTCGCTGAGGAATTGGACATCCTGTGTGCTCGGTAGAGTGGTGACTGCCGCTTCGTGGTAATCCTTCTGTTCCGCCATCTTGGATTTGAGAAACTGAAATTCCTTCTTTAAATCATTCAGTTGACTCTTTAAATCCTCGTTTTCTTTTCTTAGCACTTTAACTTTGTCTCCCATTAGTCAACAGAGAAAAAAAGAAAATGTCTAACCTAGCCAAACAGTAAATACACGAGAAAGAACGCGGAGCGCTAGCTGAAGCGTGCCGCATGTCATCAAGTCGTGATAACATAGCACTACTAATATATAATGGCCAGAGCAGACCATAATAGCCTTACTCTAGTCTAAAACTACCATGTCCATGTACCTGTATTTGTCTACATTACTACCTGAACATGACTGGCTGTTTATAGAGTACTCTAAAATTCTTAATGAGAAAAATTTCCTCTACATCTTGGCTTCATACAGAATTATGAGTTCTCCTATGGAGGTCATGATAATAGACCATATTCATATTCTTGGTATAGGACTGGAACTAGCTTGCAACTGAGGCTAATATGGGGTCTTTTCAGATGTAAATGACATTAAAAAGACCACATGAGCTTCCATTCCAAGCTAGTTCTAGTCCAATATGGAGAATACGAATATGGCCTATACTATCTCATTAGGAGATTTACAGTAAGAGTAATTTACACTTTAACTTATTCCTACAGAAATGTAATAAATAACATGTCATTTGTAAATCGTTAACATGTGTTTCTTCTGACACCTATAATCATTAAATGTGGCTCTCGTTGAAACCAAGACACTGACATAAATAGTTACTTAACTAGTCAATTACTTTTCACTGGTTGGAATCTCACCTTGGTCTGTTTCACATGTATTCTTACTAGTAATATCACAGTTGAAGGGTTTAGAGCGGTTGACCCAAAACAGTTCAAGGACAGATATTTTGTTTTGCTTTCACATTAACCAGATAGCTTCAGTGTGTTTAACTTTCACCCTAATAATTCTCTTGGGTTTCTACATGTACTATGCAATGCCTCCTGAAAATATATGGCATTACAAATTGTACATTCACTTTTCGAATCAACAATTTTTTTGAAATGGATTTCACTATAAAAGTTAACGTTTAGAAACAACAACGTTTCGACCGTTCAACGGTCATTTTCAAGTTGAAAGTAAAATTTTTGTATGCACTCAAATACATACAATCAATTATAAGAATGCTAATGAGACACTGACTAAAACCTAATTTTTTATTCGTAAACTTAAACCAAAACTGAACTTGTAAACAGAGTGACTCGATCCGTGTGAAGCTATTTACTTATTATAACTGTTTCACTTTTTATATCGATTCTATCGCCGTAGTGTTTTTTTTATTATTCATGCCAGCACTAATTTTCTTGTATTGTTTCTATGAAAATATTTTAGAGTTTTAGTCAGTGTCTTATTAGCATTCTTATAATCGATTGTATTTATTTGAGTGCATACAAAAATTTTACTTTCAACTTGAAAATGACCATCAAATGGTCGAAACGTCGTTGTTTCTTAACGTTAACTTTTGTGGTGAAATACATTCACTTTTACTCGAAAAATATTTTAACGGTGCATGGTAGGACAAAATGTTAAGATGTCATATTTTTTCTTGTTTCAGTTTCTTCAACAGTTTAGACACTATGAATCCAACCTGCAGATTTTCAAGCTTGATCCCTCAAATGCAAACAAAACCCTTGGAGATTTGGTTATGTTCATCAGCCAGGTATGACTACAAAGCATCCATGGCATGATTAACAAAAGAATCAATATTAATAATTGGTTAAATACCCTGTATCTTGTAAATGGAAAGGAAAAATGTTGAGGAATTAATGTCAGTTTCCTTACGGATGCAGTCAACTGCACAGGTACATGTAATGTTCCAGTCATGAGGATCTTAGGAGTCTGATGTCTACATTGATGCTGGCTCTTTTGTTTAAAAAGGAGTGACGACTACTTCCTATTGCTGTGATACTGTTTTCATTAAAAGTTAACCCACCTCCTCCTTCCCCCCCACAATCACTGGGATTTCTCTTCTCTCCCTCCTCCCCCAACCCTCCCCTGTCCTCTTGCAATTTGCAGTATGCATTATACTGTGGTGGGTGGAGAGAGGTACACTGTACTGCAGTGAGAAAACACAACACAAAACCAACGTGACAGTCACCCCTGTTAGTCCTTGAACCCAGACCTCTCAAGATCTACATTCTATACATGTATGGTCTGTATATATCGGTAGCACTCATATATAATATTGCAGTGTGCTCATATTCAGTCTGTAGTTTTAAGATCTAGAGTGTAACCTGAAATTATACATACATGTATGTAGGTTGCACATTGCTATACAGATGAATTGGAACATTTTCCTCAAGAGCTTATAGACGTCCTGCAGAGACATCACAGTGTCATGGATGCTGAGCTCAGAATGGTACTGTGTAGTTCCCATCCTACATCTATGATAGGCATTTTGCACTTTTTCTTTTTAGCCGTAAATCCTTTACAAAATGTGTATCTGATATTGACTTTATTATACTTGCACATATATGTATACTTAACAACTCTCAAGGCTTACAGTGTACACTGTATGTGTAAGTCAGTTTTAGTTCATACATGTTAATTATTTATTTCTTTTTGTTTAAAAAAAATCTTCTTTGGCTTAGCATACATATTTTTAAGTTTGCAAGAGAAAAGGATTGATTCCTTTTGCTGTTAAGATCCTCAAAGTTTATTCCAATTCCACAGATGATTTGTAGAGCTCTTATACTTCTTCGAAACAAGAACTTATTATCACCTACAAGGTATGTACCCTTCATGTTGGGATACCAAATTTCTTATGGCAATGGCAATGTACTGGTAGCATCTAAGGCCTAATTGGTCAGTCCTTATTGTAAAAGTAAAGGCTAATAATAGTAGTGGAAAGCTTTTGTAAAGGTTGTGTTTGTCGAAAATAGATGTTAAAACAACAACAACAAAAAGCTTATAATAAAGTGTATTATCATTTGTCTCACGATGTAGTCACGTGAGATGTAGATCACCATGTTTCGACTGCTTACTGCTAGTCTTCTTCAGGCGATAAAGTCGACTGATTACACGGTATCATTTATATCACAATGGTCGGCTGTGATTGGTACATTTCGATCCTCCTGTTGTTCCATTGTTCCAGTGAGTAGCTGTTCCCTCAGTGGTCCGCTGTTGTACCGTTCTCCTGTCACTGTGTACTCTGATCGTGGGCATCCATGCTTCAGGAAATTCAATTCCACTATCCCTGTTGATGTTATTTGGGTGAAGTCTTATGTGAATAGCTTCCTTGACCCTACGTGTGTGCCAGTGAGGATCTTGATCAATAAACTTGACCTCATTCCAGATAGGATAGTGGCCGGTCTTGTGGGTGTGTTCAGAAACGACGGAGGTCTGGGTACGGGCGAGTTGTATATCCCTGCCATGTTCTTTGATCCTCTCCTGCATAGATCTCCTTGTTTCCCTGATGTAGACTTTGCCACACTCGCAGGGAATCCTGTAGACAACGTTAAAACCAGCCTGGTTAGCCGGGTTGGCATCATCCTTTGGTCATACTAAGTGTGACCGAAGTGTGGTGTCAGACTTGAAGACGGTGCAAATGCGTTGTTGTTCTAGGCAGCAGCGGAGAGACTCCGAAACTCCTTGGACATAAGGTAAAACGGCGGTGGATTTAAATTCCGCAACAGGCTCTCTTCTTGGGGTTGTTCGTGCCTTTGTGAGCTTCTGTACAAAAGAGGAGGGATATATGTTAGAAACAAGTACAGATGACAGATGTTTCTTCTCACCAGCGATTACTGATGGTTTGGTCATGAGATGTTTAGCCCGGTCATACAGACACTTCACAATACCGCACTTTACTGACTGAGGGTGGTGTGAATCATACGCTAGGTACTGATCAGTATGTGTTGGTTTCCTGTAGACACTGGTGGTAAGGTGGCCATCAGGTTCTCTATAAACAAGAAGCTTATACAGCCTTTATATATCATGGAAACAGGTCGTAACCTTTTGTCTTCGGAATGTAAATTTCATCAAGTGCCAGGCTTCTGATGATAAATGTTGATCACACGCAAACTAAGTCTGTAGGAAGGAGGAGAAAGGAAGTTCCCTCTCTTTCACCATCCCCCCCCCCCCCTCCCCCAAAGCTGTCTTTAACCTTGAGCTCCAGTAGATGTGATTTGTGTCAAAAAAATCTTTGCCACCTACAGCTTACAAGTAAACTTCCCAGTAGTGTATATGCTTGGTGTAGAAGACATGTGGAAAAGTGTATTTTCATGAAATGATTAGTATAATACATGTATGCTTCTACACTGTACACAGTAGATGGAACGTTACCTGTAGCTCAGGTTGGAGCTGACAAGAAATGTTGCTCAACATGTTTAATGTTACTGGAACTAGGTAGTTCAAGTTTTGAATTACTATGTTCAGTTTTGTTTTGTTATTAACTCTCTTGTTTTCATCTTTAGCCTTCTGGAGCTGTTCTTTGCATTGTTCAGATGTAAGGATAAACTTCTAAGACAGGTGTTATACAGTCATATTGTCACAGACATCAAAAATATAAATGCAAAACACAAGAATAATAAAGTGAATACTGTAAGTATTGAAATTCACCAAAAATTAAATTATGATATTATATTATAATTTAATTAATTAATTTAATAAATATAATTTTTCTTTTGTGATTTTATCAGTTAAGTTTGTTCCATAACCAAAAAGCAGAAAATTGTTTATAACACATACACTATTTCTATGCATATGAATAGTCATTTACATATATTTTCTTATAGTACTTCTATTAGTTCATTTACATGTACATGTAGGTTACCATTAATGATAGTAGAGTTTGGAACATCCCACAAGAGAAACATTTGAAATTTCAGTTAAAGTATTATTTTGTTGTGTTCCAATTTTACCCTTGGTACAATTTTGGTATTTTCCTTTGTTCTGGTTTATGGTAATTAATGTATTTATAATGTACATGTAAAAAAGGAAAAAGGGCAATGTTGAATTGAGTTCGAGTTGAATATAGTTCTGTGCAGTGTCTCTGCTTACTTGTTTCTTGGTTTACATAATCCATTTACAGCACAACATAAAATAAACTATTCAGAGACGATAGTGTCGGTGGGTACACTGTAGGTACAGTCGATGAATTGATCCTCATTTGTTTGCTTTTGTTTTAGACTCTTCAGAATTTTATGTATACAATGCTTCGAGACACCAATGTCATAGCTGCAAAAAAATCACTGGATGTAATGGTGGAGCTTTATAGAAAAAATATATGGAATGATGCAAAAACTGTCAATGTCTTGACCACAGCTTGCTTTTCATCTGTGACAAAAGTAAGAGCAACTCTTAAGCCTGGTTTTCACTACAACATAAGCATGCACAAGCACAAGCATCCTGGGGCTGAGGATGCCCACAACACAAGCATAAGTATGTAGGCATACACATTGGATTGCCTAATGTTTGGTTCCATACCTCTTTGATACAGTAAAACAAGGTCACAGACTTTCCGTTATGCTTTTGCTTACAGCGGTACATTCTCACTGACATAAGCATGAGCACAAGCCCAAGCATAAGGTGGTGATGTGAATCTAACAATCCATCTGTAGCCTTACTGTCTAATTACTGACAGGACTGTATTTGCCATACATTTACTGTCCTATAGTCACAGAAACTACATACGGTAATAATTTAACTGCATGTATAAGCTCGGTAACACACTTCTTGTTAGCATATGAGTAACTGATGTTATTGTTTGACAGATTGTGGTTGCAGCTTTGGCATTCTTTCTTGGAAAAGATGAAGAAAGTAAAGATAAAGAAGATAGTGATAGTGACCAAGAGGTATAGTAGCATTACACTGTTTTAATGTATGCAAACTCATTCTGTCAAGTCACCTTTGTTTTGTAATCCACTCATTTTTTACACCGGGTGCTAGAGGCTTTGAATAATTTTTGCGCTTTTGTTAATTTTATTGTCCTGTCTCAAAATGGATTTTGTCTTACCAGCCAGACCAATCAGCAATTAGAAGAATGCTTCATGCAAGTGGAGTGAACAAGAAAACCATAAAAAAGAAACAGAAAATTGAGAAGGCCATGGCAGCTTTTAAGGTTAGTTTATCTGTGACAAACTTTTGCTATTACCATAGCAAATAAATATTATTAAAAAATTCTTTTAAAATTTGTGGAGTGTGTGTACACTGTAAAATGAACAGTACCTGGCCTTATTCAAAACACAGAACCAATTTTGACCAAAATTTAATCTTTACGATTAAATGCTAGATGTTACAGTGGGATGCCATTAGTGTAATCAGGGTTCATACGGGTCCTGGAAAACCTGGAAAGCACTGGAATTTTACTCTGGCATTTTCCAGGACTGGAAAGTCCTAGAAAAAGGCTACTAGTCCTTGAAAGTTCTGGAAATCTGTTAAACTCAAGTAAAAAATATGAAATGTATGGCAGACAGTAAGGAGAATTAACATTGAGATCTTTGGAGTGAAAGGGTTAATTTTAGAGTCCTGGAAAAATCAGTCTGAGTCCTGGAAAAGTCCTGGAAAAGTCCTGGAAATTTGTTTCTGAAAAAGGGTACGAACCCAGTGTTGAGCTCACTTGGCAAACATGACGGTGTAAACAATTCATGTTTTGTTAAAAGGAGCTCCCTTGCGTGATGATGATCTAGCAGTGCGTCAGTCAAAGACTACTGTAGCCTTTTTTCGTGGTCATATTAACCTGTACAGTATACTGTCTTTTTTTCAGAAACACAAGAAAAAACGCAAAACTTCAACAGCTGGGAACTTCTCTGCTCTTCACCTTATTAACGATCCTCAGGGTAAGATGCTTGTCTTAAAGAAGATTTGTTCAATCTGTGTTCTTGCTTGATGGGATAATGTTATCTTGTGTTTGAATAGCTATTAGTGGAACAAATTACAATGTCGTTTTCGGTAATTGTACAAAGTAGAATAAGTGTTCAGAATTTCAGATGAGGAAAACCAGATGTGATGTAATTTTATGACTGGAAAATTTCTTTACTTTCAAACAGTGAGAGCTGGTCTTATAAATCTACAATTATACAGTAATGATGTTCAGGTTTTTACAAAGTACTTATGAGCCTGAACATAATTCTCTCCTGACTTCATGATGGTGAATGAACTGCATCTCGCACTAAACACAAGTTAATGAAGTGTTTTACATGTATATTCTGATCCACAGGTTTTAGTGAGAGATTGTTCAAGCAGCTAGAGACATCAACAGAGAGATTTGAGGTGAAATTAATGATGATGGACCTGATATCAAGACTTACCGGCATTCACCAGGTAGGATAAGTTGCTTATTTCGCGCAGTGAAAGTGAACCAGTCTTCTTCTAAACTGAGCCAGTTCAAGTATCTTAACGTGACTAATGTGTTTGTTTCTTTTTGCCACAGCTTTTCTTGTTCAATTTCTATCCATTTCTCCAGCGATACTTGCAGCCACACCAGAGAGGTAGAATGTATAACTTAAAAAAGAAAGCAACATCACGTCTTGAATTCGCACACGTGCAGTAATTGTAACGTATATTTTTCTATCTGTACGCAAGTATAATATCACGAGAGTTCAAATGTAAAGGTGCTTGATCATCACTGATCAGCATTTCAAGTTTGTGGAGTTTGATTCAAAACGATCTATACTGTATTTACAATCACTCTGGTAGCAAAACTTGAAAATTTGCAGTTGTTGTAAAAGACTTGGCCAAGCTTATCTGCAGATACATGTAAGAGGGAACCGATTAAATAAAGCACGCTCTGTCATTCTGTACATGTAGCCTTGTTCCAGATCACGTTTTCATCGTTGTTGCATAGAACAACATTTCATGACCATTTGCTCTTCCTCTGAGGTATTCTTGGAACATTCTACCATTTAGGCTTTCTGAGATAAGGATAACACTTTTGAAATCGGCTACAGTATCTTCTTTATGAGAAACATTGTACCATCTATGGCTTTGATAATGTGAACTTCCTCATAAAGAAATTATTTTTCTTATCCATTAGAGGTCACCAAGCTACTGACGTGTTTTGCGCAAGCGTGTCACGACCTTGTTCCTCCAGAGGTTTGTCGTGATCATTATATACTTTCTCCTTATAAAATGAAGACGTTTTCAAATAGTCGACTGATGAGAATTTCGAAAATCTGAGTTGTTGTGTTGTTTGACAGAAGCCTTTATTTTGAATAAACAGATTCCACAGTTGACTCTGAATATATTGTAAGCACCAGATTGATCATTCAAGCTTGCTTCCCCTTTGTCGAAACTAACTTGTAAATCAGGCCTTGTGTCATCAAACCAACTGTAGTTCAAACCATGTGTAGTCAAAACTCCATCTCTTGACGTGGTGTGAGGTAGACTTAAACTAAATTATCGAATTACACTGTAAGATTAACTTTATAAAATGTTCTTTCTTTCTTCCAGGTTATTGAGTCAGGCCTAAAAGCCATCGTAAATAATTTTGTTACAGAGAGAAACTCCAATGAAGTCATGGCTGTTGGGTAAAAATCATGCATTTACTGCTGCTGTTTATTGAGATCATAACATGAACAATATTGCAACTTGACAATCTTCTAGTTTCAAAGTTAAATGCAGGTTAATCGTAAGTATTACTGATAAACACGGTCAAACAGAGTCTATGGATCATGTGACTGAAAGGACAAAAAAATTAACACTGAAAACACACCACAGCTTCCCCTTGCAACATAAAATATTAGATTGTAAGAAGTGGCGAATTATGCTTTTACAAAATTTAATTTGCATTCGAATTTTGATCTGGGGGGAACAGAAATCAAATTGTTAGTTCGCAGTCCTGGAATTTGTCAACAAAAGGTGCTACAAAAAAGTTCAAATAACCAAGTTGTGTGATGAAATTAAGAGTGCATGGTCAAGAAATGAAAGAGAGTCAGAGAGTGGCTTGTTTTCTCCAGCTCGGCTCTCCAGGCAAAGTTTTTTCAATGTAATACTTGTTATCAGCGGGAAAGAACTTGAAAGTAAAAGAATATTCCTGAGTTAGAGTAATGCATTACCATTAACTTTGGAAAAGTTTCGTTAACATTGAGCAACTAACTGTTTTTAATAGTAACTCGTTTCCTTTCTTCTAGTCTAAATGCTGTCCGTGAAGTGTGTGCTAGATGCCCACTGGTGATGACAGATGAGTTGCTTCAGGATTTAGCTCAGTACAAGACGTCTAAAGATAAAAGTGAGTGGTTTGTTGCAAGTTTAAACCTCCGAATCGTTTACTAGACAGCAAGGAGCAATTCACTAGGAGAAACCTTTTTGAGCCTTCGGTTTCCAACAGAAAGCCACTGTTGCTAAGCAACGTGATTTCCTGGTGACGTCATCTCAAATGACGTCAAGGACCACCGGCGAGTCTTTTTCCTCCTTTCTAATTGGATAATTAGAAACAGTTATTTTGCACGTGTCCACCAAAATGTGCCAAACAGCGTTACCTGTTTTCCTGATTGTTCTATAGGGCGGTGGAGCTTATATCCATTTAGGCTAAACTCTTCAAATGCGCAAACCGTGGCGTACTCCTTTAAGACCTTGAAGTTAAAGTTGGTAATTAAACAAGTGTTAACATGTTTTAACTAATTAGTACTATTTTCGACGTTATTCCTGATCTATATGTGGTCGTATGTCTTGTTGCAGGTGTGATGATGGCAGCTCGATCCCTGATACAGTTATTCCGTGCCGTAAATCCAGCTCTTCTTCACAAGAAAGACAGGGCAAGCAAACTATTCATACTGTAACTTCAATATTAGAGGGACTCGAACATGATCATTTATCAGTTTCAAGGGAACAAGGACTATGTTTGGGATTACCTTGAGGGAACAAGGGGAATCTCTATTATTATTGGGAACTTTGACGAAGATTGTAGGGAAAATGTTTAGGAGAAAAAGTGACTTTTCAAGGGATCTAGGCCACATGTTAACCCTTCCTGGAAGGCCCTCATATTACTAACAATCACATCACATTTGTAACAAGGTTGTATATTGTTTAGAAGAGGAATGAGGAGGTGTGATGTGCTTGTCTGCTTTAGATTTGGGACATGGCTTATAGTCTTTTGTCTTGTTACAGGGTAAACCAACAGAGGAAAGTAAAAGCATTACAGTGAAACAATATGGCGAACTGAAAACAACAGACTTCGTTCCTGGGACGGAGGTACAGTGTTTTTATGTATATACCAGCCGACTTGTTTTATCTTTAATATGCCTAATTTCGTGAAATAAACCTACATCATGGTCTGCAGTTTACTTTGTTCATTATGTTGCAGTAGTTAACGACTCGCCTCAGATTTTATAAACTACTGTAAACAGGAGTTATTTTATCATATCAGCTCCTGGTATTTTAATCCAAGATGTCCACCCGGTCTAAAATGTCCCCTTCTCCTCTCCACTTGTCCTATTATGACTTGTCTCTCTCCACCCAAGAACAGAATTGAACTCTATATCTGTTGGGATAGCATAGCAAACCCGAGCCAGGGCTTCATTTTGTCTTAGTATTGAATGCATGATTTATCAACATAATGTTTTGATTTTGCCAGGTGCTTGATGATGAAGGTGAAGAAGACGACAACAATGAAAAAGATCCTAACCAAGGTAGCTTTGTTATCAGTCCATTTGGGACATTTGGGGACAAGTTCGCCTTGACTGTCTCTTGTCAGGGACGGTCAAATTGATTGATATCGGAGTTTTCACAGCCAGAACATGGTTTGTCTTGATGACGACAAGCCAAAGTGATTTCAATATCTCTATGCTTTCAATTACTTGTGGAATCGTTTGATTGGCTGATTACGATAAGACTTTTTCGGGTGTTGGAATAACGACAGTTTACCGAAAGTGTTACTGGATCTCCAGACTGCAGTGAGGTATAAAATAGCCTGCGAGGAGGCTCACCTTTGAGTCACACGCCCGAGCGGCGAAGCGCGTGTGCGCGAGCGAGGCGATCCGGCGGAGAGCCCAGCTTCGCCGCTCGCGCCTGTGTTCGCCTAACGTGAGCCCGATCGTAGGCAAGGCTTAAAAAGACTGTGGCAGAGTCTTTATGTCATCTGTGAATTATCATTTGTTTCGGTTCTTACTGCGAGTATTTTGCCTTCCTTCAATTCTCAGATGAGTGGGAAAGTGATGAGGATGATGACGAGGGTGAATGGATGGATGTTTATCATTCGTCAGACGAAGAGGAAGAGGTGCAGTCCGTGTACTGTTTCTTTGTATTTGTACAACTTGTCATCGTTATTTGTCGTTACGTCCGTTGAAAGCTAGAAATGTACTAAGTGATAAAGTATTGTCTACTGTTGACAGGATCTTGCTGGAATGACGCACATTATCATACACCTTGTTACCTCCTAAAATGTTGTCTTCTTCATAAGATAGAACAAGGTGTGGTTGTAAGTCTGCATACGAGCCTAGTGGCCCATCAGGCCGGCGCTTATCTCCGGTTTCTGTAGCATGAAGCGACTAGGAGTATTTTTACTCCCCCCTGGGTGGGATGCTAGTCCATCGCAAAGTTACCCCACAGCATTAAATTCGCCGGTACCCATTTATACACCTGGGTGGAGAGAGGCACTGTGAGAGTACAGTATCTTGCCCAAGAACACAACACAATGTCCCCGGCCAGGGCTCGAACCCGGACCGGTCGATCCGGAGTCGAGCGCACCAACCATGAGGCCACCGCACCTCCCACGTGTAGTTATAAAGGGACATTCAAAGATTCAAAGTTTGAAAGCGCGGTTATTTCTAGTGTATGAAATAATTTCCTGTATCCATTCGATTTTATAGAATGAAGAGGATGATGAGAGAAATAGCGAAGAAAACGAAGGAGAAGTTGAAGAAGAGGAAGACTTGAAAACCAAGGCAACGAGAATAAGTCAAACCAGAGTAAGAGACAACACTCTTTATATAGATCTTTTTTTATAATCCACGTTTTGCACAGTGGTTTTTTTCTGGGATCTGGTGCGAATGGGGTACACTCTCTTTTTGTATATAAGAATATATACAAAAGAACATTGAGGCTGAAAACTGCGAAAGTTCAAGAATATTTTAAGAATAAACCCGAGGCTGAGAGTTTGAAAAGAATATAATTTTGTGTTAAAAATTTGTAAATAGAATATTGAAAGGTAATAATGTACGTGGCCACAATACAGTGACTGAGCTCCTTTAAGGCACAGCATGACGTACCATGTCTGTCCATGTCTGTAAACCCTGGATTCCTTGTTTGTTTATTTCAGATTCTCACGGATGAGGATTTCAAAAAGATCAGGTTACGCGAAATAGCAAAGCAGATTGATCCAAAAGTGGGCAAGAAACGAAAGCGTGGAGCCGACAACACAGGGCCCGCGGAACGGTTTGTACTCCAGTCTGTGATTACAAAGAATTTCTCCTTACAAATATCAATGGGGAGAATATAGAAAATCGTCAAGATCGTCTTGCCGTGCTTCTAAATTCTCCGAAGTAGCATAACAGAAGTGTGGGGTAATCTGGACCAAGGTGTAATAAAACAACGGTCCTTGTTTTTCCTTACAATCATTATACTCAGAATTGAAAAGAACTTGTCACCAAACGGTGTTATGTTATCAAATTTTTTCAGCTAGCAGTGCAAGAATTGAATTTAGGCCTGTAAGGAGAATTGTAAGTTTGAAAATGGCGTGCAGTCCATCCACCGTTTATCGTTTTGTAAGACCGACTAGTCACGACCAGATATACATGTAGAAAGGACAACTGAAAAAAAAAAAAAAAAAGCGAAAAACACGAAACTGCTATCTTTCCATGAGGGAAAATAACCCTCTTTCTGTGAATTCCTGCGAAAGCAACGGAAGAAAACGCCCATACAGTAAAAGTGACTTCAATCATTTAATTTCGTTGTTACAGTGAGGATATTCGAACCGTGAACACTATTTAGTCGCTATGGAATGAGGGCTCTTCGTTAACAAAAGTATGTAGCGTTTGTTTATTGTAAAAGCGCTATTGAAAAACCTTCACTCTATAAGTCAACAAAAAAAAAATGCACAAAAAATGTCAAATGTTTATGGTTCGAGTGTCCTTAGTAGCTCTTTGTGTAAATTTTCTATAGCTTAGTCTGCAATTTCCGTCAATAATTGACAGGAACACTCACTGAGATTCTCCTCTAGCGCCTTGTTTCCTTTCCATCTTCCCTCTGAAAGTTGATCAATACTGTTCTATTTCTGCACAGGGGTGAGCTAATTTCCTTGGGAGACATTGAGAACATTCACAAGAAGAGAAAACATGACAAGGAATCGAGACTAGAGACTGTGATTGTAAGTTCTGACTCCGTTCTGACTACAACATAGACATGCAACATGTTGAATTTTCATGATTTTGTGATCAGTAGATACCTCGCACTATAAACCGAGTTCGAGGTCCGTACTGTAAGTTTTATTACTTACGACACCAAAAGGGTCTGTCAACTCGAATGGTGCGGATGAATCATTCCTTTAATAAATCACTAGTCATTGGTATGCTTCCCTCTCCAACCTTTGGCCACTGATGTCGCACAATTTGACGTTTAAAGAAACAGATCTATAAATCTCTATAACAATGCCCTGGGAACTCTCGTCAAAAGCAGTAATACTAAAGAAACTACTTTTTTCGATGGGAGTGGGAAGCAACCATGCATTCTTGTTTATCAGTTTCAAATTACACTCGAAGGCATCTCGAAACTTTTCGATTTCCTAGTCTGCATAGCCAGCGTTCCCATGCGAAGAGCTCTTTCCGCATTTCTGGCCGCGCGCAAATTGGAGCGAGAGCTTCAAACCCTGCTCCCTCAATTTTTTTTTTTGGTTTTTTTTTTCGCTCTCGCTCCAATTTGCGCCCAGCCAGTATGCGGAAAAAGGTTCCTCGCACGGGAACGCTTAGTACGCAGGCTATCAATTTCCTGTTTATGTGATGTGTGGTTCCAAACAGGATGCAGTTTTGAACGACAAACATTTCCTATCTAAATACCCGGCAGAAACGTGCTCTATGATCCGCAACGACCCTGTCCATGCAAAAGATCGTTGACATAACTGCATGTACAGTCGTCTTTTTGGATTTACGTACGTCTTTTGAATATGGACCGTTCTCGTGAACGAAATAACAGAACTTCCTGAAGCGGTGTTATGCTTGAAGCATTTGTGCGTAGGAATTGCGTCGGAATATTGACGCAGCTACAAGCTCCACGTAGGAAATGCTTCCTTGTTTTCTAAAGGGAAAGTCCCTTTACATGACCTTTTTGCTGCTAATTACCCGATTACGCAGGATTACGAGATGTTAAAATCCCACTTGATACCGAGGCTTACGGCTTCCTTTGCAGTCCAGCACGCACGCCGAGGCCAGGCCGTGAGAGGAACACGCGTGTGACACGCGCACGAATATACATGGGTTAAAAACTTCAGACTGACAGAAAAAAAAGCGCATCACAATTGTCATTATGGAAGGAAGACATAAAACAAACCTTCGCAAGATTTAACGGCTGATTGTTTTCATGGAATCAGCGTTTCCTACTTATAAATATTCAGGCGCTTTTCACAGTTCAATCAAAGCTGGTCTTTTAGGTCCAACCCCGGGGGGGGGAGGGGGGGTGGGCACTGCCATGTATGGGCTATGTAGGTATGTGCCGCTGTGAAGGGTATGGTTTTCAAGCAGTTTACTCTAGGATAGGGTATATAAATCAGAGCGTTTGGGTCTAGAATAGGGTATCATTTTTCACAAAACTGACTAGTTGGTTGAAGATTTTATCTAGACTAAGGAAACCGGGAATTGCCACTCAAAAATATAAAAAAATCAAATCGGCAAGTTTTAATTTACGCAAATCAGCCTCAACAGTGTCGATAGATGGGGGGATTTGGGGAGTTTACTCTAGTATAGGGTAGCAAAATTCAGCTGAACTAGCTCTGGTATAGGCTAAGGGTTCCAGGGCTCCAGCGGCACATCCCCACCCAGAAATTCCCAAAGTACCCCTCCCCCCGGGGGTCAAACTGAGTCTATTTTTAATTTTTTTCCAGTTTCCACACCAAAATCGCATTATCTTTATTTAGTTTCTGAGCAGGAATTAGGGCCGTGGCGTTGATCACGTAAACAGGAACAACAAGTTACCAACAGCACAATTTGTATTCCTGTTGTACTTAAACGGAACACATTTGAAGTGCAATGAGCTGATGAGCCATGATAATCACAAGATTTGTGTAGCGTGTAGCGTGTATCGTGACACTTTGTGTGGCTTTATCGCTTCACTACCGCGCGCGCGAGCCTAGCTCACGGGTAAACCGCTCGCGGTCTTCATTCAAATCCCACCCACTGCGAAAACACAGCTACCTCAAAATCAAACACTCCTGCACAGCTTCCCTTTCGAATGTTACGCAGCCAACCGACGTATTGACAAATTTCGTGCACGGGCGCGTTAACATAGAATTTAAAGAGTTATCGATGTAAATTGTAATTGATAATTTAAATTATAAACATTTCCGCTTAGCACGTGTAGCCATCCGAAGAACTTCCTGTCCTCGCAGTTGGTGATTTCAAGAGGGTTTCCGCGCGCTACAGGCAATTCGTCTGTCTGTTCCTTCAAATTTGGTCCTGTTTTCATGTGTAAAATCATGCCTTTCTATTTTCCTCTCGAATTTAAAGTAGATAAATTGTTTTTAACGCCAGAAATTGTGGATAAACGATTTTCAAAAAAAACGGAGCTAGTTGAAATTTTCTGTTATTGAAATGTTCGGCAGTCAGCGCGCGCTTGAAATGCGAATTCTCATTACGTTAAGGAGTACATTTGTGTTACTGTTGGTTGGAAGACTTTATCGCTACATCAAGATCGCTGGCAACTTAACTTTCTTGGTTATGGTCAGCTGTAGTTAGCGTGTAGCTAAACGAAATTGATTACGTCTTGAACTTGAAGGGTTAAAACAGTTGAGGCGTGTATTAGTCCCAATGCCTCACATCAGTTCGGGAGGCCAAAACAAGTGAAATCGTGACGGTGAATATTCTACTGAGTATTAGTGCTGCAGTCATGGTCTACAGAGCTATATAGTGCTATTCACTGCAAAGAAATCTCGCTGAATTTGTATTGTTAAACTGCATAATGGACTTGAACAATGTATGAATATGTTCCGGAAAAAAAAATAGGTTTGATCCAGTTTGGAAATGAAGTTCTTCCAAAAGCGAACCTAGTGCGCACTCGATGCATTTATGAACAGCGTCTTGAAGCGTTAAGCAGACTGAATGACGGAGTTTATTACGTCAAAGCGTGGAAAATAGACGTCTTAATATTTTCACAGTCGGGCAATACTGACCGCTGGCTGACGAAAATCACGAATCAGACAGAAACTTAAAGGTCCTTAAGCAGATTCGCAGATTGGATAACACTTGTTTTCTATACGACACGGCTTCAGCAAGCGAAGATTTGTCATGCACAAACAAATGCAAAGCTTGTGGCGACTTGTAGGAATATGTTACGTTTATACAGCTGTGTAAGGGCAATTGCTGTTTTTTTTTCTTTTCTTTTCTTTTCTTTTTTTACATCTCTCGAAGAACTGTTTACACGTAATATTGCGACTTCATGCTCTAATTTTAGAAAGAGGAAACACTTATGAGATGGACTGAGAGCTGCTGCGAAAATCACGATGATCCAGCTTGTTAACTTTCAGACTCACTCGTGGGGTCACTCGTGTTATCAATTGCTCAGAATATTCGCATGCTGTTTGTCGGATAAGTTCAATTATTTGAAGAAAAAGTCGCGTTTGGTTTCTCAGTTGTCTGGTTGGCGCGCGGGGGGATTTATTGAGACTAGAACAAATCTTTGTCTGATAGCAGTAGAGTATCACATAATACTGTCAGGCAATCTCTGCTTGGCTCTTCCTATAATCCCCAGTGAATGATTTTTCCCCGAATGGTTTCTATATTTATACATGAAGAGCTAAAAATAAAAGTACGCCTCACGCCAAAAGTCGTATTACACTTCTCTCTTATAGCTCAGGACAGGGCCAGGCTTTTTTTTGCTGTGTTCTAAGCTGCGGTGCCAATCGACATCTTCAGCGATCTAATTCAAGGTTTTGCGAACTACTTGCGTTTTATATCCCACTTAGAAACATCATGAAAGCCTAGCGTAAGGTGACCTGGAGGTCGCTTCGCCCACTGTTTATTCCTCACGCATGGAGAATCGCCTGAGGTGTTAAACCGGCCATCTGGTATTCTCTTAGCATGTCTGAGGTTGTCTGAGTCACCGTTTGTCTCGTTGTCACAGTTTAAAAGAAAACGGAAAGCTTTAAGTGACAGTTAACCGCTAGTTTAACACCGCGTAGTTAGCCCTCACCCATTACATGTAACACTCTTGAATAGATTGGAAAATAAGGCTGCGCGCGGCGTCCACATTACGCCGGAGAAATTTGAAAACGGCTTCATTTCTCATGGTTAGGCCTACCGTCCATACTAACCCGTCGCGAAAACGCAGCTTTGCGAAAACGCTCCTCAAACCAGAGGAATTTGAAAACGCCAGCTTTTCGTTTTCGTGTGGACGGAGAACATTTTCAAAACGGAGCTTTACGAAAACTACTCCGTCACGAAAACCATGCGATTTCCCTGACCGGGTTTTCCTCAAACACGAAATCCAAAATAACCGGTGATTGTTGCGTTTTTAAATTCCTCTGGTGTAGTATGGACGGAAGACATTTGATGCATTTTCAGAGTGAAACTCTCGTTTTCAAATTCTTCCGGCCTAATGTGGACTGGGCCTTAGAGTATATGTACGGCGTACTTCTTGTTCAGAAACATTAAACACGAAAATATTGCCGGGTTTGAATTCCGGACCTCTTAGCTTGTAGTTGCGTCCTTGTAAAGTAAAACTGTCAGGGCAAAGTACTCAGCGCCTTTGATTTTCATCTACTTTTTTTTTCACTGGCAGGCCGGCAGACAAGGCAGGGAAAAGTTTGGCTCAAAGAAAGCGACCAAGAAAAGGCTGAACCAGTTTGCTAGTACATCAAACAAGGTGAGATACTTTCTTGTGCTGAATTGTTGCACATACAAGTGTAGGTGGAAACCTTTAACCTCGCTGTTTTTAGCAGATTAACACATTTTTTTTCGTCCTTTTTAGGAGAAAAGACGAAACAAGAATTTCATGATGATGCGGCACAACAGAGATGTCAGAGGCAAAACAAAACGTTCATTCCGCGATAAGCAGGTAGCATGTCTTGCATGCGCTTGTACTACACTAGAAGAACAAGCTTAGCGTGTAAATACATGCATGGCCGTAGCCAAAAAAAAAAATGTGACTGAGGCAAAGTCCATGGTTAAATCGTCTTGTTAGGTATTTAGCAGTGTTTTACTCTCCCTCTCCAAAAAACAAAAACAAAAAACAAAAAACGAAAAAGATGACCGACTGAGGCAAGTGCCTCGTTTTTGCCTCATTCTGGCTACCGTCTGATGTACGCGAATAAAATATACACGGTGTATTTTGTACGTGAGTTGCAAGCATGTGTTGACAGTCGCTTGTAAATAAAGCAAACTGTTATGACATAAGTCACGTCATATTTCCCCGATATCAACACAATGATTAAAAAACCCACTCGTATAGATGTGCACTCTTTTAAGATCGATGCGAGATTACTTTTAGATGGAAGATCCCACATGTCAAGAGACAGCAAATAAGACAGCGAAAAAATGATAATACGGCAACGAAAAATGTTAATAAACACGTTTGAAAATTGCTCTCAAACGCCATCGCCTAAAGCTTCATCTTTCTCCTTTTTAGAAAATTTTAAGATAACTAGGAAGTTTATATGTGATCTGATTTTTATTGTTTATTTATTATTATTATTATAATTTTTTTCTTTTTTTTTTTTTTCTTTTTGTTTATTTTGCAGATGTCACTGAAGCACGCACTCCTCAAAAATAAGAAAACGAAACACTGACAAATGAACGTACATTTGACTTGGAAATGTACCCAAGGTTTGCGCAATGGTGGGCGTTGAAAGTCGTGACTTTTGTCAAGGAGGATGAGACAGCCCGAGGAAATCTGGCGTGCCTGAGATTTCAATCTACGGAAGGCTTCGAAAACTGAGGGCACGGGTGTAGCTTACTGTGCCTATGGGAAGAATTCGGTACATGACTGAAATTATTTTTCTGCCAGCCCTAGAGGAGTTTCTTAAAAGGATTGAAATTGATAAATCTAGGGAAGGATTGTGGAGCATTTAGCGCGGAGTAATCGCTTCTTGAGTGCTTTTTTTTCTTTTTTAGCTGGCGAACTTTGCACGCAAATAAGATTAAACTGCCTGTAGAATTGCTTCTTGAGTGGTTCTGCTTTTTTTAGCAGGCGAACGTAGCACGCAAATAAGATTGAACTGCCTGTAAAATCATGGCAATTTGCATGTACAAAAATACATTGACAGAAATACACGTGTTTTGAATAAAAACATGATTACTTCAATTCACCAGTCGTTTTGTTTTGATTACATGTTGTAAGACGAAAACGTGCTGCCTCGATTAGACAGCTGGTTTCAAGGCAAAGTTCAGTTGTATAGTTGCAAGACAGTGGAAGACGTGACTAGCAAAGAATAAAAAAAAATACTTTTTAAGTGTCAGCCATTTGACTTTCCTACCCTCTTGACAAAAGCTGTAACTATTTACTCTGCACGTGTGATCTGCAGTTGATTTTTGTGATCGCATATAAAGAGAACCTACAACACGGTGATTGTTATCAGTCCGTAATGTACATTGCAAGATCACATTTGATCTAGATTTGTTAGCTCTGTTTTTGCCAAAACAAAATTCTGCCACGCTTACATAGCATTTTGTATTGTATGATTAAATTCAAGTTGTACATGTTTAATTCTGCTATTTATAACCTTTTTCCCAAATTAATTTTGCTGTACTAAAACCAAAATACAGATATTTTTAAAAAAGTGCATTGTTTTGATTTCTTGAAGTATTTCTAAATAAAACCGGGATTTGCTTGACATAAGTGAACACCATTGTTTTGTTTTTAATACCGTGAAATGGCGGCCATCCCCGCAGGTGGATATTAGTTGACTTACAGACGCCAGTTCCCCTCACGCAATTTCGCGTGCAAAGCGCAAAATTAATTCTTATGCATTTTCACATAGTTTATAAAAGAGCGCTCAAATGTATCCTACATTTCACTTCAACATTAACTGGTTTTAAAAGAAAGACAGAAGTAAAAAGGTTCCGCCGAGATTTGAACTCGGATTTTGGGATTCAGAGTCCCAAGTGCTAACCGTTACACCACGGAACCAACCCGTGACCTCGAGAGGCAAAATTATCCGTTTTAAAGCTCTCGCATATTTTCGACATTTGTCGGAATATCTTCGTGACCCGATCCGTAGGCGTGTCGTCATCGGCACGCAAACCTCGTAAAGCCAACTTCCTAATTTGGAACGGTTGCGATATCGCGAAGGAGGTGTCAACCAAATAAGGAAAGCCGATAACAATGGAGTTTGATGTTTCTATGACGACAGCCTCCTGGGCATAAAATACGGAGCAATGACTTCATTTCCTATTATAAAACAATACTCGTTGAAACAGCTTACGAGTCGAGGGGAAAACAGTACATGAAATGTGTTGTATGGAAAGTTCTTGATAAGCGGCGACTGGTTTTCACGCCTCAACTGAGTTTCCTTCAGTGACTGGCACTATCTTTTGGCAGAGCAAGACCCGCTCTTTCGATCAGGCGGTTTCGCGTCACTTGCACGTAACCCCTGCAATTCGTTGCCCTGATTTTCGAATTTTGTTAATAGAATCGTGCCGACACGATGAGCGATCCAGTGGCCATTCGGTAAGCTTGAGCAGTGAATAGATAGCAATTTATCTGTGGCATTTGTCACTATTTTTATTGCTTCGTCGTGTGGTTTGGCTCTATTGGCTGAGTTCCATGTTTGTTCCTTTCCTTGCTAGAGTTCTCGTTGATGATGGAACGCCACGAATACCGTTTCCTCTGCGGATTCATCTTTCGTTAACAGTCTTTAGACTGAAGCAAATGATCGAGGCACAAGAGGGCTTTACAGTTGGAGAGCAAGAAGTTTTCTTTCAAGGAAATCCGGTAAGTAGCTTTTATTCTAGTGTATTCTAGAATCCGCATGCCGGAATGGAATTTTTGCATGTCCGCGCGAGACAATACAGAAGCAACACGCGTGCTTATGGAGTCACGCTGCAGACACGCTGAAGCGCTTTCTTAAGCTTTTACTTGTATTTCCTCGTTTGACTTTCGCTTCATTTGTTGCTTGAATGTTGTTATCACTAAGCTGTAAAATGAAAATGTGTGCAAGGCAAAGCGTTGATTTCATTAGATTGTGTTCTTTGTCGTTTTCAATGCATCCTCACATGACGCGAGTATTAAAGGATCGAAACTGTTAACAGAAACGTGCTTTTTGGTTAGAAGTAAACGATCTTGCAAAGCTGGGATAGAAAGTTATGCTTTGAAAAAATAGTGAGACGATTATTGCGCACGAAGATTTGGCGATATTAATTATTCTGGGCTTATATTTGTAACGTGACGCTGTGACTATCACGGGTTTAATGGGTATTCAGTATATTGTGTGATGGTTGACAGATCACCTCCCAGGGCCGGGCCTTGACTTTTTGCTCGTTTGATGGCCAATATCCGCGATTTTTTTTTTCCCGTAGCTTCAAGACAATCTTACGTTGGGGCAGCAAGGAGTTCTTGAAGATGTTCAGGTGGATATTCGAGTGAATTTTCAAGGTTAGTAGATCAAAGTGGAAGACATTTGCATCATGTACGGGCTTATCGTTCGCGCGGCGTTCCTCGTTTGTTAGCTTTCATAACGTGATTTTACATGTGATGAATAGTAATAATTTGTGTCATAGATTAGTAAACACCACGCAGACGAGAGACTCTTCCTTTCCGCTCTTGTTTCTAGTGAAAGTAATTTAAAAGCATTGTCTTCTTGGAGAATGTTCTGTAATTAAATCTTTTCACAGTTAATGTAATTTGCGTAGGTTCAGCAATCACACCATTTGAATTTATGTCATAGTTCTTTCAAAGAACTTTTTGTTGTCGCCTGCAGAAAATTTTATTCTGGACGCCCACAAAAATGTGTGTTATTTGCGGTTTCAAGCGATTTTCTTTAGTTTGAGACACAATACTTGCTTGAATTGGCATTTTTCAACTTGGCAACACTGAAGAAACTACTGCATGAATAAGCGTAATTCTTTTTTAGGTAAATTAGAACTTTCTATGGTCAACCATCAAGAAATCACGTATTTTCGATGGATACAGGCTTTTCGATGTTTTCTTTGTGTGTGTAACTGAATAAATATCTTTTATCTTTGCACTGGAAAGGACAAAAGATTCATTTTTTTATTCATCTCTCATCTCATCTCTCATTTATTCATCTCGTAGTGATAAACTTAGATTTCTGATCTATCTTGAATACATGTATCTTTTATCATAATATGATAACTTCTCATACTGACTTGTCGAATTTGAATGCAGATGTTACTTCACATCAGTAATAGCTTTGTGTGGGCAGTAAAATAATCTTACGTGGAAATTTTCCATTTTTAATTGCTTTTTGTCCTAAATCCAATGATGATTGAAGGGCCAAAATTTTTATCCAAAAAGATAGTTTGACTCACTGGTCCTTTTTATTAAAATCAGATGTATTTAAAATACTTTGGTAAAATTCAAGTTGGAATTGAAGAACTATCATTTTCATTCTTCATCCAAATTAGACCTGAGGGCTCTTTTGTGGTTTTTATATTTTTTTCCCCTAACCTGGTGATAGGCAACGGATTGCATTTTGTGCCAGAACTCAAAAAGAAAAATATCGAAATTTTCATGGTGACAAATCTGCAGGTTATTTACAGCATTTGAAAACAGTTTCTGGGTAAATTACAGCTCTTATGCTCGTATGGATGTTTTTTTTTTTTCATTTTCCTCGGGAAAATTATTTTAATTTTTTATTGTTGTGTAGGGGGAGAACAAAATTCCTTTGATACATCCGTCATCTATTAATAAACAATGCCACTGACGCAAAGAACAACTGATGTGAACAGTCTTGAGATTCATTTTCCATGAGCCTATATGGTGATCTCACTGTCAGGAGCAACATGCATGTCGTTTTAGTTCCAGATGGCTAGCTAAAGTGTGCTTTATGTGCAAATTCGAATCAAGCTCTTAGATTTTAATTTTACAGCATCTAACTTGCCTTGGGGGACAGTGACAAGATAGATTATCATTTCACATTTGTGAATTGCTGTTTATTATCAGTAGGGTGCTTTAAGATATCCAAGATTTCATTCACAATGTTTTTAAATAGCAGTGCCACAATTTTTCTGGCAGCTCTTTCTAGTACAGGGAGCCAAAGAAAAATAACTTTTTGAATGCAGGTGTATGTACGTTTAATTAACTGAAACATAAAGGCATGTTAGAGAGTTGGGACAGAAGTGATTCGTGTTATGGTTGAAGAAAGCAGAGCTCATTTACAAATTCATGTCAGTTCTTAACTTTGGTTTCCTTGTGTAAAGCTAAAATTAGAACTTATGACGCAAATCTTGTGCTATTGTCGTGATCATTATCTCGGCATGCTTACATGTAATTAACTTTCTGAAAATAGAGTCTAAGAGTGACAAGAAAGGTAATACTAATATAATCATTTTGCAGCCTTTAAGGAAATGGTTCCTTTTCAAATGTTGGCAATTTCTCTCTCTCTCTCTCTGTGTCTCTCTCTCTCTCGCTCTCTCTCTCTCTGTGAGATAGCTCCTAAATATTTGTAAGCTCTTAGCAGTATTGACTAAGCAGCATGTGTACTAGTCGTTGATCAATGTCATCACCCAGCACAAGCGAGTGGGGCTGAGCATCAGTATTGTTACCAAGAATTACGTCATTTCATGAATCAGCTAGTTTGAGTAAATAAAGGTAGTTCAGCACCACACATGGATCAGTTGTGGAAGTGATCAAAAAACATCATGCCTGTTTCCCATCATTATAATCTACCCCTGGCACAGTTGTATAATGTTTAATAGACACCTACATACATGTACAGCTTGGCCGAACATTGCAGTCTGTGATGATAATATTGTTCCCACACAGTCCACAAAGTCAACATTGTGATCATAGGAACGTGAAATTGATATATTGTGAATAGGGATTCTTAATTACGTTGTAGTCTAGAATCTTTGCCCTTACATTAATGAGAATATTTGCCCAACTAAAAGTTACGGCAGAAGTGCACTTGGAGCCGGCACTTTTATGTTTGTCATGCAAACTCCAGAAAATAGTTTTGGCTAGTGGTGACAATCATGACAGCAAATCTAAGGACTAAATCTAGATTTTCCTTACTAGAAAATTTGTACGCCGCTTGAGAACAAGGAAAATGCAATGTGAGGCACTGCCTGTATGATTTATCCTCTGTAAACACTGTATGTGTTTCTGGCTGCACTTTTAAATCCTGATTTGTCTGTCTCTTTCAGACATACCTTCACCAACAAGAAAGAAGGGAAGCACCTCAACATCTGAAGACTGCGTTGTGCCTGATATTGATGATGAAGATAACGTGTTTAACTTTGAGCAGCCCAGAGTTCCTGCAGGTAAGAGGCATTACAAAATATCAAGGTCTGTTAATGGCAAAAAGAAAGCAACTTTTGTCGAAGGTGGAGTGAAAATATCTCATTTTGTAAGCCGTGCACGATTATTATTTTTTTTTTTTTTTTGGCTAGTGCAGAAGTTAGAGAGAAATTGTTAATCTACAAGACTTGTACAATTCGCTTTGTTATGCAGTATCTGAGTTCTAAAATTGTGTGCTGTGGCATCTTTATGGTTTGCTTCCTTGCATGAAATGATGACGTCATCTTTGCTTAAAAACAAAGTACTTTCCATTCATTAACTAATGTTGCTTCACTTGTATTTCAAGTATGTGCATTAGTTGAAAAAGCAACCAGTATTGTTAAAATTTTAATTGTGTGCAACTTGCAGAACATCAAAAATTTATTCCAGAAACAAAGAATATACCTGTCGAAATCACAAAAACAGGATCCTGCAAAACAAAAATCACCAACTTGCAAACTTAAAACTCCTGTGCCACATGGTACACCTTGACCATCCGTTATCAGAATATTATTTATAGAAGCTGACTTGGTGCATGGTAGTGCATGTGAGCTGGAGATAATAATTTGAACCACCAGGTTAGACTATGCGTAGTCCCTAAACCGTGAGAAAAATGGCCCTGCTAGGATTTCATGCAGCCATTTTTTTCTCACAGTTTTCTTTGATGGCAAGTTAAAACAAATCACCTACATTTTGCCAATAATGTTATGCTATCTTCTTGTGTCTGACTGCGTCATAATATGAAGTCAGCACAGGAATTAGATCAGAGCTTAAAAATTTTTCTTCTTTAGATCCCAGAGTGTGGAATAAATGGGAGGTGATGGAGTGGCTCAAATGGGCAACCGAACGCTACAGCATACATGGAGTCACAGCCGACAAGTTCTTGATGAATGGGAAAGGCTTATGCATGCTTAACGTAGACGGCTTCCTCTACCGTGTTCCACGAGGTGGAGACGTTCTTCACAGTGATTTCAATAAACGTGTGACTGCAGCAGTGGAACAGTCACGGCATTTGCAGAGCTATTTGAATCCTGGGACGTCGAACTTTTACTATGTCTACTAAGAAGAGAGATAATTTATTTGACAAAGTACAGACTATTGAAAAGAGTATGATATAATGCGGGCAACCGAGGCTGCTTGCATGAAATGTACATTATTTAAAACAAATTGCTATCTGTATATATTGAAATGCACCTAGCCGGGTTTTTGCTTACCAGTTTTTGCCAATGTCTTATAGTGTAGTTATGGTTAGTGAAAGCCAGAGGCAACAGAAATTACTCAGTCAGTTAGATTGGATTTGAGGGGGGCAAATTCAGGAAATGGGGTTGGGATAATTTATTTAATACAAGGATCTTGAAGTCAAGCTGAAGGTTATCTTTTGTAAGGGTGCCAGGTGCTTTTGTTCGAATCCCCCATGATACTTTACATTAAGACTTTTCTTGTGGACACGACAAGCTGTAATCAGCAGTCATTACAGATCAATACTGTCTCTCCTAACATACCATTCTCCAGTTACACTGTAGTTAACTTATACCTAGAAAAGTAAAATCTCTTTCAAAAATTTCTGGTGCAGAACATTAATTACATTCTGTTAATATTGAAAGCTGTCTCCCAACGTCTCTGCCTCTCAACTTGACCTAAACGTTCTTTCATCCTTTTTTCTTGCAATGTTATTCTCAAGCATTTATAGATAACCCAGCCAGATATTTATACTGGTTAGCCCTTTTTTTACTTCCAAACAAGGTGTTCGCTAACAAAAATTAACATTATTCAGCCTTGGAAACATTTGGAGGAATTGATGACGAAGTGTTCTGCTGTAAATTTATAAGCTTAAAGTATCATTAATTAAATTTAATTGTTATGAATAGAGAGGAAAAAACATAAGTAAACAACATAAATTATATGTGGGATTAAAAAGAAAATTTTAAGTGAATTTTAAAGATTTATCACGCAAAAGTTGCACTTTTCCTTGCACAGGCATGTTCATAGTAGCTTTCTTTTATTTCTTTTAGTTCTTTAAAAGAGATTAGCTTGGAGTGATAGTTGTCAAACAACAATCATCTTAATAGCATGGTAATCATTGCATGAAAATTGTACTTCAATAAAAGAATAACGAAATATTGGTCTTTGATGATATCTTAGCAGGGTTCCCCTTCTTGAGTTCTCCTGGGAGAGGCAGCCTCTCCTACTGGCTCTCTCTCTCTCCACAAATGCCTTATTTAAACAAAAACTGTTCGCATAAATTATCATAATTCTGTGATAGTTATGTCACTGGTGAGTGGAGTACTCCTTGTACTAAACTGAAGACAAACAAGTTAACTTGAAAGCCAACTATTCATGCCTTGGGGGTGGACCATTTGACTTTTGAAGGGGAGTGGGGGTGGCTGATTTGGAAAGAAAATATCCTGCAAACATACTTGTACCAAAACAAAATTTCTGCGCACGACCGTGACTGCAAAAAAAAAAAAATTCACATACATTCAATGAGCCAAAACAAGCATGTTACACAGCGAAAAAAATATGATGCATAGACTTGTCTTGAGGAAAAAAAATTCCTAGTTCATGGAAAATCCGTGCCTGCACCAGACTGCACCCCTCCTCCTCCCCGTTCAGATAAGATAAAATCCCCCCTTTACATTGGTGTTCATCCCCACTTCCTCGCCCCCCCCCCCCCCCCCCCCACCACGATCGGTTGCGATTGTGGAAAAACGCATGTGATGTCAAAACTGTCGAGCGCGAATTATTTCAAACTAAAGTTAGCTAACAAAATCGAAGTAAAGTGTCTTACTGGGATCATTCAAGACAGTGAAACAATCTTGCAAAAAATACTTGGTATTTGCCCCTTCACGAAATACTCGTCAGGAAAATTAGGAAAGACAGAAGAGAAAATTAGATTGGGGGTACACTGAATTTCTCAGGTCCAACATCCAAAGAAACATCCGCAAACGGTCAGGAGAATTACTATTTTCAGCCAAGTGTGGACTTAAGTTTGGTCGTATAAAGCTATTATCCTAATTAAACTTTTCTTGGTTTTTTAAAACCATTGTGTTTATGCCAACACACGTCAGGTGCATAAAAAAATTTACATATTCGATGTTGCCATAAACAAAATTTCGATTAATACCCGCTTACAGCCTGAATACTGTGATATAAGACGTCCTTTCAGACTTAAATTTATAGTTTTCTTCGAACACAAGTGGAAAGGCAAATTACAGGATACGAATTGTTCCTTGTAAAGGAAGCACATTTAATGTCTCCCTAGGAGAGCTGAAGATGGATTAAAGAGAATGGAGGGGCTGCTGTTAGTAGCAGGTATTTATAAATACAATAATTCACATTTAGACTATCTCGCTCGTTGGATAAACACATACCTAAATATTACGAAAGCCACTAATAATAATTTTAGCTGTACGTGATTCTCGGCGATAGTGAACTCACAAATACAATATTTTTTTTAAAAATGTATTTATTCTATATTGACTTAAATGCGTAGGATACAATTTTAATTTCGTTCTAGTCCTTTCTAGACCTGCACGGAAACAAAGATATCCCACGTAGATGCAATGTTTGAAATAGCAAATACAGTAATAAAATGGTCGTTACTTAAGCTAGATAAAAGCTTTCCCAGCATAATGTTTTATGTGACTTTATATTTTTTTTTTTCATCGAAACGGCAGAAAAAAATTGCGAAATGGAAGCAATATTAGTCTAAAACAAATCATACTATTTCGAATTGTATTTCAGTCGTTGTGAATTATGTATTCAGTGTTTATTTGAGAACACAATACAAGAAAAGTTCGCCACAAAAATTCGCCACAAAAACTTTTGTTACACTGTACATGTGCAACAAATCGAATTACTTCGACGTGAAAAATTTGAGAATTCAACTCAATGCGCGTAAACAGAATTTAAAGGATAAAACATTTAAGCCAGTAAAATTTCGACCACCATATTGTCGATGGTTTCTGTCATAGACAATTTCGGGCTTATGTACTTTCGGTTTTTTTTTCTTTTTTTTTTCTTTCACTTTCACTTCCCTCTCGGTCACATTTCACTAGTTTTAACCCTTGCGTCTAGCTATGAAAGAGACCCCTTGAGACTGAAGAAGGAATGACACAAAACAACTTGATTAAAATTCACCATCTTTATTAATTCATAACTTGAATCGAACTATCAACTGACAATGCGCGGCAAAACTTGAAGTTCTCAAATTGACACTACATCCTCGGCTCACTGAAGTCTCTTCCTTTCTGACTACCAATAGTTCAGTCATTCCTTCTTTGAGCAAGCTGAAGCGAAAAAATGTGAGAAACTAGGAAATGGCAGAATCTAAACTCCTTATTTAGTAACACTATTCTACTGACGCATTATTGGCCATCACAGTGATATGGCTTTGTCCCAGATCGCTCAATCCGGACTCCAACGCACCAAGTATTGTGGCCGCCGCGCCTTCACCTGTTAAGTTTTCCTGATATCTCAGGTATTACTGGTGTTACCGGTATCACTGGAATTACTGGTATAACTGGTATAACTGGTATTTCTTTTCGATGAAAAAGTTCTGGTTTGAATTTTCGGAATTTCTAGTGACGAATGGGGCCATTTTTTTGACGAATGGGCGGTAAAACACTATTCTGGGGAATAGTTTTTCTCCGAAATTCTGTAAAAGAGGACAACCTCACGAGGTAGACTCAAATTTTCGGCAATTTCCGAACCGTACCATTCGTTTCAGTTTCTAAATTTTTCGGAATTTCTGGTTAAATCATTGGAAAATTCAGGTATCTGGAAAACGTTTCATTGACTGACTAAGATATGTTGCAAAAAAGAATCGATGGTGTGATTTTGTTTAGTTTTCAATACATTGGGCTGTCTGTGTAAGATGATTAAGACCTACCGCTTCGGGGAGACCTATATTACCTGCCTGCCTGCTCAAGTTTGATCAATGAGAGTTTTCCGCTGGCCGGAGAAGTTAGTTTACAACGAGATTATTTCGAAGATGCTAATACTAGTCTCGAAATAAGAAAGATAATTGAAGAGCGCAAACTGGTTCTGTGATGGACTGACTTCCAATCTTGTTCCCGGGGCTTTTGTCTCACGTTTGTAACGGGCCAAATACCATTTTGCAGTACTTGGCCCATTCGGTTACTGGCTATTGATAATTATTACACAATACCTACATTTGCAGTCCCAGTCCAAGTTAAAAATGGCGTTGGGAAAATGAGACTTCCATGCGAGGATCAGTCAATGATTGACAGGTATATGAGGTATTCTTTCTCACTGACAGCAGCCTCAAAACGTCTGAGAAAATTTTGTTCTTAAAGCGCACAAATGGATGCGCGTTAATGGTTGATGTGCTGGCATGGACTCCAGTCGGAACGAGCGGTCTGAGTTCGATCCCTGGCCGGGATCACTGTACTGTGTTCACGAGTCACAGTGCCTCTCTCCACGCAGGTGTATAAATAGATACCGGCGAACTTGATGCTAGGGTTAACCCTGCGATGGACTGGTATCTTACTATCATGCCGTGCAGGGGGACTGAGATGTACTCCTAGTCGCGATTCATGCTACAGAAATCGGGTGTGCTTGTCGGAAATTTTGAAAAGAACTCCCAAGAGGTACCAAGATCCCGTGTTTGTGGGCGTGGCTTAAAATATTCTCACCCCTAAGAGGTACCAATTCTTAAACTTATCTCCTGTCATATTTTTTCGGCCCAATACCCTAAAAGGTACCACAAAATCTTCCGCTGTGGACCTTTTGTAGCTGAGCACCCTAAGAGGAACCAAAACCGTTTTTAACCCCTAAAAGGTACGACGAACATCCCCGACCTTTTTATATGGGAGACGCTGAAAAATAGAGGGGAACTGGCGATTACTCTCTCCAATGATGCAGAATAACCATTGTAACATACTACTTGTCTAAATAGTTAACCGAATTTTAGATTGCTTTGTAGATAGAATCGCAATGGACAATGACTCGTAACTCGTAGTAACTTTTTCTACCTTTGCTTTAAAAGTAGCGAGGGTACAGCTGGGAACTTTTATTAGCGGTATACAATAGAGTTATTAAATTAGTTAGAAATGACTGTATATTTTTTTTTCTAGTTCTTTAGTAAATTTATTCGTAAGTTGCAAAGAAAAAGAAATCACTGATGAATCATTTAACATCGCGTGACCAAGCCAGGTAACAAGTAAATATATTTCATTAACCAGTGAAAAGAAAAGTCACGCGGTAGGAACCTTAAAAATGTGGTTAGAAATATAACTGCACGCGTCTATTTATACTTGAACGAACTACTCACATGTTTCTAACGCGATACACATCTTTAAATCTGATATTCAGTTAAATTAGTTGACACTGTATGACCTTCAGACCAGACGTTTTCGTTATTATTTGACTAACCAAGGCACTGCAATGTTTAATATTTACTCAGACATGTGATTAATGAATACCTAACTAAAGTAACACCCTCGAATATCCGGCGACAGTAAGTAAACGAAAAATATGCACGTTCAAGTCTGGGTGAAATGTAGTCCTAAATGTCGCAGTACTCCGTTGAAAAGACTTCAAGGATATAAATATCATCACATAGAGATTCTTATCACTGGTATGTCAGGCTTTGGAGATTTATGGTTACTTTATGAACCTCTTTGCGAAGGGTAATACCACTAACACGAACAAGATTGATATCAGTTGGTCAGCCACAAAATAAGACAAAAGAAATGGCTTGACTGTACGTGTAGGAGGGGTTCTGTAGAGGCGGTAAGTAAATGGAGTACTATTGAATTATGTACATATGTCATGACTGATATAAAGAGCTAAAAGGTTACAGAAGATCATTGAAGATCAGGAGCGGTATATCTCAGTGTGATTAAAATTTCCAGACGTTGGGAGCCAGCTCTCTAACGTGGCGGTCATGAGACTCGCTTATAACTACTTGTCGTGGGTTCGAAACCAGCCAGGTGCTTTTAATGTTCACCAGCTTTTTTTCACTTTGTTAGAAAAAAAATCTAATTACAAGTGTCTGGAGCTATTCCTGTATTATTCGCTCGTCTGAAGAACTATTGTCTTCATTTTAATTTGAAGGGATTGCTTTCCTACGCGATAATCCGAGGTCATATTCCATAAAATACTCTAGTTTGATCAGCCGTTTCGTGTATTTCGAATCTAATTTAATAAACGTTTTTCCAAATCTGGCTCTTTAGGTGTATAATATGATCAATGCCTTTGTGATTTATTCGAATGAAGACGGTACACCTATTTGAAGAGACGGACGAAACGATATAAGATAGATTTCGTGCAATCGGTGCAGACAATTGACCTTTGGTAAATTTTAGTCTCCTAGCTCGTGGAAAAATCGGATAAAACATTAAGATACCCGGAGAAACAAAAAAAAAAAAAAAAGGAAACTCCCTGCACTGAACACAAGACAGGAAAGGAAAAGAATTTATATTTCCAAGATATTGCACCTAGAGTGATCAATATATCATTTCTCTTTGAAATGTTAATGCAATTCAAACGGTAGGTTGAGAGAATACACGAACATATCAACAAAAAGACCATTTCTAGTTTGACCAGTAACTCTCAACTGTTGTAGTGCCATAGGAAATGAATGGGGGAAGGGGGGGACCAGCATAGCCTGATCCTCAGACGTCCGAGGTCGTTCGCGGCCACTTCGCTACCCCTCTAAGAGAGAGGGGAAGCGAAGTGGCCACGACCGACCTCGGACGTCTGAGGATCAGGCTAGGACCAGCAGGGAGAATTTGAACACTGACATAAGGAATGTGACTATTGTATCTTGTAACAGTTATTGTAGTCTAAGAGGTGTGTTTTTAGTAAGTAATTTGTAGTGAGAGCTTGAGCTGGCAGCACGAATAGAACGTACCGGTCTGGAAAGCAGTGATAAAGGTTTATTTTATCATGTAAATCACTGAAAAAAAGAGCTCACTGCGTACATTGAATCGCGTGACCGTGCAATACTTTAATTACGTCTTTGACGTCACCGCCGGAGGCTTACATCATTTGCAATGCATGATCACTCTCAATTAAGCAGATTATTCTTGATATCTACACACATAAAAGAATAGAAACAAGTTGCCGTTTAGCGTGTGTCGAGAGATAAACACACGCCGTGATAACCCACTGGGAAACAAATAAGGCGGCGATAAAGGTATGTTGTTCGTAAACGTCAAATGCTTAAGATTTCCTTATGCTACAATTAGCTTGGTGTTGAAAGAATTTGTGAAGTGCATGTCCCATGTATCGTGTATATTGATGTTTGATGCGATCGGATTAGTAACAAAGAGTTTTTCCGCAGCTTGAATCCAGCAATCCATAAATTAGCTTCAGTTACCTTCATCAGAAAACTTCTCTAGATATTTAGGAGCAATTAGCTGAACTAAGAGGTATTCATAGAATCGAAAACGTTCGAGTATGTTGTTTTTAATGCTAGCATCGTTAAGAACGTGATGGACATTGTTTCCGTTGAATTGACACGAAATTATTCAAAAATCGTCAATCCCTACGAAAAAGTCACGAGGAAGTATTAACGGAATACTTTTAGAAAAGGAATACCTCTCAACTGTTTTTTTTTTCTCTTCATGCGTTTGAATCTCCACTGCAGGGAAGAAGTTGAAAAACTTATGATTTGAATATTCTGAGTGCCTTAGCGACCCTCTTTCATCGTGGAACTGAATACAATATATCATAACATTTCTGACCTAAACAAATTGATGGTGAAACAATATGATGGCAAGTCTTCTATTCAGTGTAGTTAATGATTTTTCCTCTTACTTTTCTTACGTGGCAAATAATAATTGTTATTGAGCAAGTACGTCAAACTGGCCGAGCGGTTGAGACTGTTGAGTGTGTTTTGATCTATCTCTTTCCAGGTCAGTTGTTTCGAAACACTTTCGTCGTTTTTGGAATAACCGAGGTTCACTTTTGTTTTAATGCTCACTTTCTTTGCAGTCACATTGTTTTATCTTCTGTTAGTGGTATTGGTGTCAATCGTTTAAATAATGACTGAAATATTTCCAAGTATTTTCTTTATGCTTTTAAGCTATGTTCAACTTCGTTGTGTTGCGATAATCGGTTCCAACATCCTCTCTCTCGGAAAGATTGATCTTCTTAACGCCAGAACAGTAGTGCAACACGTGACTAATGTCGGAGGTAACAGAGAGTGCTTCCAGTAATCATGCATGAATTTTACTTACTTACTTAGCATACTTACTTTACTATTTTTTTGGATTTGTCCTTACGTTCACTTTTTTCCGAAAAAGCTTTTCACTCACTAACTTAGTCAAGATTTTCTCCTAAACAGGCCCCCCACCGGACCTCTCTATTTTGACTAAACAACTTGTTACCCACCAATTACCTATTGATTATTACTCATTGATTTCATTGAGGTCGTACATTAGTTATGTCTGCATGGTATATTACGCGGTTGTAGGCAATCAGGATATGTTGTATTGTTTTCATAATTTTGCCCGCTGCTTTTTTCACTGCTTTGTCCTTGAAGTTTCACATTTCGAACATCTCTTTCAGTTGTTATTGTTTGTTTTTTTTTAGTTGCTTTTGTCTCCTCTGCGAACGAGAATGGAGTCTGGAACGAAATGATGACTCTTTGGGGAAATGGGAAGGATTGCACTTATTTCGAACCCAGCTCCCTCAAATCGTCTACCCTCTGTCCAGTCCTTTCAATGGTTCGACTTTAGCGGTGTCACAGTGTGTGGTATTGTAGTTCTTTCACAAATCCCGGTAGATCCTGAAATAAAACAAACCGTTAAAATAACTTCATTTACTTATACCTCACGTTAACTCTTCGTTAACAGAGAACATTCTTCAGTCCTCCATGACCAAGAAAACTTAGACATTATTATTTGTTTTTTGGATACAGGATTAAATTCGTCTTTGCGCCTTATTTCATCCAGCTCACTCACTTCTAGTATAATAGCGCGTACGTGATAACCGTTGAGCTAGAGCAGCCATTGAAACCATTAAGATTGTACAACCTTTGTTTCTGAGACCTGTGCTATTGATTTTCTTAGCGTTTCATTGTTTAAAAGAAACCATTGAAAACATAATTAACGATCTAGAAAATGCCGCTTTGAATAGTTTTTGCACGCAGTGTCTTAACGCTTAACATGCATGTCCGAGACCTAAAAAACCAGAAGGCATCAACTACCTAAAGATTTGTACAAGAGGGCTTCATATTGGAAGCGAACACGCTTCACTGTGAAGCTTGCTGCTTTTGAAATTTTAAGCTAATGCAAACACCATTGTTGGTCAGAGCGGAGAGTTAGAAAAATATATGATTAGAAATTCGCTTTTGAACATTCAGTAGTTTATAGTTTCTTGAAATTGCTTCGTAAACCAAGGCCAACTGCTATTGAACTACACCTTGCATGTTCCAGTAGGTTCCGAACAGGTGTTGCCTTAAAACATCAACACGTACGAAGTAAAGAAGTGATTTCGACAGAACAGAAGAAAGAGGCGTCACTTACAAAGGCTACAAAGAAAAAAACGTCTAATTGTTTTTCTTTAAGCTTGTCATTCCCGCTGGGAGAGACTGTTCAACAGTACAAACTGTATGCAAATGTATGAAGCACCGTGGAAAAAAAAAAAAAACTTTACCGCGGTTAATAATTAATCGGAACTATTTTTATGGTTTGTTAAAATAATTCTTTAAAATTCATGCAACCATTTCCTTCTATGGAAATTTTGCGTTGTCTTAGTTCGTGTTCCGACTGTTTATCGGTTTATCTGTAGCAGCCATAGATACCACGAGTATTGAAATGATGTGTTGTATCACTCGCACGACTTTTAACCCTGACCATTGTTCAACACTGCTCAAGTTTGACACGCTTGTAGATCTTGTGCTTTGTGACGAAAACAAAAGCGTGCACTCAAACTCGAGATTCTTGTAAACGGATTGTCATGTAAATGTTCGTACGAGCCAAGTGTAAAATTCACGCGTTCGGGAGACAGAGTTTGCTAAAGTTCTGCTTCGTAGCTGATTGAGTCATCTTCAAGAGTGAACAATGCAGTCGTGTATTGAGTAAGCTTTTAGAAATCTCTGCAATTTGATTGTGTTTGAGAACTCAGCTGTTCACGACCGTTTCATAGTACAGACACCAACAAAACATTTACACTTAGTAGAATGATTTATTCTAACTTTCAGGAACAGCGAGAAAGTCGACGATCGGCAAGGCTTGATGGCGGCCACCAAAAGAGATGACGAAATATCGGCGGCTGGTGATTCCCAGTGTGTCGTCTCTTACCCCGATGTTACCTCGAGCAAGGAAGCCAGGACCATCGGTCGGCTCAAACTCGCCCTGGAACTTGTCACTCTGGGGTTCCTTACAATGACTGTTCTCTTCATATGGCAAATCACACAGAAAAAATCCGCTGCTACAGATCAGGTTTGTCGCGTAGCGAGTAGCGGTCTAAGACTTGATGCCGCAGACTTTATTAGCTTCTTTAAGTCGTTGTAACATATTTTGAATTCCTCGATATGATTCATTGTAGAACTCTTGTTTACACATTCAGCATGTAAATGACACTTTTTTGTACACAATGCATGGGTGTTCATTCTTCCAAACACAGCCCAAACATGCCTGCACGCAAACCATTGCATTTGTCTCTGTATTTAAAAGACCAAAACTGCTGACATTTTGATTATCAGCGTAGAATTGACCTTTAATTTTCACGCTGGTTACCGCCGCCAATCAAGCGCAAGCTATAATGTTACTGCTTGTCAGTTTACTTAAGAACTGTTTAGGCCCACTATAAGGACGTCCTCTGCGGACACCTCGTTATTACGGGCACATACATTTAATTTTACTCAAGGCGTAAATAAATTAAAGTTAACACAGGCTTTCTCTCTCGCACAACGAACACGTTTTTGTATCGAGTAAACCTTAACAAAGTCAGCTTGAAGCTCCATAATCATCGTCAGAACTGTATCGCTGAACCAAGGCCAACACCTTCCTCATCAGGTACAACCCTTTTTGGACCTGCAATTTGTGAGCTAGAGAAAATCGCTCATATACCCAAAACAATTTCATTTCAGAATCAGTGGTTTTGCGCAGAGAACTGGATTTCCTTCTGGAAATGGGTCAGAAAATGTAAAATGTTTAGCCCAAAAGTAATTAAACCTTTTTTAACCCGCCGCGCGAGTTATTTATGGGAAAAGTTTCCCCGCCATTCAGTACCCCTCTGATTGGTTACGAATACAGAATGCGTTATCTCCCCTTTTGCAGAACCTTTATAATGTAACATTGGGAAACAATTCGTTGATCTTATTTTGTTATTGTGTACAGTCCGCATGGAAGTGACGAAATCATGTAATAAGAGGTGTTAAGGGAAAACGGATGCTTTACCCATCAGTGCTCTCGTCACTTACATTTATTTCGGAGCGCAAGTTTTTAATAATTTACTGTCAAGCATGAAAGAAACTGAATCTTTGTTAATTTTTAAAACAATGATTAAGGACTTTTTTAGTGAAAGTTCTTAGAATTTTTATATATTGTACATTTGTATTAATATTATTTCAGTTTTCCCTACTGTTATGATATAGACCGATTTTTGGACGAACTAAATGCGCCATTAATGAAGCTACATTATTAATAAAATAAACAAGATGATTAACACTATTTTGTCTGGTCGACGAGATCAGTCAGTGCTGTCAAGAACGTAACTTATGCCTTCCTCAATGAGAAACGCCCCGAAAATGCTACTTAGCTTGGATCAAAATAGCTGATCTTGTATTTTTTGATAAAAGATCGGCTATTTTGTATCGAGCTTAGCACTATATCTCAGAGCTCTTCTTTGGCGGTCAAGAAAGCGAAGGCCTGTGGTCAAGAATGGTGGAACAGGCTAGACGGGGGACCGGCCAGTGCCTTAAAGTTTTGATCAATACTCTACTCATGTGTACCTGTAGATCAGCCTTGAGAGGTCGCTGATAGGCCTAACCCATTGTTACATGGGAATCAACAAAAGTAAACATAGCATGGGCAAAAGGGAAGGAGAAGATTTCCTTTAGTAATACTGGCTTGTATTTGTTTTTTTGTTTTTTTGTACCCCGATTTTCACGTGCGGACGCGTTTCAGTTGTTTATGCTTGCACTTATTCGTATGGTGTAATAAGACCCAACAGTCTTTTACTAAAAATCGTACTTGTTGATTTTCTTTATCAGAACCCTACTGTTGATCCATTGAAGGATGAGGTGAGTCGAAAGTAAACTGACGCCGTTTTCCATTCCTGTACACCAAATCTTTCCACTGAAAAGCGTTTATCTTACGGGACAAACATTCCGCCTTCACGTTATGTACTTGGTACTACACCACCTTGGTTGCAAAAGGTATACGTTCGATCAGGAAGTCCTTGTTATCTGTTGTCTGAACATAATAGATATCCTACTATATACCTTCGTTTGCTGACTGGAAGATTACGAAGCGCTGCAGAACTACAGTTTATTTAACCGTGGAATGCGATTCTTTGACAATTTGTTGAGTATATCAAAACATTTACCTGCTCACACGCGCGGAATGTATCGTCTGATTTTAGTCCACTTGGCCTACTACGATCTCATATGCTAAACATAAGCGCGCGTGATAATTATGAATTACTACTTAAAGCATCTTTACTAAATATGTGTGGTAATACTAAACAGACGATGTATGACGAATGTATCCTTGGTAAAGGAAAGTTACTGTGTGTCTTGATTGTAAGCTAGGTTTTCTAGGGTGGTATTTATACATAAGCCTAAATTCCACTCGAAATGTGCCCGGATACTTGTCCTTGGACATTATCTGTTCCGTGGAAGCGAACAGTTTTCCGAGAGAAAAACTGTAAGTCTCGCCGGAGGAACAGATAATGTCCAAGGTCAAGTATCCATGCATATTTTTGCGCCAAATATAGCCTATTGTGTTTATTATCCTTCAAATATTTTTCGAAACACGCGGGATCTTCTGAAAATTGGGAAAAATATCACTTGAATATTTCCCAGTTTCAGCTGGGACATATTCAGTCACGTGACGCTTTTAGACCAATCGCGTGCGTGCGAAAATATTTGATGGCTTAGACGGATCATAAAAGCAGTCATTTCAACGATCAAGAATTGTGCTGGAACCGGCCGGTCATTACCTTAACATTATCTCCACGCAGTTCTTTTCATAGGTTTTTGTGTTTTTATTACAGAAATATTTGTCTTTCAAAGCCTCTCCGTGTCCGATTATGATAGAGAAAGCTACACCGCCTCGGCTGTTTCCCATTGAAGTGGAACGGTCTCTTTATCAAGCAGATATCATCTTTAACGCCTATCAGGGTGAACAGGGTCTAGTAAGTGAAACTAACTGAGCTTTGTCGGCTGTATCTGTGTGGTAAAATGTACAGTTAGACGATTATTTCTTTCCATTATGTGATTGCAGTGGTTAAAGTACTAGTAGGCTCATATCAGCCAATCACAGTATACATTTTCTCTATTTCAACCAATCATAAGGTTAGATTTCTAGCCGTTGTGGCATCGGGTTATCGGGGAAAGAAGGTGGGCGCGTAAAACGGCTAGAAATCGAGCTTAAACAGTGACTATGAACAAAAACAAAACTAACTATGACTTGGTTCATGCGCGTTCCCGCGCTCGGTCCCAGTTCGTGTTTTGATTAGTTCATCGCGTTTAATTTTATGTTGAGATTACTTTAGTTTTGTGACAATCACTACAGTATTACAGATTTACGATAAACCACTTTGTATTGTGTCAGTTGTATTGTATTGTAAGCCCTGATTAACACTAGTTGCATCAATGTGGCGCTAAATGCGTTACTTTGCGATAATAGATTTATCATGTGAAGCACCTCCCTTTCTCTTCTGGGCTCTCCCCCTTGAGTCCTTCCCCACCCCTCCCATCATCGATACGACTTGGATGTAAAGGATAGTCCGCGGGTGGGGTGGTTCACTAAACCTTTTTTACAATAATGTAACTACGCTTATGTTTAATATCTACAGGTGGGAATGGCCGGTAATGTAGTTTATCAAGACCAAGTAGTGTGGAGAAAGAATTACGGCCTCAAAGACAAAAATAACCGAAGAGACCCCCCTAATCAGGACACCGTATTTCGAGTTGCAAGCATTACTAAAATATTTACGGTAAGTATCATTAGTTTCGAGCTTCTGAACGTGGCATTTTCAACCATTTTATCTTAAATTTCTTGATGAGGACCTGTGAAACACGCATTGACATCTCCAGCTCTTCGCGCAATGCATCAGTGATACAGCTAAGTGGACAGCCGTCTCCTATAGGACGGTATGTGACGCGTTGAAACTGAACGTATATGATGAGCATTTTTCTCACCATAGCTAGCGTTCTACTTCTTCAAGTTATTTGGGCGTAGAGTAAACGAGTTCAGAAGCATTGTTTTAAAGAATTCATTTTTTTTTCTTATAAATACACCTTAAGGTGGCTTAAAACAGTTTCCAGCTCTTTCCAAGATTTAGCATTTGGCGGGTCATTATAAAAATTCTTTATCAGTTGATTCTACAATCATTCTATCAACAAACTGCCCAATCATTTTAAACACATTGTTGTCATTTTCGTGTCCCAATAGATTACCATAGCAACAGTATGACCTGCTTAATTTTAGGTAGCTTTAATTACGTATATTTCAAAAACGGCTCGGTGAAACCCATTTTCTATTAAGCGGAATAAGACGCAACTATTGACAAGGTTTTAAAAAAAATTCTGTGCGGGATTCAGAACCACCTTAAGTTTTCGAAAATATTCGATGATTTTATGGAATACCTCTCGAAACAATGCATAGCCAGAATATGTATAGCCTGGCAATTATGCAAAAGCGTATTGTATATTTGTTGGAATTTCTTTTTGTTATAGTTAATTTTATGCACTAACAGCTATATGAATGATTGCTTTGCACAGAGTATATTTGTGTTTAAACTTCTGGAAACTGGCAGCATAGACTGTCTTGACGATCCTTTGGAGCAATACGAGCCAAGATTTCAAGTCAGAAATCCTTTCAATCAACAAAAAATAACTATCAGGTGAGAAATGTTGTCTAGCATAGTGATAGCAGTTTTAAGAGGCAGCCGTTAGAAAACCTCTTTCTTTTTTGCAAGCGGGAGTTCTGCTCATTTTTTTGTTTGACAATGCAGCATCATTCCAACTGAAGTAAAGAAAGAAGCGTAATCGATTATCCAAGCCATGCAATAAAAAAAAGAACAATTACAAAGGAGCAATTACAAAATGAACGAACAAATAAGCGATCGAAGGAAAAGAGGAAAAAACAAACAAACAAACAAACAAATTTTAACTCTCGAAAGACAAACAAGAGCCCAAGCAGTTATAAGCTGAAAAGGGAATACTCCAGAGGGCGTGGTTTGGGGGAATCTCAAGAAGAAGGAAGATCAAGAGGAGTTAGTGGGAGATGGAACTGACATACAAACTTTCCTCATATATCTGCACCCACCAAGCCGTTTTTGAGATGAAAGCTGACATTTTGTTTTGTTTGCCTGTGGCTTGCTTTTGTTCCTGGTGCGGTATTCCTGTTGTAGGGCTGGTCGTAGATCACCTGTTGAACAGCATCCATCAGTAACTGTATCGCTCTTTCTGCACATAGTTTTCCTCAAAGTATTAAATTGATCACACTATTTACACGTACAGGACAATAAGATATATTGACAAAGCGTCCTGCATCCCATCTTTCGCATTGTTTCATCAGTGTGTGTCTAATCGTCCGTGAAGATTTTATATCTACGATATTTGATTTGTACACGAAGCGTCATTCTTAGAATTTGTGTCTCTCTCTACCCATCCACAGGCAGATCTTGTCCCATACCTCAGGCCTCCCCCGTGAGGTGCCATGCGGTGATTCGTACTCATACAGTAAAATTCACTTGTGTCCTGTTAACACTACGTACGTCCTTCAACAACTCAGGAACACAGAACTGAAATCTCCTCCTGGCAGACTGCCACACTACAGGTGAGACCTGATGCTTAGCTGTTAATGATCTTAACTTCTGCTCATTCCAAACTCTTACTTCTAATTGGCTAAAAAATGAGGCTTGTGAAAAGCCTTAAAAAAAGATGCAAATAGTGTCGTCACGAATCCCGGACGGCAGTCGAATCCATGATCTTTCAAACACTGGTGGAATGCTCTACCCCTGAGCCACGTGTTCGTTTTGTTTTTCAGCACGCGGCGTATTATGAAACATAAAGAAACTAAAGGAGCCAAACCCATTCGTTGCTTGGGAAAAAGCAGTAGATTAACTCAGTCAGTCTAGTCCTTGTAACACCCCAAGGGAATACGAAAGTTATACGTTGTGACCGGGATATCACTGAGGTAGTTCCAAATTTAATAATGTTTCTTTCTTTTGTTTTGTAGCAACTTAGGCTATGCCCTGATTTCTCGGGTATTAGCAGAGAAATTTTCAAACAACGACTACGAGGGATGGGTGCAGAGAAATATCTTTGATCAACTAGGAATGACGAACACAGGATTCGATCTTGGAAGGTACTTGTGTGATAAAGTTCTTTTTTTTCTTTGTGAGGGAAGGGGCGGGGGTTATGGGTGGGGTGAAGAGATGTTGCACGTGGTCTTTTTTTCGGACTGATTATATACAAGCAACCGTAAAGTGGAGATGTAAGATACCCAGGATCACTTGCGGTGTCCTTGAGCCTCCACTGCAAACCCTGTTTCTTAATTACACAGCTGATCTTATAGTAAAATTTGGGTTTCTTGAAAAGGCTCTCTTATGTCTACTTGAAATAATAATTTCTGTCATGTACGTCTTTCAGAATGTCCCCTAACAAAGCTGTGGGCTACGATTTCGATGGCGAAGCTCCCTTGGTAGACTGGGACTGGGCAGCGCCGGCCATACAGGCATACTCCACAGCAAACGATCTGTATAAGGTTGGGAAATCATATTGCAGTTTTTTAACTTTTCATGCAAATGTCTGAACTCCAGGAAAAGTGTTCTCTCTTTGGCTTGGGATACCTCGTTCTAAAATTGTTGCTCTACGTTGATGGATGCCCTGATGTAATTTGTAGCTGTGATCTAAGTTATGACTTGAAGTCAGACTACGAGTAGTCCCTTTGTCGCTTAGTTCATTTTGCGTGACCATAAAATTTTCTCGCAGTTTTCTTTCGTGTCACGCACGACGGACTTAGCGAAAGAGGGACTACTCGTAGTCTAGCGTGAAGAGCAATGCTTGTGGTGATACGTGTGATGTGTAAGAGGGATTTTTCCTTTCTGCATATAGCTGATGACCATGTTACTGGGAACTTCACGAACAACAGTACTACAAAGAGAACTTCTTCAGCAGTTGATGAAACCAGGTGAGTGTCTGCGTGTTAACCCGAATTTTGCCAATGATCACTGAACATGTAGGACTTTATGAATGGCACATTGGGCTCATGGCTAGTGTGATGGACTGCTGGTAGAAAGTTTCGGGATCGATCCCTGGTTGGGGCCATATTGTTGTGTATTTGCGTGAGATATGTTACTCTCAAAGTACCTCTTTCCACCCAAAAGTATAATTGAATATCGGCAAAGTGTAAAGGCAGAGCTTCCATCCCATCCAGGGGATCCAAATAACAAGAAGATTTTTTGTCATACGTTTCTGTTTACGGCCTGAAGAAAGAGAAGGTAAGACAAATCTGCGCTAGGACTTAGAACAAACTAACTATTTGTTTTTCCTTTACCTCGCCTGGTAGATTTCATGTATCCAGATGGTAAAACAGTGTTTGGGACTGGATGGGAGATTACAGATGTTGGAACATACTCTGTGGTATCGAAATCTGGATTCGTTCCTGGTTATTCTGCTGGGTTTGCCTTTGTACCAGAGTTCAAGCTAGGTTTGTTCTTCCGCTTTCTTATTTTGTTTCTCGCATTTGCTTTCCTGACGAGAAGGAAGAGGGGAGGGAATGTGGATTGTCGAAGGGGGAGGGAGCGAGTGGGAGAAGAAACTAAACTGTCCCCAATAAGCTTGAGGTCGAACTGTGCGGCTGTTAATAGAGCTGGGCACTACCGAACTGAAGTTGGTTACAATAATTACTTTAAAAACCATTCCACAGGTGCTGTTGTCCTTGCCAGCGGTCGTGAGATTGCCTGGAGGGTAGTACAATCAATCGTTGAGACATTGGCTAAAACGATGGATGCAGTGTTGTTTAGCCAGCAACTCCAGGTAACAATTGTGGATTATGAATAATTATTGACAAGATCGATAATCAAAATGATTTGCCTCGTATTATCTTAGGTCGAATGACGGAGAAATAGTTGATGTGTTAGAACAATTTTTCTTGTTCTTCCAAACTAGCACTCGTGTTTATTGTATGCCTTTAGATTGTTGTGCGCGCGAGTACCGCTAAGATTGCGAGATTTACCACTTACAACTTGCGAACCCAGTCAGTTTGGTGGGAGAACCTCTGCCTGTAATCAGTTTTCTCCGATTTTTCCGATCGTAAAACACAAATCTATCCTCAAGGAGCTCAGCCATGCTTATTGTGTTGTTCACGAATAGTAAAAGACAGCCTTTTAGAGGGATGTCTTCTTTTAGCACATAACATGGCGCTAACAAGTTGCGGTGAAATCTCGTAGTGTTGTTTCTTGGTCGCACTTCGCTCAGACATAAGGCCCTCTAGTTCTTATATCTTCGTATCCTCAATGTTATTTTTTGCATATTTCTATAGATTGAACTTCTCCCCAATAATGAACAGTACCTTGGTGAATACGTAATTGTGTCCCAGTGGATTCCGGAAGTAATTGTTAACATTACCCAAGAAGACGGACTACTTCTGTTTACTCAACTCCCAGGCTCTCTCGGTTTTTCGTATCTAAAGCCCATTGCAGAGCACTCGTTTGAAGTCATTTACAGAGCTGGATTGGCGTGTAGCGTTTATGGCCTAGGTCAGAATCGAGAACGAGTCTTCTTCGATCCACCGTCCTCAAATGGAAAGAGTCCAGGCCTCAAGTTCGGTCCTTTCATATTCAAAAGAACGTTGCCTACGGCTAAGAGCGATTTAAAGCCAAGAACTTCCAATTTGAACTTATCGCCTTCAGGCCTACTCTGACGTAATAATGGTGTAGTTAATGTTATATATAGGATTTGGATTTATTTATCTGGCTAGGAAATGTTTGATATAAAAACCAGAACAGTCAACAATCACATACAATTACGTACATATCCAGATGAAAGGGTTGCTGGTCAGTTTATAAATCAATTTTAAGCTATGTAAAAACATTGCCTACTTCAGGGATGAAACCCAGAGATTCTAATTCTTGAAATGATTTTATATTCTCAAATGTCGCTTAGTCACGCTGCAGGTCGATCATACAAGGTCACGCAAAAGACCAGTCACGCTAATTCACACGATGGATCTTGTTCTCTTCAACAGACCAACAACAACAACAAAAGTAACAACAACAACAGCAGCAGCAGCAGCAACTCTATTTGGTATCTCTGTTTGGTTCAACTGGAGTTACGGGACCACATTTCATGTAAATTAATGGCTTAGCATAAACTGATATGGTTACGTTACGGTCTCAGAGATTCGTTCCATAAACGTTTCTTATACGCATTCTTTTTGTACATATTTTGAATGGAATTTGGGCCGGGCCCCACAGAATCAAAGAGCCTAATTTAAATTTAAAATTAGTTAAAAGGTTTTTACACACACATATTTGGAAAAAAAAAGGAATATTGAAATATCAAAAGTAAAAGTAAAATTTTAAAAGCTCGAGTGTGCCTTTTATCATTGTTTCTTTTTGCAGACAAAGACCGGAAAAGCGCCAGTGGATGTACTTTTTTATGCGTACTAAAACTTTCCTTCCTTCCTATTAAAGGGAACATTGAGGAAAAAAAAGGGAACAATGGGATTTATCAATAGAGAATACGGAAAAAAAATGGGATTTTCAAAGGGTCAAAGGAACATGCTACCAACTCTTTCCCTTCCCCCGGGTGGCCCCCAAACTAGTAGCTAGAGACGTCTGTAGTTTAGACGTGATCCTTGCATACGCCCCAGGCTTCTAACATTTGAATTAGCCAATCAGGATTCAGCAGGCGTGAGAGCCTGATCTGTCCTGACGTCACATGTATGTTAACAGGAAAGGGATTGAAGTCGGGCCACTTTTCTCACTGAAGACTGTATTGAATATTCACGAAAAACTCCGGCAAGGGTTTAAAAAACAAGAAACAATAATAGCTTGTAACAAATGAAAAAAAAAAAAAAAATGAAACATTTTGTTCCTCTAAGCATTAACATGACGCCAAAACTGGTCTCGCCCGTCGCCAGGTATATAGGTTAATAGCTGTGTTATTCTTAACAAAATATCTTGTTCGTCGTTACATTAAACCGGGAATTCTCGAGATAAATGGGAGAAGAGATCAATACAACTTACCATTGTCTTTATTTTTGTTAGTTTCAAACACAATGTATTTTATCATGTCATTTCGTTCGAAAGGACAATACAGTTTTGACAGTCGCTCGCACTGCGGGCGCATGCGCCGTACGCAAGGATACTCACGCGCATTTGGAACTTAAGAATCATAATTGACACCACACAGTACAACAGACCAGTACAATGAATCAAATATTTAATATGTCATAGTTTCGGAATAGTTATATAGATATACACTACTTGCAACTAAATCCATGGTACTAAATGCTTAAGATACTCATCCTTACTGGCCGACATACACTAATCGTAAAACTTGGCTTCTTGCCTTGTGACAAGTCGTTCATGGGCGTCGTCAGATTTCACATTCGCTTTAGCTTATAGTTTAGTTTATCAGCGTTCGATGTAACTTTTAAGAGCCAGAAAAGCTATTTGATGTAGTTCGTGTTTGAAAAAGTGGAGCAAGTTCAATCGCAGAAAAATCCCTGAGCAGCCATACGATCCACCACAGGTCGGTCAGGATTGTCGCGGTCTATCAATGGGCCTCCCTTCCTTGCTTCGATCATGTCTAAGGACGGCTGATCGCACGTCGAGTTCGAGGGATTACTGCAGTGACTTGAAGTCCCACTTGCACCTTTGTCTGAATGTGACCCATCTTTACTGTCTTTTGAGTCTGGCTTGGTTTCTTGGTCAGGTCGAGTCTTGAAGAATGTGTCATCCATGCTAAAATATGGGATCAATCGCCGACACTGAAAGAGATGGTGCAATGGTGTTTCCTCGTGCCGGTTGTAGCTTAGTTTTGAGTTTAAGAAAGAAACTCTTACGCATTTATGTGATTTAAAATGAAATATGACGTAATATGTATTAGAGCCTTGCTATGTTTGGTGCGTTTCGAATTCTAATAGATGATTCTCATGTATTTAGGATGCACTGATATTTTTCAGTTTTACACATTATTTTACTTTCAAAATTATAACCATTTCTGGAAGTGTTCGTTGTCAAAAAAATCATACGCAACAGAAGGCCATCATTTACTTTTTAAGGGTATGCGTATAATGGTAACGACAAACGATGAGTGGCCGCTAGCAGGGAGCTTAAGCAAACCACGACGTCGATGCCAACGAGATCGTCATCAAACCAAAGATTTCATGAGCAAAACAATAGCTGTTCACGTGCGTTATAAATCTTTGTCTAGTTTACGGTCCTCTGCAAAACAACGACGTGAAATGATCAAGTCCTGTGTGTTTGGAGAACGTTAACGGCGACGCCTAATTTTGAGCATTTTCGTCTGTAACTAACCGCTATCGTAATATATTTAGCCTGAGCAAGTTTTTCGACCGATAGGCGTACTGAACAGATCTAGACATTTGCGACATTCAAAGGTAAAATATAAGTCCACTTTCTACTAGGCCTTGTACCCGGCGTCGCCGTCGTTATAGGAAAGATATCTTTTTACAAACGTACATTATTTTTGTTATTTAAATGCACAAAGAGTTAAACAATAGAACTCTTTGTTTCAGCAGCCAATAATTCTCTGGTTTGCTATTTAATAACAATAGTTGACGCCACTAATATCTTTGCCATTGGTTAAGCTCCACTGAGGAGAATCTTTCACCAAATAAACAGAAGACTTCTCCACGAAAACTGATAAACTAACATAAACTGATATCAACAGAGTCAAGTAATTTTACAGAAATTATCCCCTCTCTACCCATGCAGAGGAGTTTGTTTTGTTTGGCCTCATGATACTTTCGTTTGAAATGTGACTATCTTGGGTAACCTTTGTAACTTACATTCCCCTACCACGAAAGTTTTGCAAACGCGTTTTCAATATATATTCTCGGAACAAGATTCTTTTAAGTCCTGTTTTTGTTTCCATTTCGGAGAAACAAAGACAATTTCAAGCATCGACTTCCGGGTATTCGTGGAATTTTGCTGTCTTTGTCATGATGAGTCGTGTTTTTCTGGTATGGAAATTGCATATAATATATTTTCGGAAAATGACTGGTGAAATCATCTGACTATCATTTCCTTCTGTAAGACAGTATCTTTAAAGAAATGAAAATGTTATCACTATCGACAGACCGAATTTTTCCTTAGCTAAGTCAGATTTCGTTGTTTGTTAACATTTTCAAGGCAAAATATCTAAAAGCTTTTCTTGGAGGTAACCTGTGTTATCCAAAACTGTTTTAATTGAGTAACACATTCTTAGAATATGGTAATTTCTTGATGACCCAAAGAATATTTTCAGAGCGCTTCTGATATTTTTTGATAACCTTATGATAGAAAATAATTATTAAAGATTGGTGGAAGACATATTATATATTGCAACGACAATTGTGAACAATTTGCTTTTATTTCTACAAATGCATGTAACACAGTGTAAATGTCGAATAGATATAGCTGGATATCCTTGAACAGCCCACACAAAATAACAGATCTGATTTCTCATTGCTTTCTGCTGCGTTAAATTTGAGAATTACCGACATCCCGTCCGAATTAATAGCGATCATTCAGTACAACTGAAGAACAGAAAAAGGAAAAAAGCAGACTGAAACTATAAACATGCAAGGACAGCAATATTTACTTACAATTTCCACATAGTGAATGCGAATCTAAAATTTTGTCTATTTCTAATCTAAACAGCAAGCGATTGCGTAGAGGAATATATCATAGGCATTTCAAGAAGTCTTAAGAATCGGTTACTTCAGTTCCGCCGTCGTTTGATTAGACACATCTCAGTCAATACATGAAGAATCCTTGAGCAGCCATGGCGTCCACCACAGGACGGTCAACAACAGGCTCGCGAACATCGTGAACAAACGCGGGGACTTGCCGAGCGGGCTCGCGAACAGACAGTGGGACATGGCGAACAGAAACGACCTCCTGCTTTACTTCAGGGTTGCTGCTCACGACTAACTTTCCCGTATCCACATCAAATTGCAGCCGCTCCTGAGTCGACTCTTCTCGAGGTCGATTAGTGTAGTTGTACGGCTGTCGACTTGCACCTTCTTCAACTTGATCAGGCCGTTGCGAACCGCCGAAACCTGAGTCAAACAATCTTCTGGTTGGGGCCTTCCTCTTGTCATCCATATTGAACGTCCAGCACGATGTGACTGTAGAGGCGAACACTGAGTTGTATATGTGGATTTGATTCAACTTTAAGAACACGAACACAATTAAAGCGAAAGCGGAAATCAAGAGGCATGCGCGGACTCTTGAACAGAAACGCCGGCATGACTTCAGGGTCAACCATAAAAACATAACTACACTTTCACTAGGTTCATATTCCTGCCGGAAGCTCTCCGTTTAAACAGGGTAAATGAAAACCTTAATTTACTGCTATCCTACAGACCCCTTTGTTGTGGACCAAAAGACAAATTTTATTTTCTTCAATCAGGAAATGCTCAGAGTAATGGGCAAATTAATGCGCAAAATTTTCTGTAGTCCAAACTTATTTGCATAAAATGACACCGTTTTCTCAGAAAAGCCAATTAATGCTGGCTTGCTGACAGAATAAATTCCTTGCATCGAATAACATTTTTAGTGGAGAAAATTTTCAAACGATTTAATATAATTCTTTCTCATTCTGACTTGTTTCACTCTTCTTTGATTCTAACTCAGTTTACATTCATTGGAAAACTTCACTTTCCAACTTTCAACTTTATTACTTCCGTCCATCGTCTACTGCATTGTTTAAGCATTAATTTAAAATGATTCTTGCAATATATGTGATGATAAGGGAGTCTATAGAAACGCAAAAGAGATGTTTGAATTAAACCAGCATGTTATTCCATATTTTGCGATGAGCTGGTCCGACATATAGATCTCTTTCTGTGCAATATAGTTTTAGAAATGTCAGTATGCGGCAAATTTAAATTGAGACGAATCATATATCTTTTCTGTTGCAACGTTTGTAACTCTTTATCTATCATTTTGTCTTATTATCCACATGCATGTGTCAAAAACCTTTGCAATTGTTGATCATCAAGACGGTTTTGCCACTAAGTCTTCTTTGGCCTACACTGAGTACCTCTTTCACCATTGGTGTTGTGAGTAACATACACATTAAACTAGGAGTTATTACCGTGCTTAGGACTTTTTATAATTTAATAAAATGGAGCAGGAAGACCACTTCTCGTCGCCGATTCAGCTAATTCGGTTTTCACTGAACTATGGGTGAAGTTGCACTAAATGCACGATTACCATGCAAATAAGAGCTATTCAACAGCACATTGATATGGCACTGTAGTTGTTGTCGATATTCCTTAAAGTGACTAAAATTCAGGATAATTTTCAATTTTAAAGTTGAATTCTCTGAGATTTTACCATGTTCATTGGAAAACTGATTTATGTTGTTCAAAGTTTGGACTGGCCCGGCCGGGATCATCCACCTCCATCTTGTCATCGTTGCTTCCTTCTTGGTATTCGCCATTGTTATCGTTGATTTTCTGCCTGAAAACTTTCCCATGTGGAAGCCACTCTGTAACAAGGGGCTGATAGGACTCAGAGCCTTTGCTGTAAAGATACGGGCTGATAGCAAGAACGTTACGGCCGTTCGCATCAAAACGCCAAAAAGCCAAAATCAAAACACCTCCGTCTGGATACTCTCGGCGCATGCTAGTTGACTCTTCAGGGGAGGGCGCATGCTGTTCGTTTGGACAGAGAATGTACTTTCCGATGTCTTCCAAAGAGTACCCCTCTACTACCCATCCTCTGTATTGTATGGTGATTTTTGGCTGATGATTTGGAGATACCGGACGAGTCTCTTTCTTGATGTTAGGTTCCAGGACGACATGCACCACAGGCGAGTTGTCATTTGTCCACAAGCCTAGCAGATTTCCTTCAGTTCTAGTCCCTTGATTGAGGCCCAGCTGCTTCTGAATTATGTGATAAACCTCTTTAAACATGTAAGCAAATGTGTTTTCTTCCTGGTTTTTCTGATCAGGTCTTGACGACGTATTCATTTCAACTTCTGGATCTTTTCGAAATCTCAGCCTGTATTCATGGGCAGTTGTACTTTTGTCTTCGTCCGTCTCTATATTCCTTCGGATGACCTCTACTTCCTTGAAAGGACTACGATACTGGCGGAGCAGTTTGATTTCACCTCTTTCATAAGTACTCCGTCCTTCCTTGTAAAGGTAAGGCGACAGTGTGACCTTCCCATTTGGTATAATGTTGGCGATGATCAGAAGAAACCCACACGTGCCCCTCGGGAAGTTTCGACTGACAGTCGACGAATCACCCGTGCTTGGCTCTGAAAGATACAGCTGATGGTGGGAATGCCATTCACCGATGTGACACAGCTGAAACTGCTCCGTCAGCACCTTCCCAACACGCTGTAGATACGGAATACTCTGATAGAACGACACTTCGGTTCGAGTGCAGCCTATGGCTGGGCCTAGCACTACATGTAAGACTGGCTCTTGGTTATTACTCCACAAACCAAACAGATTCCCACCTGTCTCTTTGGCGGGATGAAGTAGGACCAACCGTTTCATCATGTCAACATCTTCCTCAAACATATAGACTTCAAAATGCTTCGCATTGTGAGTTTCCATCTTAGGTCCGTGAACGTGTTTCAGCGTTGAACTGAATATAGCTATGCTGACAGAAAACTGTGTACTTCTAACTGTGTCGATAACAACTGATCATGCGTTACGAAACATATTCTTTCCGAGAAACGAATTGCACGTTTCAAGCAAATTATGATGACACTAGCGCTTTTAAACTCAATGCACAGTTAAATTTCCCTCCAGTATTCAAGCTTTCTTTTGTTCATTTTCACATAAGATGTTGTTTGAAAATTCGACTGGTATAAATTTCAGTACATTCACAATCGAAGGGTCATAATCATCTTCCGGCTTTTCTCAGAAAGTTTGCGATTGCGCGATGGTCACGGCCCTGAATATGTAATTTGGCTCACGCCGGGTCACGCAATCATACGTCCAAATTCTGAGTAATGATTCTGGAATCATGGTCGGAAAAAGCAAGAAAGCTGGGTGGGATTATTTCTCCTATCGACTCCTATGTGAGAGTCGAGTTGACTGATGGTTGACAGATGGGTTTCGATCGAGTAATCACAAGATCTAGCAGGCTAAACATAGGATGCGTTTATTCGAATTCTAAGTGATGAAGTGCTGATTTACTAAATGGCTATACACAGACTACCTTGTAATCAATGAATGTGTTGTTATAGATAGTTAATAAATCGAAGTGTCGTGAATCAAAGCCGAGTGTTAACTGGCACAACTTTTCGCGCTTTGTAGATATTTGTGCTTTTCTCTCTTGTCTTCGCCCATTCCAAGTTTCAACTTAAATCGCGTTAAAAGTAGCAAAAACTAAATATGCATAAATCATAAATACCGGAAACCATCGAACAAATGATTTCTCCTTTCAGCCCCATAGCCTAGGTTATAGTTCAACAATTGAGTGCATCTTTACATAACGTTTTCAAACTCCTTTTGGTAACATTGTCCTATCGCAGCCTATTACAGTGTATTTAAGGTAAGTCTTTAGGTTTCACATTACATCTATAAATACAATTTATAAGACAGTGAAGAGCTGCTTGCTTCCTTGACTCGTCTGTTTATCTTGGCCACGTGGATGTTCTGTACCGCATTCCAGAGGTTTGTTTGTGTACACTTGGTAACTTGGCTGATGTCGACGATTTTCCAAAATGGCTATATCCACCTTGCGAATACTGTGAAGGTACCTTTATATCTCTTCCCGATTCTCTGCTATCTTTGATTTTTTTTATTTTATTAAAGGCATTTGTCTTAGGTAAAGGCACAATCTTTCCCATTTCATCATAGCCATAGGTTGACTTCTCTGTATAAAGATAGGGTGACAGCTTCACCTCCCTTGGTGACAGGATGTTAGCAATGATCAAAAGGAAACCACATGTCCCACGGGGATAGTTCCTAATGACGGTCGACGAGTCACCTCCACTTGGCTCAAAGAGACGCAGTTGATGATGAGAGTGCCATTCTCCAATGTGGCACAACATGTAATCTTGAGTTAGTAGCTCGCCGTTTCGCTTTAGATATGGAATATCTTGGTAGAACGAGGCACCGGTCCTTGTGCAGTTTCTACCTGGGCCCAGTACCACATGCAGCACTGCATCACCATTGCTGGTCCACAAACCGAACAGGTTTCCTCCAGTTTCAAGATGCGGGTATTGAAGAACGAGATTCTCCATCATTTGGTAGTCCTCTCTGAACATGAAGACCTTAAAATCGCGTTTACTTGCAAAACCACTTTGGAATCTCTGGTTGTTCGACGAGTATAGTGCACGACTTTGCTTTGCACCTATGCCGGGGGGGATCTCCTCCACATCAACCTGTTTTCTGGACAAAGCTTTACTTACAGAAGTATGGCGCTGTTGTTTTGGGGCAGTTGAAGGGGAGCTTTTTGAAACTACAGAAGAAGTCCACTCCATTTGATTTTCTTCATCGAGGCATTCATCTATCCGACTGTTTAGGGCGAGTTCTTTTATTCCTTCGACGTTCTTGAATGGCCTTTCAGCTGTGAGTAGTTCCAAATTACACTGTTCGCCTTTATTATCTCCGTGTTTCTGAAAGCGGAAAAGACGGGGCGACAGTATGACTTGTGTTTGTGACTTGATACAGATTGCGAGGCGCACGAATCTTCTTCTTGTTTCATGATTGCATCTTGGCTGATCCAACTGATTTGTGTCGGTTTGGTGAACCTCTGAAGGATCATAACAACGCCAGTTACCAATATGGCAAAGAGGACGAACTCCCTGGGCAGTATCGTCGAAATTTGAGCCTCTCTCTGTACACAAACGTTGTCCACAAACGATGTGTATTACCGGTTCCTCGTCGGTAGTCCACAAGCCAAACAGATCTCCTGTTGCCTGCCGCACCGAATCATGACGAAGAGCAAAGTCTATCAGAGCGTCGCGATCCTTCCGAAACATATAAACGTTCTTTCTCGATCCTTGGACGTTGTAGGTACCCATAGTTAACGTTGTTTAGCGGAAAGGTGAAACGCTAACGCCGTAACCGAAGCATCGTTGCTGTGTAACAAACTGCTCATGCGCTACGATTACGATGGTTTCCGAGAATCGAAGACAGAGTGCAGTTCATTTGCATTCCTTTTGTGTATACTCCATTTCAGAGCTCGTTTACCACCAAACGTTTTTTCATCGATACTAAAAGAATATTGGAAAACGAAATCAAGGCTGAATCAAAACTGGCTTTCGAGTTTGACCTCTTACTGGTTATCGGTCATATGATCCGTGTTCAATTTCAAATTCCGCAAATGCTTTCGAAATGCTTGTAAATAAATTAAAAATTATATTCACTTGATTCAATTTCTGGGAAAATATCCATGCTTTGTAAAGACTCAATAGTTTCAAATGTCTTTATTTGTTAAAGCCTACCAATCAAATGACAAGGCTTCCTTTAGTTAGCTGTAAACTATGCATTCGTTAAAGTCACGCAATTAACTTATTTCCGCCATGATTTTAAATCCTGGGCCGTCACGCAAAAGTCAAACTGCTTTGTGGACTGTTCCTTACTTTGTTCTTTTCAGGTACAATACAAACTCTCACTAAATGTAATTAAAAACAATAAAGCACTCTCTGAGAACATAAAGAAACTGAAAATCAACCTATAGGTCACTCACACTGCTTCTAAAAATCACTTTAGAAAGAAGCCCCCACCGATCCCCTCATTATATTAGTTTTCCACCCTCCCTATCTCGAAATTTCGTAACCTTTACTTTTAAGGCATAAGCTTCTTTGTAAGGAAGTCATCTTTACCGAGAGCTTTGAATGACTTGAAATACGTCGAGGGCACAAGAACGCTCATTAAGAAGGATAGAAAACGAGCAAGTTCCCTCCAGCATCATTACTTGGCTACTGAACTGAGAGTAACTACTTAGGCAAACTGGAGAACTTGGTCAGTGCGTGTTTCAAGGAGCAAATCCCACGTCCCCGAGACGGTCTTAGAGTTCAGATGGGAAATTCTGCCCCTTCCAACGAAGAGAACATGGAAGGCCCCGGAAAATATGAAGACTTCGATCTGGCAATGGACGAGGCGGGAAAGTATAAAGTTGTGACAAAGGAAGAGGCCAGGCGGAGACAAGATCTGCAGGTCCTTATTAAAATTTACGATAAAAAAGCTGAGGGATTCTTCTATTAGATTACTTATAGGTCACGAGCGCAGAACTTTCAGATTCATTAATTAAATGTAAATCGAACGTTGCACTGAAGAGCTATGCTGTTTATATTTCTGATTATAGCTTACTGCGTTTTTTTTTCTGCAATGAATCAGAGCCTATATTTCAAACTAGGCCACTGTAAAACGTGACAGTAGTCTAGTTATGAGTCTTCTTGGTGCTCCTGGGAACTCTTCTACCACGAAAATGTATTTTATAAAGAACTGAACTGGTTTCGTGTTGTGGCAGCAGGCTACGTCTTCCAGATTATGTACGTGCGTCAGTGCATTGCACTTTGAGTAGAGAATGAACAGAAACAGCACTTATATAAGGTAAATAAATACGTATCATAACAGTTTTTACGATAACCGCGGAAATTTTCGCTCGCTCATCGGCTAATTTTCATTGTCAATAAGCGGACAGACACATGAATTTATAATTTATGCGACTCGTCACTGCGAGAGCGGACAATTTTACAATTTGTTATTGTAAAAAACAAATTGACGTCAGTTCTTCATGCGTCTGTCCTGTCATTGAGAATGAATTTTGTCATAGCATTGTCAAATTCACTCGGCTATAGCCTTGTGGATCCACAGCCGACTTTGACAATGTTATGAAGAAATTCATGATCAATAACAGGACAGACGCATGAAAACCTGACGCCAACTTGTTTATTTGATGTATAGCCGAGTACGATTTCGTACCTATCGCGATCTAATTTAGCTTATTTCAGTCCTGAATTGCGAAAATAAATTCGCTTACTGACTGACAGCAACGTAGGATTTTTATTGCGCTGACTTCTTTAAACATGGATATTTCCGTTGAATCTTACTAATGCGAGCATAAAGGCCTTTGTTTAGTTAAAGTATGGAGAAGTTTCAGTTAACCATTTTTCTGAGAAATAAAATCAGCCTGCAGTTTGATGCGTGACATAAAAGAGAGGCTCGTCACAAATATTCCAAAACAAAATAACGGAATTTCTCAGAAAACGCGGAAGAATAATCGGCTGTCAAACATTGACATTGTAAAGACGTTTGGCCTTTATACCTCATGTGACTAACGCTGAAATAAATGGATGACGTCAACATGATATATAATTTATAAGGAAAAACGGAAGCGTGAAATCGAAAGCGCAAGTATACACCCGACCCAGATAAGTCGACAGCAAAAGGATTTCATCGAGCCTACCGGACTAGTGTACAGTGAAATAACGTCGTAAAGGCGTGTTGCAAATTTTTCGAGGAAGGACGCATTATCTTCGATCAGTTCGCTGCATCATTAGTTTCAGAATTCCATAATGGCGTCTCAATTGAGGTTTGATCCTAGGACGGGAAAACTAATGGTGGTGGAGGAGCCACAACAAACTCAGCGACATGCCGATCCAGGAGATTCATTGGTGTTTGATCCTGCAACAGGAAAACTAATGGTGGTGAAGAAGCCACAACAAAATCAGCGATGTACCAATCCAGGCGATTCATTAGTGTTTGATCCTGCAACAGGAAAACTTATGGTGGTGAAGAAGCCACAACAAAATCAGCGGCGTGCCAATCCAGGCGATTCATTGGTGTTTGATCCTGCAACAGGAAAACTAATGATGGGGAAACCACGATAAATTTCATGAAGATTCATTAATGGTCGAAGAGCAGGTTGGAACTCCTCAGTACCAATAAATGTAGACGATAATCAGAGACACAATGATCAAAATGCTTTTGGATTAATTGTAACCTGTTAGAGGTCACAAGGACTGACATTGCTGTAGGAGGCAAAGGGAAACAGAACCAGGTAGCTTTATTTTTACTGGGAGTGTTAGATTAAAAAACAAAGCTGCTGTGCATAGTCGACATGTTTGAACATAGCTTTCCCCCCGAATGTATTTTCAAATGTAATCTCTTACGCTGAGAGTTCAAGTTGTGTATTGCCCTTTGGGTTTTTATTTGCTATATATAATAACCCTTATATCTTAAAGTTCTCGAAAAATTTGAAAACTTTATCATTTATCTGTCAAATATTGAATTGTTTAGGGACGAAATAACTGGATTAAAAGTATAGAATTCTACTGGAAAAGTCTCGTTATTTTACGTTTATGGAGAAAGAACTTTATAAACAAAAAGCCTCTGTACAGCGAATTCAAATTTGTCTTTTAACTGTTGTTGAATTTCATGACTCAGTTACTAAAGACATGAAGACTACTGTTTCTTCTTTCCCTTGTAATATTCAAAGCAGTGGTTCAGTGGATCATCAAAAAATCCCTTGTGGGAAACCTCCAAAATGTTACATGGAAAGCGACAACCTTCTAAGATACTTTTGTTATCAGTTCACAGCATCATGTCAGTAAAATTGTGTGAAAAAATACCGATACAGTAACAACTCACGTAAACAGATAACAGCTGGTTTCTACTGGAGATGGGTTCTTGAATAAAAGATGCTTATTGAGAATTTGGCTGAACAGACTCTTACACAGGTTCTTTATTTCAGAGGTACGGGTTACACTACTATTTCAGTAGTGCTGTAGATATACTTTTATTGACATTGTCTGAGAACCTATTTCAAACTATCAATGAACGTGATGGTAGTCTAGTTTATGGATCTTCTTGGTATTCTTACACGAAAATTGAAATGATCTAACTTAGCTAATTTTAGATGTGTTTTATCGTGACTGAGCGCAACGCATATTACACTCTTTCTTTTCTAAGAATATTGTTTTCCCTGCCAAGGCTGAATATTCTCATTTTTCTGCTAATTTTAGGCTGAAAATATCCTTATGAATATTGCTTTTGGCTAGTTTTGCCGTTTAGAGAATGGAAGACTGCTATACCGTTTAGTTAAAAGCATATAATTGTATAGTATTTAACCATATGAGGAAGTGGCAGATCCCATTAAAATAGTGCTCAATACACATATAGTGTAGAGCTGAGTATATGAGTAATAACGAAGAGGCAAGATTTGCTGTTACTCCGAGTTTCGTGCTTACGCACTCATCAGACAGTATTTAAATACTGTCTGATGAGTGCGTAAGCACGAAACTCGGAGTAACAGCAAATCTTGCCTCTTCGTTATTACTCATGTATAGTATTTACAAATTTTCAACACAAAAAGTTATATTCTTTTCAAAATCTCAGTCTCGAGTTTACGAGTTCTTAAAATATTCTTAAAAGTCCACAAATTTCAGCCTCGTTATTCTTATAAAACATATTCTTATAAAAAAAGAAAGAGCACATTATTTAGCTAGCTTCTTTCAACGCAGAGAATAAGTTCCGTCGAGCCCTATAATATCACAAACCATGGGTCAACAGATTTTCTGAGAAAATCAGCCTACAGTGTGTCATGTGTGACATAAAGAAAGGCTATTTATTAATATTCCAAAACAAAGTAACGCAGTTTCTTAGAAAGAGCGGAAGAATAATCCGCTGTCAAATAGTGCAAGGGCATGTCTTTATAAAGGTAATCATTCCATATTAAAATGCAAATGTTATATTCATCCAGCAATAATGTTAACAGTGTGTAGTGAAAAATTCGATGCTCGAATAAACGTATTTACCGCTAAGCCGTCTGGGGAGTAAAATCGCGTTCTTCTACTTTATTCTCATAAACAGGAGAGGAGGATAATACATTTAGTTTTGCACTTTGACTTAATTATATAATAATTATAGAACATGATCGGGTAGATTTCATTTTCACATGGCTTTTCTTGTTGTAAACATACCAACCCAAAGAGAACTAATTAACCGCGCGGCCATGGGCCGAGCGCGGTTCATGTTCTACCCTTGGTTTATTTTTTTAACCGCGCGGCCATGGGCCGAGCGCGGTTCATGGTTTACCCGTGGTTTTTTTTTTAACCGCGCGGCCATGGGCCGAGCGCGGTTCTAGGTTTACCCGTGGTTTATTTTTTTTTTTTTTGTCGGTGACCAGACGCAGACCTCCGCTCGGCCAAATTCCGAGTCACGCAACGTGTGATGTTTTTTCCGCCAGGAGCTGTTAAAACATTAATACACGGATAATTTTACGGATATTGTTTCCTTTGTTGTGGGTAAAATATATTTTCTTTTGGTTTTATCGAAGCGTTGGATTCAAAGGGAATAATAAATACGCTAAAAAAAGGTATTACGTCAGCCATGGAATGCGTTGACGTTGCAGCTTTCACTTTCGCTACGTGACTAATAAGATCGTGTTTACTTTGGAAGTTTATTTCGCCAGAAGCGACGGTCATCAATTTATTTGCAAGTTTGCGAGTATTTCTTGTGGTTTTAGGCAAATGAAGTAAATTCTTTGGCTCTTTCATCGCAACGAGTTCATAGATCGGAAGGAAAATGAAATATTTGCAAGCCAAGCAAAGAACATGTCAGGACATGCAATGATTACGTCATTGGTAGGGAAATAACCACCGTACTAAAGATAGCCGTCGATAACGCAATTCTTGAATAATGTGACTCGTGTGACTTCTTTGCTAGCCCTTTACTCAAGGAAAAAATTAAATTTAAACTTGACTTTTAAGAAAGAAAGCTGTTGTTAATAGTGTTCGTATCTTCATGCCCATACATATCCCAAAGAAAGTTCCAGATTAACACTATTACGTCATCGGAGATTTCGCAACGGCTACGACTGATGGTGCAATAGTACAGTCTGTGTTGATCAAGTGATGTGATGTCTACAGTAATCAATGAATCATCAAGGATTACTTTCGAATGTGCACTGCGTTGCGACTGTAGTGCTAAGAAAACAGTTAAATTTTAAAAGCGCGGTTTTAAGATCTAACAGATCTTCTTGTTTTTCGCAGTTTTGTCTGCGACCAGACCCAAGCTTCCACTCGGCCAAATTTTGAGTCACGCAACCTGTGATGTTTACTCGCCAAAAGCTGTTGAAACATTAATAAATCTCATCTCCGATACTGACTTTCGCGGGAAAAAATTAAAAACCCAGCGTTCGTCAAAAATTATATTTTTTCAGCAGAAATTTAGCTCGGAACATATACATATTTATATACCTTTGAATCGTCGATGAAATGACCTTTTCCGGATATTTTTTCCTTCGGGGTCAACAAAAACCTCCGATTACAAAATCACGCCGAACCCACACGTTGCAAAAAAATCTCTTCAAAACCCTGATTTCGAAGCGATATAACACTTCAGCGTTAATAGCTACCACACATCGGCAGGCGGTAAATCTATTCGTCAACAATCCAGCCTTATCGTGTTAAAATTTCAGCGAAATCGAACAAAACCAGAATTAATTCGAATTTTTTTGTGACCTCACTCCCGAGACTTGACCTAACAAAGGGAGCCACGGTCGCCCATAGCAACCGAAAAACACGAACATAACAAAGCCGAACGTTTCGGCCAAAAATCTCCAGAATTATCGCCTGAGAGCTTAAACTTGAATGGGAACATCTTTTTCGAACTTTTTTCAACTCATTTAGACGAAAGACTGGCCTCGGCGGGCTTCAAGAAAGACCAAGAGAAAAACAGAACAAGACAGCAGAACAAGCCGATAACATTTCATCGCACGGCTTTCGGCACGAAAACGAAAATACATCTTACTTCTGGATAAATTCAGCCTTAGAAGCCAGCAACCGGCCCCAAATTACTTTCTGTATCCTTACAAATGTCCTGATTTCCATCTCCGAAAGATTTTGCCCCAATTTTGAGCAAATAAACATTTCGTCAACGGTGACCGCCATTACGTTGGCTTGCATACTAAATTAGCTAACTTGACAAAATTCTCCCGTGGGGTGGATATGACGAAAAGAGCTGAAAGATGGCCTATAATTGGCTAATGATGAGATCATCGAAAGTAACGCCAATTTTCTGTCACGTTTTCAATCTACTTTACTAGCCCTTTACTCGTGGAAAACACCAATTAAATTTAATCATGACTTTTAAGAAAGAAAGCTGTTGTTAATAGTGTTATTATCGTGTCATTTATATCGTTCATGCCCATACATATCCCGAAGAAAGTTCTACAAAGATTAAGACCATTAGGTCATCGGAGATTTGTCAATGGCTACCACTGATGGTGTAATAATACAGTTTGTGTTGATCAAGTGATGTGATGTCTACAGTAAGAAAAGAATCATCAATGACTACTTTGGAATGTGCACTCCGTTCCGACGGTAGTGCTAAGCAAACAGTTAAATTTTAAAAGCGCGGTTATAAGATCTAACAGATCTTCTTGTTTTATTTTTTTTTTTTGTCGGAGACCAGACGCAGATCTCCACTCGGCCAACTTTGAATTACGCAATCTGTAATGTTTACTCGCCAAACCTTGTTTCTTCAGGGTCAACAGAAATCTCAGATTACAAAATCACGCCGAACCTACACGTTGCAAAAAAATCTCTTCAAAACCCTGACATCGAAGCGATATATCACTTTAGCGTTAATAGCTACCTCATATCGGCAGTATTAAAATCTATTCGTTGACAATCCAGCTTCATCATATTAAAATTTCAACGAAATCGAACATAACCAGAACTAAATATTATTAGATTTTTTTTGTAACCTAGCTTCATTGCGTGAGTCGACAAAGGAAGCGACGGTCGCCCATAGCCACCGAAAGACATTAACATAACCAGTGAACCTACGTTTCGGTCAAAAAAATCCAGGATTATTGCCTGAAAGCTGAAAATTCAAGAGGGACATCTTTTTCGAACTTTTCTCAAGTTATTTAGACGAAAAAATGACCTCGGCGGACTCCAAAAGAGAACGAAACAAAAAACAGAACGAGACAGTGAGAAGAGCCGATAATTTATTCACCGCGTGGCCTTCGTTACGTTCACGTTAAAAAAAACCTTACTTCTGGATAATTTCAGCCTTACAAGTCAGCAACTGGTCCCAAATTACTTTCTGTATCCTTACAAATGTCCTGACTTCCATCTCCGAAAGATTTGGCCGCAATTTTTTAGCAAAGAAACATTTCGCCGACTGCAACCACCATTACAGTGGCTTGCAACTAATTCGCTAACTTTACAAAACCCTCCCGAGGGGGGGATATGACGGAAAGAGCTGAAAAATGATGACCGGAAATAGAGTAATTTTCTCAGCTTCCAGTGTGCCAAATTTGCTGGAAATAGGTTCAAAACCGATATTTTTTTTCGTTTTTTTTTCTTCGGGTCACTCGTGTTACCAAAACAGTTAACTTTTAAAAGCGCGGTTGTAAGATCTTAAAGATCTTCTTGTTAAATATGTATAAACAGGTACCAAATGACCATTTTTGCCGGCTGCGGATTCTTCTAATTTGGAGGGAAAAAAGTATTTTTGACGTACTTTTTCTGCCATAACCATCCACGTACCAAACCCAACATTTGTGCCAAGTTTGAGCGAAATCAGTAATTTGAGCTGTATCATCTCCTCCCTGGATTTCTCATGGACACACTTGTAAAACACCAAAAGCTTCTAAAAACACATGTTCTTCAATGCACCTTAATCCCAAAATGAGCATGGTGACCTCCCCCCCCCCCTACCTTTTTTTTACGTCTTTGCCCTACTGCATTTTTTTTAAAAGTCTGTAGCTGAGGACATTTTGGGCTCGAACGTCCTTAAGTTTGAAAATGGCCCATTTCTTATGTGTTTTATGCAGGAGTTATAAATGCAAGTTTAGACGGTTGCGTTATTGTTTGTGTTTTGACCAATCACGAAGATCAAAAGCATTTATGAAAATAATTTATTCAACATTTGCTGCACGTGTGAACTGTTCTTCGTGAAACCACGTTTACAGGAGTTTCTGTTGAACGCTGAATTTGAAAGTTTCGAGCGACTTCCAAGCTTTGGGGAAAGAAGAAATGCGTTTACAAGTTGTTGGAAAAAATAATGAGGTAAACACGACACCGAAAACTTTAGGGAAACGCAGACGTTTGGCCTGTGAAAACCGAGCGGACGGCCATAAGTGTAGAAGCGAATTTGCCACGTTTATGGAACTCGCCTTACCAAGGTAACGGCCTGAAATAGCATATGATATGTCCTTTCGTGGTTATATTTACTTGTCTTAGTTCTTTGTGAATCTGGCAATTTGTTTGCTGTAGCTCAGAGGAAATATCGAAGTACAGAAGGCATATAACCGGGAAGAATGTTTAACTTTGAAATTCTATTAGTGTTCTGCAGACATAATAAATACTGTTATTTATTATTATGTCCGTTCCATTGCGTGAATCGTTGCATTTTACATATCTCGTTGAGTTCGCAGAAATATTTTATAGTTTGTTGGGAAAATGCCGAATGATCTAAGTTTATTCCATTTCATCACTGGATAATCAACCATTTCCTCAAACGTGATAAGACAGAATAAATTTAACAGTGTATTAATCTGTTATTGCATTTAAGAAACAAACCTCATCAGAAGTGATTGTAGAAGGAAACTGTAGAGACTGGTATTTCTTCTCTAGTTGGTGAGACGAAATCTTTTTTTAAATTTTATTTTAATACTTTTTAATATGTTTTATCCATTAAATGTTAAAATTTTAAATTTATTTTTACATGGAGATATGTGAATTTTAGGCAGGTAACTGAATACTTTTTAGATTTTTGCCTTTTGTGATCGATATGCCATCATGAAAGAAATTTCATCTCCGCGAACTAGTGTGAAACATTTGCCCATTATTTCTCTACAGTGTGTGGCTGATTTCATTGCTGATGGAACAATTCACTGAAGGTTGGGAAACAACCATTCACACTCCTTGGCATGGTAATGTAAAGCTGAGTGTGTTGTCCTTTCTCCAAAGGTGTTGTCCCTCTAGCTCTCAGTTGGGGTTCTAATTACTCCATTATTATCCCCGGGTCACCCTGGACTAGCCAGTCAACAAATTAAACGTACTTGTCTTGAAGGTAAAACTGCTCTTGGTACAGTTTAGGTGTCCCTCTTTACAGTGTTGAGTGTCTGATAAAATTGCTCCATAAGAAATGAAGAATTAGTAAACCAAATTTCGTTGGACAGGTAAATTCACAAACACAATTTTTGGTTGAATTTGAACAAAGTCCTATGTAGTTAGTCATGAGGCAGAAATCTCCTTGTCCCCGTTCCCGTATCCCTGACAGTGTTCCTATTTACAAAATGTCCTAAATTATACTGTAATTTTTTCCCCCAGCAGCTTCTGAACTGTTTCATCAGTGGTTAGTGGATAATTCCTCCAAAGGCTGGAAATGAACTTCTCTGTGTCCTAGCAATAGCCTGCTTGTAGGTTGAGTACAGTTTGCATAAATTCTTATTTCATATGTTCACTGGCTTACCTTTATCATCTATCACTTTGTCACCTATCTTTGTCACTTTGTCACCTATAAGAGAATCTTTGTTTAGAATATTTGCCTCATAAGCGATACAGTTTCTGATGGAGCTACATAGAGATTAATACTGAATATGGAAAGGGCACAGCACGATTAACTGTCCCAAGGAATTTGAGCGCGATGTATTGAATACTTTTTGTGCGACGAGGGCTTAAAAGCTCAAATTTTACAAAGAATGTATGAGCTCATTAGCGCTTTTGCCACACAGAAATTTTGGTGTTTTTGAAAGCCAATTTCACCTCGAATATTATACCCAAAGAGCCAAAAATTTCACCACTTACTAAGTTTCACGAGCTCTTTAAGTTTTTTTTTAGTAAAATTGTGTCTAGCATGATGCCTTCTATGCGCAAAGTCGTATGTTAATGAGGAAAAAGGTAAACAATGACGTCAGCAAAGATTCGCCTATAGACCATGTATTATTTATTGATCTCCAAAATACTCTTAAATTAATTTTACTCTGTAAAAATGTATGGTTTTCTCCCATAGTTAACATTTTCACTTAATTACAGGTTTTTGTTTTCATTAAGGGGGAAGTGATCTTACATGCATTTAATCTGTTGCTTTTTCTCACAGTTTTTTGAAGGACTGCAATTACAAATACGATGATGGAATGTCTCACAAAGTCTTGAAAAAGAGAAGTGGCCACTTTATAGCAATTGGTGAGTACAAACAATTTTCTAATCTGTCATGATTTCACCAATATCAGTGACATGCTTAGATGATGGAAGTTAAACATAGTTGTACGAGGCATAACTGTATTGGGAATCCAACTATTTAACTAGTCTTGGTGTGAGTCAGTTGGCTTGATAACAAACGTTAGAGAAACTAATTAATAGAATAGTATTCGATAGCGAGTGATTAATTCTTGTGTGAATTGTATTTGTCATAATGCCTGCGAGTAGATTAAAAGAAGGTTAAAAGTACCGTTTGTTGTAATTCTTGTCATGCTAGTAAATATCTTACCTGTTAAAATATAGTATTACCCAGTTTTCATTAGTACCTGGTTTCCAAGCAGCAATGTGCATCCCAGCAGAGCTGTATCACACAAATTTGGCATAAGATCGTTGTTAAAAGTGCCCCATGGCTTTTTTCGTTGGAATACCGGTGGACTTCATGCCACTAGAGTTTAACTAAAAATGAATTTTAAGGAGTTAATTTTTGCAGTTATTTCTGCAAAAGAGACATTTGACAATGACAAAGCCTGATGAATGAGACTGATGGAATTAACAAGGTCCAGTATAAGGGCGGGAACACATGCTACACTCCTGAAGTTTTTCAGAATTCTAAAAAGAGGATTTACTCCTTGATAAGTAAACTTTTAAGTAGCTGTTTATTCATCCCTTGCAGAAATTTTGACCTCTCGACTGTCTTCTCCATGTCGCTTGTACTTAGTAGATCTTATTATTTTGTTTTCTGGTCTGAAAATAATAAAAAAATGACAAAAATATCCGCTTTTTAACGAGTCGGAAACACATTCATCTGGTGCATAATAAGCTTTAAAACACTTCATTTCCAATACTAAGCATTCAATTGTTGCCCAAATTTACACAGAAGTTAATGGCATTGATTTCTAGAACATGAAAAAATAGCTTTGCACGGTCAAGAGTTTAGAACTTTATATAGCCAGATTGACACCATGTAATATGCATGATTTAGGAAATCGTGTGTTTTTACTATACCAGCATCTCGGTTACTGTTTTTCAAGTGTCACAGTGTTTCTTTTCAGTAAAGCATGATGTATTTTATGAGCTGCATAAAATAATTTCACTCACGGTTGGCTGACTCAGATGAAGGGGGTGGGGGACATGGAGTTCGTTGTAGAAAATTCCAAACCGGTTGCCTAGCAAACAGTTGGGAAGATATTGTCTTGATGTGAAACCAAATTCTCAGAATTATCCATTTAATGTTGAATCGAAAAAACTGAACTCGGGACTCGAAGCACTAAGTGTAAGGTGTTACTCGTATTATTAACCCGTTGTGTTGTAAATCGGCATTCATGAACAGCCCTCCATCTTCCAGGCTCGGTGGCTTGAGAGATGATTTACCATCGATGTAATATCAGCGAAAAAATACTAAAGTTTAATCATTATAGCACTTGCTTCTGTATGTTAATTTCGTGCCTAGCAGATTTAGCTGATTTTGACTTCGAAGGTCTAGTCGATAAAGAATAGTGGCCGTTTCAGACTGTTTCTAAACATCCATTTTTAAAGAGCGCCTCACTCACTCACTCACTCACTCATCCTCATCGGGCCCATGAGGACTCTTGAGGCCGGGCCTCGGGTAACTCTTAAAAAGCCCCGCTGAGTTGCTTTACTAGGATGTTTTAATATTGCATTGTTTTATTCCTCAGAAAAGAGTAGTGTATTACAGTACAATGCAAAAGCGAGTGGAGAAAATCAAATTAAAATAATCTTGACATGTGCTAAAATTTTTTGTCAATCTTAGCCGTTCATAGTAGTAAGGTTTTAATATAAGAGCAAGAGTTATGTTTCTTATGTTTAGATGTTTTTAATAAGTTTTGTTTTTAATTTACTTTTCTTTCAGGTTCAAAGCCGTTGACACGAACCAGAAGATTACACGTTACGAGCAAAGCAAAGAACTCTTGAAATAAAATGTCTTAAAAAGTCATAGCTCGTGTTAGCTTGAGAACAGAAATCGGGCCTCGTTTGGACCAGTTTTTCATTAACAAGTCAGCTCGTCGCAAAAAAAGCTCGAAGGAAAAACCAAGTCTTTTGGTTGGAAAATTTTCCCTTTTTAATAGGGACCAAAAACAAGTCGGAAGAAACTAAGTCTCTTGCCGGCAACGTTTTGTGCTTTGGAACGGGACGAAAAAAAGTCGAAAAGGAAACTAAGTCTTTTGGCGGGAAAATTCTCCCTAGGAAAAAAGTCTGAACTTTTGAGTGGTGTCTGGTTTTGAGTCAAAAATATACCAAGTCTTTTGGCGGGAAAAATATTGCACTTTGCAAATGGTTTTTCCCATCAAAAGTCCAACTATATGTTTGATTTCTGACTAGACCCTGTTCAAACGTGCAGAATTTTTTTTCCTCGCGGCAACCCTACATAGTCAAAAAAGAGTAAAAGAGATAGCCTACATTTTCACTAGTTTCCAGGCCTCCTTTAAAAGTGCGATTTTTTTAAAAAATTTCTTTCTTCACTGAACAAGTCAAAAAGACAATAGATGATGGACACAATTAAAGTTGTCAAACATTTTATTGATTGCTTTCATTTTATTGAGAAAGTAAACATTAAACTTGATTACAAAACTTTAATACAAGTAATGATTATACAATAATTTTAAGTCGCGAAATCTGGATATTTTAAATACCCGTATTCAAGTATCAATAGAAAAATAACTAAGGCGAAAATAGGAAAAAAAAAAACTTAGCGAATACTGCTGCTTCACAAGCTAAATTGTCAAGTCTAAAGACCGCTTGTAAATAGAAACAAATACCACTAAAAATCTAGTCACTAAAGTTTGAAAACGATTTGGGATTGATGAATACTTTCTCTTTGAAACGAATACTTGAAGATCTTGACTTCTTATGAAAGAAATAATTTGATGAAACAAACAGTTCAGTTGCAATCTTTTTAAAGCCTTTTTACGTCAAAGTTCCTCAATGAATGTCATAAAATTTCAACTAAAATAACCACAGAGCGAATTGACTTCTAGATTTGTGCAAAACACTCCCAATAAATAGCGTACGCAATATTTTTCGGTGCAATCATAGAGCGAAATATTACCGCCAGAAAGCAACACAGCATAACAGGCAATCATTGTATGTTTTCACATGTTTTGATAACATGCTTCGCTGCATTATTTTGTGGCGGCAATATTTCACTCTTTGATCACACCGAATAAAATTTGTCAGCTATTTAATAGGAGCATTTTGCACGAATTCGACCATTTTTGTCAGGCTCAGACTTCAAAACGATGAACGCGAGGTTGATATCAACAGGGTTTGGAAAAGTGTTTTTCAGTCGGAATTTTTAACAATGGTTGACGTAAACAAAAGTGTCTATCAATTGGATACGAGCCGGAGTATTAGAAAACAATTCCGTCGTCTGACGACAATGCTCTGTTCCTCTCCTTGATGTTTTGTTAGTTTAAGTTTGACGACGTGATTCTCGCAGCTTTGTAAGATCAACTATTCCTTTATGTAAAATTTTGGTACATTCTTTCTGGTGGTCGGAAAAAATATCTTAAGTTATATAAACCTGTAACTATCTTGTCTTATGTTCGTGACTTCTTTAAGAGCGTTTTTCCTCTGAGTTTGTATCCTGGATTGTGATCCACCGCATTCTTTGTTGAAGACACTGAAAGGAAATAAAAATGTAGGGTTAAAATACGCAAACCTACAGAATTTTCTGTGGCTATGTACAACAGTGCATGTGGTTTTAGTTCAGTGCTCGTCCCGTCTCTTTTTCACAATATTTTCATGTAACGCTGTGAATTTAAATCTTCTCCCCACCTTTTTCCCTTGAAAATACGTTCTTATTACAAGGAGAAAACAGATATTGATCAATCCAAACGCTCACCAAATTGAAGCATATAAATTAAGTGGTAAATAAGATTATCAACAGATATGGTAGGTCTAGTCAAATGAAGATCCTTTTCTTTATGATTTTCGTAAAAGCTCAGCGATACGAGAAACAATTTCTTCGCGGTTTCAGCTAGCACTTGACGCGCAACAATATAATGTATTCGTTTGATCTTCAATGTTATCTCGTGAATTTGAATGTACATATTGTTTTTCGAGAGACAAAGGAGCAATTCTCAAGAGGACATTGCGTGATCCATAAATAGGAAATTTACATACGTACGATTTACTGGATGGTTAAAGATGAATAAGCCAAATATAATTCAAAACATCTACAGAACCGAGAGGTCAGCTATAAAACGCATATTTGTGAACGTAAAATCAGCTCGAGGGAAGAACACTTATACCCCTTAGCTTGGCTTTGAAATAGCAGCCTTTTTCGGGAATCACGCAAAGTAAATTTAATTAAAATCATATACCTTATTCTTAGCACCATCTCGAGACCAGCGCTCATTTCTCGCGTTTTTCGCAAGTGCTAAAATAAACACGATCCACATAAATAACTGCAATAATACAGTTTTCAAAGAATGATCACGTCGTTATTGACAAATTGATCAAAGTAAAGATTTCATTTGATAAAGAAAAATTGAAAAACCTAGTCGATTGCCAAATTTTTGCAAAAGCGAGAAAATAACCAATAACTGAAAAAAAAAAATCAATTTTCATGGAACGTCGAGCGCCGATAAGATGTGAAATTACAGATACAGATATGTGTAAAGGTACTTCAATTTCAAAACTCTTTAATTTTTCCTGCACTTTCTTATTTTACCAAAAAGTAAACGTTTAATTTCATTAGGAAACTATATACTCTAGAAAGTCACTCGATTTGACGTGTTTACTTTTGTTTACATTGCGATCATACCATTGAAATTGTAAAGACCCAGTCAAGGGGTAAATTTCTTGCACCAGCAGTTGTGAAATTCACACGGATAAAAGAGTCGGTTAAAAACGCTGTTGAAAAGAATTTGAACTTGAACTACTGTTTGACCGTTTCAAAGGGAGGGGCACAAACACAAAAAGATCTACCAATTATGGTAGTTTAAACGCAATGGAAAGAACTTAGGAGAAAGTTCATATTAACGTTGCTTCGCTAGTAAAATAAAATAAAATAAAATAAAATGACATTCTTCGCTGTTCGCAAACTGTATGCGATCACGTTAGAGCTTTGTTGGAGAAAAAGGCGATTCCCCGAAATTTGTTTGTTCAAAAAAATTCTCAGAGAATTCGACACAAATGCACGAAAGAATATCGATCATCTGGGACCTATATTACGCCGCTGTTTTGTCGAATTTTTCATGGCAAATTAATTCCTGCTTTGAGAATGTGGATGCACAGAGCTTAGCTTTGATATTACAATTACAGCGAATCGCACATAACTATCCTACTTTGTTGCAGATTCAGTGCGATTTTGGACAAGAGCATATTCAATCATACTCGTAGAAAATAGGCAGTCGTTATTCACTTAAAACAATCGTTTAGCTCCTCATTCCTGATTAGATTTATACATGACTGGAAATCGTTCTGTAAAGAATCCAATTTCATATTTTGGGTAGCCTCAATGTGTCGAATTAATCGTGTCATGCATAGTACATGCGAACATATAAGCAGTTTTATTAGAAATGTCATAGCTCTGGAATGCCCCATTGCCGAGAAAATAATCTTTTTATCGTATCAGCAATTTTCTAAAAATGCATGTAGATCTTGAAAAACCCAAAGTAATAAAAAGATGATGATAAAATTTGTAGAGATACACGTATTGACAAAAACTTAAAAAATGCATTCAAAGGAAACTTGGAAATTTTGTGTGAACACATGTTGTCTTAGAAATGTAAAATCGCGCAACCAAACATTGGCCCAGTTAAATGTTCCTGGATAGATTTTAAATTATTTTGTCAAATTTTGGTCATTAAAATTATCTACCTCTTTCTCGATCAATTTTAGAAACAAATTCCTCAAGGTTTGGTCATTTTTGTTTCGGTAATTTTGAAACATAAGTTTGAAATCAGTGCGGGCATTTTCCGTTCCATGGGAGATCAAGTTAGTTTACTCGATATTTTAAACTTATTTATTCCCAAAGGGATAAAAAAAAATATCTTGTTTTCCTCTTGCAAAACCTCAAGATGTTGGCCGTGGTTGTTGCTAACACATACATAGACTTATTTTCCTTCACGGAATCATATAAATCAAGCACAAAGTTTGCTCAAGCCCACCTTTACTCATTTCTTTGCTTGTGATTTCCTCTTGCTGCGTTCCATCCGTATCAAAATGTTCCTATGATGGTTCTCCAACTGTGAAAAACACGAAAAAGGTTACAATTAGCAACTGCTTCCTTATGCAACTGTAACACTGCCGGTCTTAGCCTTTGGGTCATATTTGAACAAAGCGTAGCTTTAAAACGTTCACTGGCCACAAAGACACGTGTAAATAGTATCCTGTGAGAATGCCTGCATGCACCTCTCTAGTACTGATATGGGTATAGGTTTTTTCATTGCACTATTTCAGAATTTAATATTACCATTGTAACACTAGCCTTATGTACACATTGGTAGGTAAGGTAAAGTCTGCATGCGAGCCAAGTGGCCCATCAGGCCGGAGCTTATCCCGGTTTCTGTAGCATGAAGCGATTAGGAGTATTTCTACTCCCCCCTGGATGGGATGCTAGTCCATCGCAGGGTTACCCCCAGCATTAAGTTCGCCGGTACCCATTTATACACCTGGGTGGAGAGAGGCACTGTGAGAGTAAAGTGTCTTGCCCAAGAACACAACACAATGTCCCCGGCCAGGGCTCGAACCCGGACCGCTCGATCCGGAGACGAGCGCACTAACCATGAGGCCACCGCCCCTCCCATATGTACACATTGCGAACCTATTTTTCTTGATATTTATTGCATGAAGTTTTTACTTAGTTTCTGTTGCTTATCCTTCTGCAATTCTTTAATGTCGTGTTCTTCTTTGCATGTTCTTGTAAAGATTCTTTAATGGGACTACACCTAAATTTGATAAAAATAATTCGGGATAAGCAAGTATTATCCGATACATGATGACAAGCTACTCGTCGCTCCCATGCTAAATAGTTAATATTTGGATTGTTTCATGTTGATGCCTCGCAGCTTGTAAACGAAGTATACAGCAAAAATGTAGAGGTGGAAAATGTTGAGCTTATTAATTAATTTTTTGCCAACTTTCTGTGCGTAATATACCTTAAAGAGAATCACGGCTAAAAAACAGTTTTGTTCTAATTTTCTCTCTTGTTTAGAGGTTTAAAGTCGATAATTCTCCGGCAACTTTGAATGCTGTATTTTCAAATGACAGCATTTTGTGGATTTCTAGGAATGTAAACATGCTTTTAATCGTTTTCAAAGCACATTCTATCACGAAATCTTCTTCTTTAGAGCTGTTGCTTAGATCCTTTGTCACCAAGTGACGCTGGAGTGACAAGTTGCTCTTCTTAGTTTACATTACTTCCCTTACGCACTCTTGTAGACGAAGTAGAAAACACTCTAAAGCAAGCATGGTGCTGAGTTAAGAAAATCCTTTTGGATTGCTCTCAAAGAAGTGTGGGAATAATTTACATCTTAACGGTGGTTTGCTTTGCATTTTTAGCGTTAACATCTTGCGTACCGAGTTTTATTTTGTAACAGTTGTCACATGTATATACTGTGGGACTTTTTTCATTTCAAGATTCATCAGAAAACTTACCTTCGCGCACTAAATTTTGACGAGTGCCTTGTTCGATTCCCTCCCCCTATGCGGGATCAAGGTGTTGCTATGGTACTTCACCTTAAAAAGAGAAAAGCAATGCTTGGATGAGTAAATGTCAATAATGTCAAAGTTCTTTTTGGCACTATGTTCTCTGTACAAGATTAACTTTATACAAAATAAACAGAAATGTAGAACATACAACAACAGCAACAAAATTTCAGTCATTGACCTTCGATCCTGTTTTCAAAACCCCCTAAGAATTTGCTAATATCTTGTTGAAAAATGATTGTATTGTGAACTGCGGAAAGTGTGTAACTTAAGTACAGAACAGTGCGTAACGTACGTACAGTTGTCATAGAAATGTAAAATCACGCAACCAAACATTGGCCCAGTTAAATGTTTCTCGATAGATTTTAAATTATTTTTTCAAATTTTGGTCATTAAAATTTTTCACCTCTTTCTCGATCAATTTAAGAAACAAATTCCTCAAGGTCTGGTCATTTTCGTTTCAATAATTTTGAAACATAAGTTTGAAATCAGTGCGGGCATTTTCCGTTCAGTGCCAAGGGAGATCAACATAGTTTGCCTGATGTTTTAAACTTATTAAACGACTGCGCTTGTCATTATAGTAGACCACTGATCCTATTTAGCGATGTTTTCAGCGCCAAATGGAGAACCCGGCAACCGAGAAGCAACCCGTTGAGAATCAAATATTTTACAGCTTGAATTCACTATCTTACTAGAAATTTTCAAAATAATACTTAACAAACAATTCTTTCAATTCTAGTTTCTTTATATTCGGTTCTAATTTACTATACTAGAGAGTTTCGGAACTTCGTTACCAGAAACAAATGTAAGAGTAATTTTCCCAAGAAATGCCCCTTCACATTTTCACATCCGCTAAAAAAAATAATGCTTTCACATTATTTGAGTTGTTAGCCTTCACTCACAACCCGTTTCATTCGTTTCAACAAATACACGGCAACTTTCTTTGAGATCACTCTCGCTATTTGTAACATGCAAATGAACTGCCCTTACCTCCTTCAGCCTCCGAAGCAGGATAAACCGGGTTTTGAGTAGTTTGTTTATATCAGGTCTTCCGATGAAACATTCTCCACGATTCCCTTTATCTGACCGACGGTTTTCACGGCGTCTTCCTTCATTTGTTTAGAAGTTTTCTTCCGTTGAAGAAGTCAAACCTTCTCGACCACGAGGAACGAAAGAATAAAATGCAAATAAGATGCACGACGCAAAAAAAAGTTTGCACGTGGGAGCTTCATCGCGAGGTTCCTGAATATTTTTTCAGTTGAATAGGTTATTTGCTAGTTCATTTTAATACCTTTGTTTCACAACGAGTCCTGTGGCATAACCATATGGAAACGAGTTTTAATAATCTGTGATCAGTTCAATTCCGAATAAACTTAACATTCTATTTACTCGGTTAAATTTCTGGGAAAAAATATACATATATTTCAAAGGCTTAATATTTTGGAATGTTTATATTTGATTATTATGACAATAAACCTGATTAGGTTTCTTTATCGTTTTCCATAAACTATGCATTCGTTTAAGTCGCGCAAAGTTATTTTCAGTCATGATTTTAAATTCTAAGAAGTCACTCGAACGCCAAACTTCTTTGGCTTACTTTTGGTTACATAACGATATCCCTTTATCAGAATATAACTGCAAAAACAACTCAAACTGCGTGCAATTGAAAACATTGGAGCATTCCGTGAGTAACTAGAGAAACTAAAAATAAACCTGGCCCAACATAGGTCACGCATAGCGCTTCTTTACAATCACTTTAGGGAGAAGCCCCATTCCCCCCGTTTGGCATCCTTGAGTTCACTATCATCCCCCCCCCCCCCCCCTCACCTCAAATTTCGCTACCTTTCCTTATAAGGCACAAGTGAACGGAAGCTTGAAATCGAAAGCGCAAGCACCCACTCCTAAGAAGACATAGGAAACGAGCAGATTCCCTCCAGCATTGAATTGGTTGGCTACAGAACGACTATCTACTCAGGCAGACCGGAAAACGTCGTCAGTGCGTGTTGTCAAAAGCAACTCTTCGAGTTAAGATGGCAAATTCTGCGCCTTCCCATGAACAATACATGGAAAATCCTGGCAAATACGAAGACTTTGATCTGACAATGGACGATGCGGGAAAGTATAAAGTGGTGTCAAAGGCAGAGGCCAGACGGAGGCAAGATCTGCAAGTCCTTACGAATATTTACGATAAGAAAGCTGGGGGATTCTTCAACTGGATTGCCTATATGTCACGAGCGGAAAACTGTTAAATTCACTACTTCTATTTACATCGAACGTTGCAAGAGCTATGTCGTCTGTGTTTAAGCTTATTGCTTACTGCAATTTTATTAACATTGACTGCACGAGAGTCTATTTCAAACTAGTAGGCCAGTGTTGTTGGTACTCGTGGCAATCAACTAGAAAGAAAATTTATTTTAAAACGAACAGAACTGATTTCTTTTAAGTGTGTCTTGTAGATTGTGAAGGTGCCTCAGTACATTGGATGTTTAGTAGAAAACGAAAACAGCTAAAGTAGAAGTTATAAAGTAGAAAACATAATAATAACTTTGATGTGTAGCTGAATAAGCTTTCGTACCGATCACGACCTAATGTAGCTTGTTTTAGTTGTGAATAAATAGGGAATAAATTCGCTTATCATGACTGACAGCAACGTAGAATTTGTATTGGGCTAGCTTCTTTAAACGTGGAGATTTCCGTCAAATCTTACCATAACGTTAAGGCCATTAATCAGTTGAAGGATGGGAAAGTTTCAGTTTAGATTAGGTTAGATTTTCCGAGAAAATCAGCCTGCAGGTCATGTGACATAAGGAGAGGCACGTCATAAATATTCCAAAACAAAGTAACGCAATTTCTTAGAAAACGCGGAAGAATAATCAGGCCGTCAAACATTAAAATCGCATGTCTATGTTACGTTAATCGTTTCCGCTTGTTATTCAACCAGCAACTGAGCTGAACAGAGTTATCAGCTAGAACTTTTTTTCAAACGAAAGAAAACTGGAAAACCTGAGCATCAAAGAAACTGGTGATTCAGAGGTCCTTGGTTGTGACTTTGACAAACATATTTTCAAGAAGTGACCATACTGTTTTGTTTAGCGGCTACGTTTAAGTGTTATATTAAAATGCCATGACACTGGGGTGTAACTGTTATATATAACTCACTGCTATCCTCCATCTACTGATGGACACTTTCGACTAATCTGTAAAAGTATCAACTAAAACTCATACTAGCTCTATCCATGGAGTCACTTTTGTGAGAAGCTATCGTGCCCCGTAACTGCATAGTGGTGTTCCATGACGTCCTAAATATTGAACTCGAAACCAAGGCGTCTTGACCAAGTTTCATCAGCCTGCCAGTGGTTATGTCAAGATCGTTTGCTTTCCCCGTTACTTCTTATGCAGTGTTATCTATCAGAGTTTAAACAAAATCAATCAAACCAAAACATTTGTTTCATGATCAGTTTCGTGTCGTATTAGTTACGCCACCTCTCATGCAGTTTTTTCTTTTCTCCAGATCTCAAGTTACCCTCTTGTAGTAAGAATTGCCCGCGTGATGAATGTGTTTCAGGAGGGTCTATGTCCATCGGTTCTACTCCAGTGCTGGTTGTTGAATTCTTCGGGAGTTGACTTTGGCGAAGGGAACGCGTCTCCGTTGAAGTCGAGTACTGGCCCGAAAACTGATAACTACTGGTCATAAAACTCTGGACATCTCGCTCTGTTTCCCTGCCTTCTTTAATGCTTCTCTCTATCACCCCATCTTTCTTAAAAGCATTCCGATAAGGCAGGGGGAAAACTGTCCCCTTTTGATCGAAACGAGAGCTGGAGTTTGCTGTATAAAGGTAAGGTGAAAATGTTACCTTGTTTGGTGGCACGATGTTGGCAATGATCAAAAGAAAACCGCATGTTCCACGGCCCGGGTAATTTCTTATGACGGTCAATGAGTCACCTTGACTTGGCTGGAAGAGGCGCAGTTGATGATGGGAGTGCCACTCTCCAATGTGGCACAACATGTAATCTTGAGTCAGCAGCTCGCCGTTGCGCTGTAGATATGGAATATCTTGGTAGAATGAGACGTTTGTCCGTTTGCATCCTTGGCCAGGACCCAGAACAACGTGTATCACTGCATCACCCTCGTTGGTCCACAAACCAAACAGATCTCCGCCCGTCTCTAGGCGCGGGTAACGGAGGACAAGATCTTCCATCATTTCCAAGTCATCTTTACAGATGTAAACTTTAAGATCACGTTGGTTGCATGTGAATTCGGTTTGCATCCACTGCCACCTTGAATTGTACTCACCGAACCCAGTGCCCTCAGGGACTTCAGATTCTATTTTATCAGGATTTCTGTGGGATAAGTCTTTAGAGCGTTCTCTATTGCTTTCCTTTTCCTTTATCAGTGCATCGATGAGCTTTTGAACGTCATCTTCCATTTTGAACAATCTTTCCCCAGGAAGGAGAACAATTTCTCCTTCCTTTGGGCTTGATAAATCCGGGAAAAGGTACGGGGACAGCTTCACTTGCTTTGAATCGGCGTCATAGTCTGCTGTTATTAGCACCAAACGCGTGGCTCTCCGATGAGGTGGACGTTGATCAAAGGCGCCTTTAATTGCCCTTTCGTTTCGTTCTGATCGACGCATATACTGCCATTTTCCGATACAATTTAGGTGGAACTTCTGATGTAAAAGCTTCTCAAGTCTTTGAAATTCTATGGAAAACGTGTCGTAATTCTTCAAAGAGGACTTTGAGGGCGTCTGAAGGATTTCCCTACCTTGCCCTGTTACAATGTGCAGAACAGGTTCGTCGTCGCTTGTCCACAGTCCAAACAGATCTCCGCCGGTCTCTTCAGCTGATCGACAACGAACAAGCCCCTCTATCATATCATAATCCTTTTTGAACAGGTAAACCTTTGGCAATTGTTTTTTGCTTGCGTCCATCGTTAAATTGTGGTCGGTCAATGCGGCGAAAATCGCTGTAAATGTTCAAGTAACGCTTTCCAAGATTATAATGCGGACAACAATACTCATGCGAAACACCTCGCGTGATTTCCGAGAAAATGATTTCAAAGTTTCATTTTCAATCGATTTGAAATAATTGAATGAAAATTGCTGTATGCACATGGCGTGATGTCTGAGAAAACGATTTCAACGTTTCAATTTCATTCGATTTGAAATACTTGAATGACAGAAATCGGTTTTAAGGACTTATTCCATCATGCACATTGGTGTTGTAGGTATTTTTGCCAAGTCAAAATAAAATTGAAAACGAAATTTTTGCTTTTTGGATTGTTTTATTCCTCTCAACGTCTCGATCCTCATTTGAATATTTGACAGCTCTATTGTAATTTAACTGTTCCGCATTTTCTAAGAAGTGTTTTTGCCGTCAACAGGACATCTTTCTTCTGTGTCAATGCTACTTGCAAGTTTCTCAGAAATCTATTTAATACTGTATATTTGGGTTATTGGCCAAGCGTGAGGTCATGATGGCTGTATATTGACCAAGTTCTTTTTTTTGCGTGTTTATGGATCGAGACGGAGTCGAGGTCCATAAGCTCACGGAAAATGAACGAGGCCAATATCCAGCCATCTTGACCGAACAAGCTTGGACAGTAAAGGATTTATCATATGGCTCTCGGGGATTTGTTTCCTTGCGGGACACATCAGGAAGTCACGAGCGGGCAGGATAACACCATCCTGCCCGCTTGGGTAGCCAATCGCAACGCAAGATTTGGCTCATCTTGCCAGATCACGGAGCTAGCCATTTAATAACTTGAAGATTCTTCTCCGCTCTATAAATCGTGCAACATACATTGTGATTGCGTGATAGTTGCATAAAATCAGCATACACATTTATTTAACCTAAATGGATAAGTACATCTCTACCCTTCCTTTTTTAGCGTTCGTTTTTCGTCTTACTGCCTCCAGCTAAAATCGTTGAGGCAAACGACTATTAGTTATTTTATGTGAGCATTACCAATAAGTAAGAAGTGATGTTCACCACTCATATATCACAGCAATAAATATAAATTAACTTGTACCAACACTGTTTAATTTAGCTGCAGACTGTGGGTCAATGCTCAATTTACTTTTCTTTAGTAATAATATAAATCAATTTGATCCTAATAGCTATCTTGTTACATAGTTTAGTTTTTGCTTTGTTTGCAACAGGGAAACAATAAGCTTAAGATCCTTAAAAATCACTAAATATCAAGCATTTGACTATTAGTGCTGTACAGGTTTATGGTGCATATACCTATTATAAGAAATCTATCTCTTAGAAGATCTCTTTTTCTGCTGAGCTCCAGCTGCTTGAAAAGAAGGGGTGTAAGAAGAAGTATCTACGTCCAAATTTCCTACTTTGCCGGTTGTTAAGCGACGAGACGTGTAGGAGTGCTGATACGTCGCTCCGGGTCGATAATCTCTCTCTGTTTCCATTCCTTTTTCCATGCTCCTCTGAATTACCAGATCTTTCTTGAAAGCATTCCCATAACGCCGCAGAGGAACAATTGTCCCCTTTAGATCGAATGAATTCCTGGAGTTAGCTGTATAAAGGTAAGGCGAAAGCGTCACCTGTCTACGGGGTAGTGACAGGATGTTGGCAATTATCAGAAGGAAGCCACACGTGTCACGGCCAGGATAGTTCCCTATGACGGTCGAGGAGTCACCATGACTTGGATGGCTGAGGCGCAGTTGATGATGAGAGTGCCATTCTCCAATGTGGCACAGCATGTAGTTTTGAGTTAGGAGCTCGCCGTTTCGTTGCAGGTAAGGTATGTCTTGGTAGAATGAGACATCTGTCCTTTTGCAACCTTGGCCGGGGCCCAGTACGATGTGCAACACTACATCACCCTCGCTGGTCCACAAGCCGAACAGGTCCCCACCCGTCTCTGTATCTGGGTAACGGAGAACAAGATCTTCCATCATTTTTTGATCTTCTTCAAACAGGTAAATCTTAAAATCACGTTGGCTACATGCAAAATTGGCTCGCATCCTCGGCAGTGCTATATTCTCCGTTTGCCACCCTGGCACATCTTCACGGTGAAATGACACATCTTTCATCTCCACGTCGGAGGAGCCTTCATTTTTACCATCATCAACATCCTCCTTGGTCGGCGGTTTGAATCCTAAGTTTTCTGGATTTCTTTCGTTTTCAGTTCCAGGGTCGTTCTTCTTCAAGAGTGCATCAACGATTTCTTTAATGTCCTCATCCTTTCTGAATACGCTTTCTCCAGGTAGGGTTTCACATTTTCCTTTCGTTTTCACAGAAAATCGCGATAAAAGATACGGCGACAACCGCATTTGCCTTGTGGAATCGTCGTGATCTACCAGTATGACGACGAAATCTTTGCCGATGGTGATCTGGTGGAAATATTCTTGATCGACGGCTTCTATTATTGCCGGTTCCTTTTGTTCTGGGCCACGCTTGAACTGCCACTGTCCAATAAGACTTAAACGGCCCTTTGAACGTAAAACGGAGCCAAGCTCCTTACGTTTTGCAGCAACTGAATCGTTGCTCTTGGACGAAGAATCTGGCAGCTCTCTTCCTTGTCCTGTTACTACATGCAGAACAGGTTCATCGTCGCTTGTCCACAGTCCATACAGATCTCCGCCTGTCTCTTCAGTTGGGCGACAACGAATAAGTTCCTCTATCATATCATAATCCTTTTTGAACAGGTAAACCTTTGGCAATTGTTCTCTACTTGCGTCCATCGTTATTTTAAATCGTGGACGCTCAATGCGCTGTCTATCGCTGTAGATTTTCAAGTAACGCTTTCCAGGATTATAATGGTAAACAACAACACTCATGCGTAGCAACTCGCGTGATTTCCGAGAAAATGATTACAAAGTTTCATTTTCAATCGATCTGGAATCATTGAACTTATGTCAAAATGCGAATTTGTGCTGGAGATACTTTTTTTTGATGTCAAATGAAATTGAAAACGAAATTTTAGCTTTTTGGATCGTTTTAGCATGTCAAGGTCTCGATCCTCATTTGAATATTTGACAGCTGTATTATAATTTAAGTGTTCCGCATTTTCTAGGAAATGTTTTCGCAGTCAACAGGACATCTTTCTTTTGTGTCAAATATTAAACCACTTGAAAGTTTCTCAGAAAATCTATTTAATATGCTGAAATATTCTTCTCACTTCTGTAAATCGTGTGACAGACTTTGTGATCTACAGTGCGCGAATATTGCATAAAATCAGGACACGATGTTATTTAACCTATAAGTACATCTCTACCTTTCCTTTCTTAGCATTTGTTTTTCGTCTTACTGCCTGTCAGTTAAAATCGTTGAGGACAAAGGACTATGCGTTATTTTATTTGAGCGTTTACAAATAAGTAAGAAGTGATGTTCACCACTCAAATACCTCATTCACAAATATAAATTAACTTCTAACCACACTGTATTTAAACCTATGCAGACTGTGGGTCAAAGGTCAATTTATATTTCTTAGAAATCATAGACATCCTGTGTAACAGGATGCTTCCCACTTTCTACATTTGCTTTATTTCGCAGAACCGCCGAATATTACTAGATGAATTGTTCGAAATATTTCTTGAGTCTTCATTCTAAAAGGTAGCTCGAACAAGTCATGCTGACCAACCGGGAGTATACTCTGCCAACTGTCTCCGTATAAAATAAGGAGAAAAATATTTACATCCATACGAAAGGTTATTTTAAAAATTCAAAATGAAGTAGACTTAGTAATTTAAAATTCCAAACAAACCTCTAGGTTATTAAAATTATTTGTCACTCGCTTGTTATTGGCACTGGCTGTTTTTGAATTTCTCTCGCAAACCATCCACTAGAAGCCATCTCTTCTACGACCTGCCTATCTGCGGGCGCTGCATTAGCTTGAGCGGAATTTGGCTCGCTCTCCACTATCAGTTTTCCACTCTGTAGATCGAAAACTAATCGTTCTATCCCTGAACTGCTTTCCCCGCCACTAGCAATCACCTTTAGCCGGCTTGCAACCACCTCTGATTTTACTATTTTTGTACTGCCATCTTCCTCTTTCGTTTCTTCGTCCTTCTTAATTACAAAGTGAAAGTCAAATTCTCTTGAACCGCGTTTGTTGCTTTTCTCTGTTGGATCCATTGCTCTGCGTTTCAAGCAGCTGTAGCTTCAAATCTTTCTTGATAATTTATTGAAAATGTGAAAAACCAAAGCTTAAATAAGAAATCAATAGCTTTACTGGAGCATCGATGCTGCAATTCGACCTGAATTTTGGGGGAAAACCCATTGCAACTTAAAATTGAAAATATGTAACTTCCGTTCTAAAGTCCATAAATGGTGTTGCTTTGTTATCTGTTCGCGTTTCATTGGCTTTCCAAGAAAAAAAATGTGAATGACGTCATTCTCCGTGACACAAGAGCTAGAAACCGAAAGTGGAGGGCGAAGAAGGGAGAAAGCTCTGAGTCTTCGTGAATATCTGGAGATAATCTTAAATCTTGCTTCACAGGCATTGCGATACAAGGCGAGAAACTGTGAGGCGGACTTCTTCTAAACGTTCATCGACAAAGTTGATTACAAAGATGTCGTCTAACCCTCAGCGCATTCAACAGCACCTTGAAAACAGAGGAGGTAGCTCTGAATCACTGGTGTTTGACCCTGCCACAGGAAAGTTGATGGTGAAACCAAAACAAGAGGCGCAGAATTCTGACCGGACGGTCATGCTGGACATGAACAAGAGTGGATCCGGAGGTTTCTTTAACGTCGTCGCTTGCGACTTCCAACAGAAACCGGTTATGGAGACTATTGTGTACTCGATGAACACCACAACGAATTAATATCAATGGGCAGCATTGGAGAACTTTGCCAAGTAGAAATCCCTAGCGGATATGGCAACTGTCAGACAATTATCGTATCGAAAATTGTTTAAGTTATTACGGTATCTGGACGTATAAAGTCAGCGACGATTTTCGAGTTAATTGTTTTATTGTAGAATAGCTTAACTTGTCAGATGGGACACGTTTTCACAGTACCCCTGTGTACGTATTGCAGCATATATATGGCCTTGGCTTATGTTAGTTTCCTTTTAGTAACGAACGTAAACGTAAATGAATGTTTAAATTGAGCTTAGTTTTCAAATATACGTGATTTTTGTGGCTTGTATTCAGTTTCTACGTAGTGATAAACTGGATGTCTTACGAATCATAACCAGATATGCGAGGTTTGCGAATGGATTTGACGAAAAATTATCCCTAAATAAAGTAGCAAGAAACCTTTATATCAGTGTTTTATCAGCAGAGTTTGTCATAAAATCGCGGGGCGAAGCATATATATGCAAATTTCCACTTTTCACCTGAATGATTAAGTCAGTTGCTATCCCATGGCGTGATTTGTTTCCGAGAAATAACCGACTAAGCCACTTCCGGTTCGGTTTACAGCTTTAAATGGTCACGAAATCACCAATTACATTTAGAACATTAATAACGGCCATCACGCTAGTAATGCAGATGATAAAAATACAAGGGGCAACAATCTGAGCCTTTTGGGAAAGGATAAATTTATTTTATTGCCAGGTCAATTACAATCACTGAGCAACACTGTCAACGTCTCTGTCTCGGTTTAAATATTCATTAAAAACTATTAGACTATTTGGTTTTACAGAGTAACGATCAACCTATAGAATGGAGCGTTGTGCCCAGAGAGTTAATTCTGAAAAACTAGATTGAATTATCACTAATTCTACTGTCCTGCACTGCGATTTATGCTTCCTATTCGGAATACTTTTCCTGACGTGCACGTTTACTTTTCTGGGGAAGAGAAAAAGTCAACATTTGCGGCACTGGCTTCCATATCTTGGCACGTCTTGCAGTCAGATTTTCTTTCGCTCATCATTGGATACCACCTCAGAATTCCTGGCCGGTCGAACCTATGAAAGCCATCTTCTGGGTAACCTGCAAACTGCTGCTCTCTACGATTGGCCCACATGTAATAGGGAGCCGCCAGATCCTTCTCCAGCGGCGCTAAGGCGCTATCCTTACCACGGCAGAGCTCCACCAGGGCCAGCTTCACCAGCATGTTGGCGATGGGTATGATGTCCGAGGACAGCCCGACCTGAATTGTAGCCTTAACTTCATCGTCTCCAACGTAAGGAGGATTAGCCTCACGAGCTTGACGGAAGGAGGACATCTCTTCTGCACTGGCTTCCATCGATGCATCAGCGTAGATGCAAGAGAAGCATGGGCCCACCTTTGGTCTCACTCGCAGCACTTCTCCCCCTGCAGCTCTCACGGCACATTTGCCGTAGAGGGTGGGTATTCCAAGCTCTATGGAAAGTGTGTTGATATTGAGCCTACTTCTGATGTTGTCGGTCGCAGCAATGACAACGTCAGATCCTTTGAGAATTCTTCTGGCGTCGTCTAAGTTATTAATGTTGGTGTTGAAAATCTCCACCTCGGCAAATGGGTTCTTGTCCAGAATACGATCTCGCATGACATTGGTCTTCAGACGCCCCAGGTCGCTTAAACCACAAATATGGCGGATGATGTTGTGCAGCTCAATTCGATCGAAGTCGACCAATACAAACTTGCCAACTCCAGCCTTGGCTAGCTCTATAGCCACATGGGAGCCGCCACTTCCGAGACCAACCACAGCAACCTTTCGTTCCTCCAAAAGACTCGACTCCAGTATGCCACGACTGCGCGAGTACAGCTGGGATCTTCGGGGTTGGCGCAGAACAGCTGCTTGCTCTAGGGGGTCAGTCGACTTCGGTCGCACACAGGCTCTGACATGGTCGTCTTCAGAAACCAAGATTGCAAGCTGCGGCTCATCGAGAGCGGGAAGACTGGAAATCAGAAAAGAAGCAATTTCTTGAATCTCTGAGCAAGGCGGCAGCTCTTGAAAGACCTTGAAAGCGACTCGCTCTTCTGGCTTACTTGGGGTATCACGGCATTGAACTCGAACGTGGATTGTGTCACAGTCGTCAAATTCTGTCACGATAAACCGTTTTTCGCCAGCTTCTTTGCTTTTGAGAACGTCAGTAAAATTAGGCTGTAGAAAACAGACAACTTTGCGATGATCTTCTTCCTCGCTCATTGTATTTGGCTCTCGGTACCTCTGTTGTAAAAACTCAAAATACGCAGATGTTGAAATTGAAATAAACCGATGCCGTTTTTCTAAGAATTTTCTTTTGCCCTTTGATTGGATGATTCACCCGATGACGAAACTGCTAAAATAAAAACCTCATTTTTTCTTGGAATTTTATGACACGCAGAGATAAACAGGTCAAATTTTATATACAGATGATGTGAATCTGCCCTGAGTGTCAGTTTTCAAAGAAACAAAAAGTGAGGAAACGTTCCCCAAGGGCTGTTACCTTCTCATAACATACTTTAAAGGACGTCATTATAGAAGCATCTCACCTTGAAAGACTATCTGATGTCACATATTGGAAACTGAAATAGAAACTTAAAAGTACCATGCCGTCACGCTACAACAGCTGCAAGTGAACTGATGTCTTCCGCTAATTCCAAGAATTGCTTTTTACTGACTGAGCATGCTCGAGCTCGCCTCTTCAAATCGTGTCTGAACCGATTCTGGTAATACAGCATCCAGTTTTGGAAAATAGCCCCCCAAAAATACGCGCGACTGGTGATAAAACGTGTTTCTATTTACGTGTAAAAGTTAGATTATGAGCTTGAGATTTGTATCGCTTGATAGTTGAAGAGAGCACAGTCCGCGAGTCAACTATCACGCATAGAAATCGAATAATCGAATTGTTTTAGTATAAATCTCGACTAGTCCTTCAAAACTTTGTCTAAATCCTCTTCACGGACACTTCGAAAACGCAAAGACGCGGCGTCATTTTGTTAATAACCGCACTCTGCTAAAAGGCTACTCACTATCTACAACCAAAGATAGCGAGTAACGTATTGAATAGTAACTTATTGAATACTAGCTTACAGCTAAGCGTACTTTAATAAAGCGATTGATTGATTGATTGAATCAGAGAACGGCATTCGTAATAGAACGCTACTGGATTTATATTAGAAACTCGATAGAAACACAGAGAAGTTGCCTTAGTCACGATGTTCGTTATTTTCTGTGTTCTAAAAGACAAAGACAACATTTTGAATATATTTCAGTCGAGTTATAGAAACACTCGTGGAAGTTTGGAAGAACTTAAAAAAGCTGTGGAAACACTCGCCAATCGGCTCGTGTTTCCACGGCATTTCTCTCGTGGTTCTCCCAAACTTCCGTGTTTCTATATAACTCGATAGAAACATGGAAAATGTTTTCTATTTGCTAAATAAATGACCAAGCTGGTGATGGTTACCGCTTGGTATTGCAGACGGAAAGTTTTAAGGCTAAACTATAAGTTGACCAAACAGGGCAAGGAGTTTTGTGGAAAAACTGATACACCTAGAAAGGTAAGGAGCAGTCGGACTCTAGCGCTTTGTTCCCTGGGGATGATGGGCTAAGAAGCCGTCAGAAAACAACAACAACAACAACAACAACAACGGGAGGCGGGAGGGTGTGTGTGTGTGTGTGTGTCGGGGGGGGGGGGGAGGCGGGCGAAGGAATCACTGAAAATCTGGAGAACAGAAAAATATTTAAATTAATAATAAAAACTAAGCAACAAAATAAGAACCCGTAATACAGGGGTCTTATAACTTCGTAACGCAAAGGGCACGTTCCTTGTGGTAACGTCTTGGATCGGACAAAGATGACTTCATGAATGTTTTCCACTGTGTCACATATCCTAATGTATTCTCATACCGTTGCGTTTTTTTACATTTCATAACAATGCCAGAGGGCTTTAACCCTTTATGACCCACGGATTAACAACTCAGTTCATTGGCATCAAAATTGCCACTGCGTGCAGACGATCCATTTTCCAAGTTGTGTGGCTCATAGCCACTTTGATTAATATCCAGAAAGGCACTGATTATTATGCAGGAAGACACTCATTAGTATTTAAGGGGACAAGGAAGATATAATAATAATAATAATAATAATAATAATAATGATAATGAGGATGATGATAATAACAATAATCAACTTTATTTATTGAGAGTGGCAAACAATAGCAATAACTGAAAAACCAGTGGCCCTCGTATAAATATTTACAGAATAAAAAAGATGAAGTGTTAAAAATAAAAAAATAAAAAATAAAAAACTGATTCTCAAATATGCAACGATTATCTAAAAAAAAAACTGAGATATAAGATACACTAGAATATTAGAAAGCGAAGCATCGGATCAAGTCTAACAATTAAAATAAGAAAAATTAAAAATTAACATGATAAAATGGTCCAATTCCTTACAACTGTCTATAAAATGTTGAAGCTGTTGAGGTAAACAAAAACGGGCGTATCTTTGCTGACCTATTACCACTAGTGCTTACACCGGGTCATTTTATAAGAACGTTAGGAGGTAGGAAGTAGCATTAAGAAATCATTTCTGGCATAGCCTGCAGAACAGGTGTAATTTTTCGCCTCTGTTCGCCTAAAATACGCAAAAAAATTACGCCTGTTTTGCAGGCTATTTCTGGCATTACCATAGCAACAGCAAAAAATATCAACAACAGCGAATTGCAACGTTTTGAAAATACATAGTCATGCTACAAGTTAAAAATTACCCTGGTTGAAAAAAGTATCGATGAACATAATTCTTGTAAGGCTGCAATGCGACATCAAACTAACACATCTCAGATCCAAATTAGATAACATGTTTACACACTTTGACTTTGGCAAAGTCACAGTTGACACTGTTATTACTACTGGGATCCAAAATATCGGATCCAAGGTCCCCAGAGGTATCTTCAAAGAATAGAATAGAAACTTTCGGATGGAAAGTCCAGCACAGTGTCGAGAAATGTCTGCCAAGTTTAAACACTTGTGTCGTAGAAAAAGTAACTTTAACGTTTAAATTCTTGTTCACTGCTCAGCCTATCATGCACAGGTTAATCTGATGAAGAATCCTCCTCCATCACGCTTGTTCATTGCTGTGACAACCTCTCTTCCTGGCCTAAGACGAACATCTGAAACGTTCATCACTTCCAACTTCCCAGTTTCTGGATTGAAGACCAAGTCTTCTCTTCCATTACTTCCATTCTCTGAAATCTCCCCACTTTCCCCGACCTCGAACGCGATGGAGCTGAACCCATGTGTTTCACTCAAAAGCGGCGTCAGTCAACCAATCTACTATGAAATTGCTTTCTGTTGTGACTTAAGTGGCTAAAAAAGCGAGAGGGCATGGATCGAGAAACAAAAAAAAAAAAAAAGAGAAATTGTGTGGACAGGGTAGGTTGGGAAGAGAAATAAAACACAGATATCGCTCTATCGTCTTCTCAGGAAAAGGAGATTAATTTACGTCCCAGCGCAGCATCATGCATTTCTATTCCAATGCAACATCATATAGTTTTTGATCTGATCGAAGCCAAATTAATTAACAACCAGGAAAATTGGAAACAGTCTAAAACCTCTATAATTTCAGAGTTAAATGTACGTCTTTTCTTCTGACTTGTACTGCTGAAAAATTTCACCACTGTCCCAAACGGGGTCTCCTAGATCGAGCTGTCCTGGTAGAACTGGCTGATGTTGCTTCCATCACGAAGCCAGTGCTTCTGTCCATCTTGGCACGCGAGCCTCTCTCAGTGGTCAAAAACTCACTTGCATTCTCATTTTGATGTTATTTTAATTTTATTCCACTACTATGCAGGTCCATGAAAACTGACTATTCGTTACACATTACTGATTTTATTGAGAATGATATACACAAAGAGATATAAAACTGACAAGCTTACTGCTTGAAAAATTACTACTTTACCATAGGTTTGAATTTTTTTTATTTTTATAACCGATCATCCCCACAAGCAACGATTCAAGTCTACTAAATAAGGTTGACCATTAGCCCCCCACCCCACACTCCGAAAAAAACTCTAGTCAGCACAGGTGTGGTATTTTGCAATACCACCCCCCGGGTGAAATAGGCCTGTCCAATATAATTGCAAAGATGGACAAGCTTCCAGGACTGTGGAGCCTCTTTAACACGGACACCAAGGAAGCAGACAAGTGTCTATATCATGGACTGGGAATGGGAATTCTGGCTTCTCTGGGACCGAGTGAACCATCCGTATTATGAAGGTGTCCGCATCATGGAGGTGATTGTAAGGAAAGTTTCCAATTTATGTATTTCAGTGATTTTCCTCGTGCTAATGAAAAAAACTTCAACTGAAAAACTGAGAGTTAAATTTGTTTTGTTCTGCTACAGTGCGGTGCAGAAGTATTGCAATCGATTTCAACAAAGTTCACGAATCAGTCGGGGCTTTTCGGCGAAATAGGATGACATTTCGTTTCGAAGAAAAACTCGGAAGCCCTTTGTTTCTGCTGATGCCATATTTTGCGAAATGCTGCTTGGCTTAGGGATACTTTTGCAACGAAAGTTCTCGATACTGTTCGAAATTCACTTCAAGTCGTCGAAAATTCGTTGGACAGTTCGAACAACAATGCGTTGCTAACGAAACTTCGCTTGGTGTTATGTTCGTGTTATGAGTGACGGTAATATACATTTACTTCTCTACACCATGACAACTACTTTACATCAATGAGCAACACTGAAAGCTTTTGTTAGGCTGGTAAAGCATCAAAGGCCGTTCAGTGTTTTTTGAAGATGATTTTTGACGTATTTCTAAGATAGAAGCTATTTCTTCATCCTTGTTCATAACCTCTGCTCCTTCCTGTAAAATCGCCAGACATTTTAAACGAAAAGGGCTCTCCTTCGGCAAGAGGTTAAAATTTCCTTTCAGCACCTTACGCTTGGTTCCAGTCTGCTCAAACAGAAAGCATCCAACGCTTACGACATCCTCTCCATGGTCAGCCTTTGGTTCAATGTTTGCAATAAACAAGAGAAAGCGTCTCAAGTTATACTGAGGCATGTTTGTCCAAACTGTTCGTTCATCTCCGCCACTGGGTTGTTTGAGACCGATTCTGTGATGAGAATGCCACTCGCCAATGTGACAAACACCTTCCTCGCTGGTCAGATTGGAGCCGACCTTCTCCAAGTACGCCACGTCTTGGTAGAACGAGTGAGTCGTTCGCTGACAGTTTCGTCCTGGACCCAATACAAGCTGTATCACTGCGCTGTGATCGTCGGACCACAGACCGAACAAATCTCCGCCGGTCTCCAAGGTTTGATTCTTTAAAACCCAAGCACATATTTGCTTGTACTCATCAGCATAGATGGCCACTGTAAATTCTTTCTCTGTGGGCATTAGGAGACACATAGGAAAAAGTTAATTTGCTTGCAGCAATTGTTTACAGAAATGAGAGTGGCCCGTGTTAACCTGGCGTGACATGGAAATGAGTTTTGTTTCTGAGAAATCGCATGATCATGAAACAACGTTGACAAACATTTGCAACTTTGTTTTAATAGTATATCAGTGGATGATCAGTTGCACAAATCGGCCTCAAGGTGAGTTTGATGCCACGGTAAGTGGGATGTAACAAACTGTGGAAAGGTTTCTTTTAGAATAATAGCAAAAGCTGAGGAACTTTCCTCGAATAAGTATTGTAAATATGACCCTTAAATATTGCATGCAGGCAGGGGTCATTTTCCGAGAATCTCAGGAAGTATTTCAAGACAACTGTTCTAGCTCTAGTCAGACATAGCAACCGTGACAACAGAGAATCAAAACAGTTCTAAAATTCCATCAAATTTAAGTTAACAAACTTTTTTATTAGACTATTTCTGAGTTACCTTCTTCTAAGAGTTACAGAGCTGCGAATATATTTGTATTAAAATGTACTTAGGTTTATACGTTGTGATTTATATCCTATGGTGGGAAAATTATCAACACCTTGAATAAATATATAAATACATTAAAACTTGTTTTCAGAGTTATAGAGACACTATCCTGCAAGGGTTAGGGAGATCTACTGCTCGAATGTTACATTAGCTTCGGGTGAATTTTCTGGTTTGCTATCTATTTGGCATACTGATAATTTTGTAGCTCCTAGTACCCGATCCATTACTGACAGATATAAACCACAATTCGTTTTAATTACGTAATATCATTCTTAACAATTTTTAAACAAAATTCTGATTTTGTGAAGTAAGTTAGAATACAACTACGATTCTGTAGTAACATTTAGAATCTGTTTTTTAATATATCTGAATACGTGAAACATGTTGTCCATTGTGACTGATATTTCTCTGAATGATATTTAAGTCCCCGATACAGCTTTCAAGTACCATTTTAATTCAGTTGAAATCTTAACCCTTGATCTATATGTGAACGAAAGAAGTTGGATCGTCCTATATTCTATTCTGACATAAACATTCCTTATTTGGTATAAGCCCCTTCTCCACTTTCAATGTCGCTATCTACGGTCTTTCGTGCAATCCCTCTTCGAGTACGACGCTAAGATGGGAGAGACAAGAAGAATAGAGTGTTATTAACTTTATCTGAGAACTTTTTTCCTCAGGTTGAAGACACTGAATTTGGATTTTAATCTCTAGCAATTTCTTTGTAATGTGTTGCAAAAATGTTGCTCAATGAATCCTGCCTCATGCAAGAACGTTTTCGGCCTAGCTGACAAGAGGTCATTTTCCTAGAAAACTTGGAAGTCCGTAGTTATAAGCTACATGTTTACCTATTAAACCTCTTACAACAGTTCGTTTTCGTTTGGATATGTTTCCCTCTGTTTAAACCTGATCCCTCAGAAATTCTCACTTGCATCGGATCTAATGGCCTTGTCAGCTCAATTCAACCAATAGGCACCTTAAGCAACAGACGTTTTCGTTGACGACGGCGACGTGACGACCGATAAGAAACTGGGGCTAGAACGGCTTCAGGTTGCGGTCGCGACAGCAAGTTACCATCCTTAAAGAAGGATTTCTCGGGCTAGCATCACATCTTTTTGTTTTGTCCACTCCGTCTACGAGTTGAAGATAAACTATAGTTGAAAAATAACTCGATGGAATTAAACCTTATACTATTCATGTTTTACTAAGAGATGTACAATCATTGCGAAAAATAACGAAACAATTTAAGTTTATAAACTTTGCCTGCTTTGAAATGTCAAACGTAAAGAGCAAAAATTATTTTATTGTAAAACGTGTATTGCTAAAGCAATTAATTGCGATTTCTAACCAAAGTTTGGATCACCGCTCATTGAGAAAAAAAAATCAGGTGTATTTTTAGACTGCCAAGATTACACACACATAGATTTTGAACAAAATCTCAGCTCACTGCGTTTTTCATTCGACACACTGATCGGCCGCTCAAATACAGGAGTTTCGCCAGCTCTTTTGGTAAAGAATCGTAAACAGCATTCTGCAAAGGATGCAATAATCTTGTATTTACAAGAAATAAAATCCAGGCGAGACAATTTGGTAGCGCGAAGTTTGCCAGCTCTTGTAAACATTAAAAATGTACATGTACACACAGTTCGAATACAAAATTCACCGAGTCGATTAAAAAAGCCTCTACGTTAAACGAAATACCAAGACGAGGGGATTGCAAAAATTAAATCAATGTTATTTCAAGCTATAGCAATCTACCGATTACACGTTGAGAAAATCTGAAAAAACTAATTATACTGAGCGGCATTACGTTGGATGAAAGCAACCTCTTCGCTGAAGGCTAGTTTGACATGCCAAAAACAATTTTTCAGTTAAGAAAAAATGAGTCCAGGAATACTTCCAGAACATTGTTTTAAGCATAAAGGCAATCATTATGCAACTTTACCTTGGTTCGGCACCAAAATAGCACAAAAGTAAGCTAAAGGGGATCAAAACAAAAGATTAAGTACTCACGTTTTCGTCGCGACGTGAAACTCCACGTTCTCACGTTCTCGACCTCAGGGCAACGTCAGGTCACAACGTATTGTACATGCGCAGTGACATCTCGAAAGAAATGTCACGTTTCCGGTTGCCGTCGTCCGGCCGGCGACGTCTGTTGCTTAAGGTGCCTAATAACGCGCTTAAAACTATGATAACGATTCCTGGTTCCTTTTGCAGCCCAAAGTCAACTGAACGAAATTTTTCTTTGTGGGTCGTTCCAATATTTTGGTAATGAAGCTTATGCATGTATAATTTGGCACAACATAAGTGCAAAAAATTACATACCCCATTTCATTACATCTTTGTACCAAGCAATGCGAACAGCAAAGGCAAGGACTAATATCAAAGACAAAACATTGTAAAACAGTGGATTGCTCGTTCTCTCGTTACCGTCGATCGGTTGGTATGACGGAACAGCTGTCGTTCGGTCACTCAATCAGAAAGTCGGTTACAGAACATTTTTTCTGTCATTCTATTGTTAGGTCAGTCGGTCGGTAGGTAAAAAGTCGCACTTCGTGCAAACTCTGGAGTGCTTTAAGATTGATTAGTCCTATTAGGTCCTTTACAACAATGCACAAAAAGGGCAGCGCCTCCTTATTTCGTTTACAATTCGAAACAGCATACCCTCTTCATTTTCGTTCTTAGTCTCTGGTTCCTCTCCGCGTTTCAACCGCTTGTTCGTTTCAACTTCCACTCTGACATCTCCTCCTTTTTGCTTGCGGGACTTTCTTGGCTTCTCACTGCCCATCACGGGACGCTTGTTCTTCATGTTTCTTCCAGTGTGTATTTCTTTCAGAGACTTCAGTTCTTCATTCTGGTTTAGACACTCTGCTTCTTTCTCTAAAACGCTCAGACATTTTGAACGAAAGGGGCTTTCATTTGGCAGCAGGTGGAAGTTTCCTTGCAGCACCTCCAACTTCTGGTTGGTTCCCTTCACAAATTCGAACAGAAAGCATCCGACGCTAACAGCTTCGCATTCATAGCTTTGAGTCTCAATGTTGGCAATAAACAAGAGAAAGCGGCTCAAGCCATATGTAGGCATGTTTGTCCATACTGTTCGTTCATCTCCGCCACTTGGTCGTTTAAGACCGATTCTGTGATGGGAATGCCACTCGCCAATGTGACAAACACCTTCCTTGTTGGTCAGATTGGAGCCGACCTTCTCCAAGTACGCTACGTCTTGGTAGAACGAGTGAGCCGCTCGCCGACAGTTTCTGCCTGGACCCAAGACAAGCTGGATCACTGCGCTGTGATCGTCGGACCACAGACCGAACAAATCTCCTCCCGTCTCCAGGCTTTGATGCTTCAAAACCCAGGCACATATTTGCTTGTACTCGTTGGCATAAATAGCCACTGTAAATTCCCTTTTTGTCGTCATAGATCACAGCTAAGGCCAACGTTTTACTTTACACAAGTCTTTGCAAATTGTTACCCCGAAATGATGCAGACTCTATGTGATTTTCACTTTCGCGGAAAAATGAAAACAAGGTAAAGCTTTTGACCAATAATTTAAAGGCTTTTTGTATTTAGCCTGGCGTGACGCGAAGACAACTGATTTCTTGGAAATCGGGTAAGTTAATTCGTGTCAAAACACCACAGATGGTTGAACATTTGAATTTGAAAAGTATTTATCAATTATACATATCTAAGTGAAAGAAGTGTAGAAACATTTTTTAAAAACGTCAAATATATACGTTCTTTCATTCGATTCATTCGATGAACTTTAAGGAATAGCAATATTATGCGCAACTCATGATCAGACATCTGTATTTTTATAAACGCAACCGTATGATAATTATAGTATCTAAGATTAGGAATGAATGCTTCCTTTGTTGATGCATAAATTCCTAGAAAGTCCACATTGTTTACTCTCAACCGTGACAAGCATGAGTTTTAGTCAGGTCAACAGCGTGGACATGATATATCTCATGATTCTGAGAAAAACAGGATGTTGTTTGCATGCCAATCAAGCCATGGCTGTCATAAAGCTGGAACCCCCCGTGCTCGTTTTCCTCCTGCTTGAAAATTTTTCTTTAGATTATGAGCGGACCATGGGCAGCGGAGAATTGTGAAGATGAATCATTCTTATTGAATATAGTCCCATTTAAGTTGGTTGTGTCACAGCAGTCATAATTCTTGGCTTGCTCTGTCACGCAATAAAAGTACTTTAATTAACCACCGAATAGGCTAAAAATCACGAGATATAGATTTTTCGACATACGCGTTCGTCGCTTTATGCACGTACCTCCACAACTCTGAAATTCAAAATGCGCTGGTTTCCAGACGAAGCAAGCTACTAAGCTGAAAAGTTGTAAGCAGATATGAATTTAGCACCCCTTATGCCTGATGAGGATAAAAACTTTTTTAGTTTTGGATTTTAGAACATGATGACGTCACGTGCAAGCGACGAAGTTATTACATGTAGTCACAGTCCTCGCTCGCCTCGCCGTATTGTTCTTTTATCTTGAAGTAGGTCATAAACTTCAACAAATGATTGAATTGCAAATTCGATTATCTTTCCTTTTATTACCATCAGAAATGATGATGTTCAGACCTCTTCGTAATGTCGCAAAATGCCGAGCTTCTTAAGCGAAAGAAACCCGCTAGCTAGAACAATCGACATCTGTTGTCCTCACTCAAAGAGAAATACCGAGGTTACACCTTAGCTTGGAAATTAAAATAGAGAAAAGAGAAAATCCATTCTTAAGTTTGAGGAGTACAATGTGTCGAGTGTGATAGCATAAATTTGTGTTCTACATCGTTATTGTTATTTCGTGGAACAGTTGTGATTGCATGAAGTAAGGCAGTGATTGGCTCGCTTATAATTGGTTGTTTACATTCGCGCTTTGGCACACAGGAAGTACTTCCGCAATTCTTCTACCCACTGTTAAAGCGAAAGCACCGAGCGACGAAGCTTACCGTGAAGATGGGTTGGAGTTTGCAGCAACAGGCAAGACTTGGATTGGAAAAAGATGTTTTGGATACAAAGTTAAAGAACGTGACGTGGATTAACCCCACATCAGCTGGAGATACCAGAGTCGAATGGCGAGTCAACACTAACAACGGCAACAGCTACACGCTCCGTGTGTACCTCGCCAGTGACTTTCCAAACAGCTGCCCGGTACTTGTTGTAAGCTCTCCTTCTTCTCCATTGAGGAAAAAGGATGGATCTCTTCTTAACAGTACTGACGGGAGAGATCACGTTTATTCAGCGCACGATGGTTTGACGAAAATTTGTCACTTTATCACAGATAAGTGGACGAGCGAAAATACCATATACCAAGTCTTAATGAAAGGTCGGATCTGGTTAGAAGCTTATGAGATTCACCTGCGTACCGGAGAATATCTTGACAAGTATCTGGCACACATGCAGTGACTTAAAATTAAAGGAGCATTTAGTAGTTTGTATGGCGAAATGCCTTGTTTGTCCGAAGTAGGTTTGTCACGCTCAAGCATACAATGATGATATTAAAAATAATCCTAATAATTAAGAAGACACTGTCTTCGAACTGAATAACAAGGTAGCGAGGTTGAAATATATATGCTGCAGTAATATAATTATACAAGCAAAAATAATGGATGGATTTTAAGAGCGCTTACTATATTGAATATGTAGCGGTTCACTGGCAAGTGTGTTTAAAAGTACTGCACATAACGCCCGCTGATTAGTGAAACAAATGAAAACTGAGTTTATTTTCAAATTTTCAGTTATATATATATATATATATATATATATTTTTTTTTTTTTTTTTTTTTTTTTTTTTCACATGTGCAGTATTTAGCTCCAAAGTTGTGGGTCGTGCGTGCAGTGAACACTTGTATTATAATTAACCAGTGTAATTCTGTGACGTTTCATTTCTCGGAAGCTTCACATAGTTGTTTTTCACTGCCCGTCGACAAAGGGGCATCATGAACACACATTTGTTTATACAGGCTCAGTTGAGACACCAAAACTAGAATTCCTATGGCGAGTGTTTGTAATTTGGCAGGAAAAAGGACAAGTAGTGTTAAATGATATGTTTCTTGTAGAGCAACCTTTTCCCAGAAGTCTTCGAGTTTTAAAATTCTCAATTCTCTGCGGCATATCATAGGGCTTAATAAAGCGAACTCAAGCCTGACTGATTGTTGACTTATTTAGTGGAACTCTCCGCTCTACTTAAGTTCTTGTATGTGCATATTTTAAAGGAAATACTTAACGAATTGATCATGCAACTAAATTGTCATTGTTTGTGTGAAAATAGACAAAGACTTGAGGGTTGTCCAATACACCCAACTAGAGTCGATTCGTGTTTTAAATTGACGATTCGACCAACCGGATGTCGATTCGAGGACCCTTTTGGATGGAATCGACACAAGTCGTTTCTCTTTCTGTCGATTCGTCATGCCGGAAGTCGATTTGCGCCAGACTTAGAAAATATAGCGCATCTGGGCTTTGAGGGTGGGTTGAAAATGTTGTCGATTCGACACGATTCGATCGAATCGTGACGAATCGTGGCCCTTGCCGTCGATTCGTCATACTGGAAGTCGATTTGCGCCAGACTTAGAAAATATAGCGCATCTGGGCTTTGAGGGTGGGTTGAAAATGTTGTCGATTCGACACGATTCGATCGAATCGTGTCGAATCGACAACATTTTCAGCCCACCCTCAAAGCCCAGATGAGCTATATTTTCTAAGTCTGCCGCAAATCGACTTCCGGTACGACGAATCGACAGCAAGGGCCACGATTCGTCACGATTCGATCGAATCGTGTCGAATCGACAATATTTTCAGCCCATCCTCAAAGCCCAGATGAGCTATATTTTCTAAGTCTGGCCCAAATCGACTTCCGGTATGACGAATCGACAGCAAGGGCCACGATTCGTCACGATTCGATCGAATCGTGTCGAATCGACAACATTTTCAACCCACCCTAAAAGCCCAGATGCGCTATATTTTCTAAGTCTCGCGCAAATCGACTTCCGGTATGACGAATCAACAGCAAGGGCCACGATTCGTCACGATTCGATCGAATCGTGTCGAATCGACAACATTTTCAGCCCACCCTCAAAGCCCAGATGCGCTATATTTTCCAAGTCTTGCGCAAATCGACTTCCGGTATGACGAATCGACAGCAAGGGCCACGATTCGTCACGATTCGATCGAATCGTGTCGAATCGACAACATTTTCAGCCCACCCTCAAAGCCCAGATGCGCTATATTTTTATCAATTCATTTGATAACAATAACAAATAATCATTCAAACTATCATATGTCAATTAACAACTCCCAAACGATCCAGAAAAGCTGCATAGTTCGCAAGTCTAACCCTTGTTTAAAATAATATGGTTTCTGTGGAAAATGTCCGAAAGAAATACTGAAAATATAATACATATTAACAATACCTTTTCATTCGCTTGATAACAGGTCCACTTAGTGTCACCTTGTGCCCCTTTTTGCAGCTTGAGTCATATCCAAACCTTCTGTTGAAAGTCTGTGCGAAAGTCGCGAATGGCACGGCACCCACTATCAAAAAGTTGGCACACTGCTTCACTAGTGTCATCTGGAAAGCAGTGTCTTCAGATGACAACAAAAATTCGTTGCCTAAGCAATCGTCATTAAACTGGCGTTATCCCTCCTGCGTCCAATAGCCATAGTGTTCGTATATCTTGCAAGTGCGACAGCATTTAGTTACTCGCGAAGCAAGATAGCTGCCACGCTGTTCGTGGTAAATAACGACAACATGGGTATTTGGATCGACAGCTAAAACTTTGTTACAGCCCCTACATCTCTCTTGTAAACTGACAAGCACCGTTGCCATTGGCTTCCCAGAATTCAAACTGAAGTTGTGAAAATCTGGGAAGCCACGTTCCACATCCCCAAACTCAGGAAACAAATAAAAAAAACCTTCCACCTCACGAGCAAAACTTTCGTCCTCGCCATCCAACCGCTTTCTCTTTCCATCAACGACAATTTCCTCCTTTTCGCCACAAACATACCTTTTCACAACCGACGTAAATGAACATAACTTTAAAAAACTCGTTCCAACGAAATTAATAACAGATAAAAAACGAAATAAACGCATACGATCTTCTAAAAAGCCAGCCATCTTTTGAACGAAATCTCACCAAAGTTACCATGCGAACTGTAATGAATGCAAACATACCATGAGAGCGAGGTAGCAAGTGAGAAAAACAAAGAAAGGGACTGGAGTGAAATTAATAATCCGAATAAAGTGCCCAAACCAGCGTCAATATTCCGCGGAAAACGCCATAAACAACCGTCTTTTAATAAACATTTATTACGAGCCTTAACTATAATTTAGGAATAAGAAACAGGTTATCAAAAAGGATGGTGAAGTAATAATAAATTAACCAATCAATCCAGTTATAAAAAAGCTTGCGGCTCTGTTACCAATCGTTGTTGGGGAACAAAGCCAAAGACTTCCTAGTGAAGAAGCACACATCGAATTGAAGAATAACATTTCAATACCCCTTGATTAACATTAGGCAATTAACTTAGGTAATTTCTGTTTACGCGAACAACGTGAAATTAACGTGCGCCTTTTAGAAGAATCCTGTAACCAAGGATAGTGTGTGGTCAAAGTATGCGGCCTTTAAACAAACCGATGGCCACGGGCGAATCGTGTGGATGAATGAATGAATGAATCAATTAATTAATTTTATTGAAATGCCCGTATTTTTAACCGAATGACAGGTCCTCAACCATATTATACCTTCCGCGAGTCGACTTCCGGTGAAACGATTCGACTTTGCAAGGCCGATTCGCGACGAATCGTGCAAATCGACTCGAATCGCAACAATTTCACACTCCCAGTTATTGCCTAGCGCGAGTCGACTTCCGGTGAGACGATTCGACTTTGCAACAACGATTCGCGACGAATCGTGCGAATCGACTCGAATCGCAACAATTTCACACCCCCAGCTATTGCCTGGCGCGGGTCGACTTCCGGTGAGACGATTCGACTTTTCAACAACGATTCGCGACGAATCGTCCGAATCGAGTCGAATCGCAACAATTTCACACCCCCTGTTATTGCCTACCGCAAGTCGATTTCCGGTGAGAGGATTCCACTTTGCAAAGGACGATTCGCAACGAATCGGACGAATCGACACAAATCGTCAAAAAAATCACACCCCAGTTACTGCCTACTGCGAGTAAACTTCCAGGGAAACGATTCCACTTTGCACGAAACATTCCCGACCAATCGAGTCGCTTCGTTAAGTGCCTCACCGAATCGACCGAAGTTTGTAGCCACGTTTTTAGAACGACAAACGTTCATTTATCATTATTTCACGGGTATTGACTTCCGGTGGTGCGGATCGACTCTGTGCGAATCGAGTCGAATCGTTAAGTACCTCATACGAGTCGACTCAACCCACACTCAAAACCCAGATGCACTATATTTACTAATTCTCGCGCAAATCGACTTCCGGTATGACGAATCGACAGCAAGGGATACGATTCGTGTCGATTCGGTCGAATCGTGTCGAATCGACAACATTTTCAACCCACCCTCAAAGCCCAGATGCGCTATACTTTTTAAGTCTCGCGCAAATCGACTTCCGGTATGACGAATCGACAGCAAGGAATACGATTCGTGTCGATTCGGTCGAATCGTGTCGAATCGACAACATTTTCAACCCACTCTCAAAGCCCAGATGGGCTATATTTTCTAAGTCTCACGCAAATCGATTTCCGGTATGACGAATCGACAGCAAGGGACACGATTCCACTTTGCAGGAAACATTCCCGACCAATCGAGTCGCTTCGTTAAGTGCTTCACAGAATCGACCGAAGTTTGTCGTCACGTTTTTAGAACGACAAACGTTCATTTATCATTATTTCACGGGTATCGACTTCCGGTGGTGCGGATCGACTCCCAACCTCGTTCCCAGGGTCTCTCATCTTACCGCCCCCTGGAGCGAGCGAAGAGGGCGGTAAGATTAGAGACCCTGGGAACGAGGTTGATCGACTCCGTTCGAATCGAGTCGAATCGTTAAGTACCTCACACGAATCGACTCAAGTTTGTCGTCACGTTTCAAGAACGAGTAACGCTCATGTATCATTATTTCACGGGTCTTGACTTCCGCTGGTGCGGATCGACTCCGTGCGAATCGAGTCGAATCGTTAAGTACCTCACACGAATCGACTCAAGTTTGTCGTCACGTTTCAAGAACGAGTAACGCTCATGTATCATTATTTCACGGGTCTTGACTTCCGGTGATGCGGATCGACTCCGTGCGAATCGAGTCGAATCGTTAAGTACCTCACACGAATCGACTCAAGTTTGTAGTCACGTTTCAAGAACGAGTAACGCTCATGTATCATTATTTCACGGGTCTTGACTTCCGCTGGTGCGGATCGACTCCGTGTGAATCGAGTCGAATAGTTAAGTACCTCACACGAATCGACTCAAGTTTGTAGTCACGTTTTAAGAACGAGAAACGTTTATAATCAACAATGATTTAGATAAACATATACAGGCAAAAACTAACGATAGATAAATCCGACGTTTCGGCGACATCTTGGCGCCATTGTCAAGGGAAACTAATTAAATATGCGATTTCAAGGGTAACTAAGAGTTCAGAGTTTCTAATTTGCATAAGTTAGACAAAGACTTTAGCGCGAACTGAGTCTGATTGTACATTTAAACACGGTCGTAATTGTTTAATGAGTAACATCTCATTAATGAGACAATCAAACTTGTTGTGGCATTTTTTCAACACGCTAAAACAATTGCGAAGGTCATCCGGAATCCTGCCTGCGTGTCTACTATCATAGTGATTGCGTACTGACGAGGTCTTGCTTCTATGTCCATCAACGCGTACGAACAGATGGCCACGGGTGTAACCGACATAACCAGCATCGCACTGGTCACACTTGAAGTTATACACAACGCATTGTTGATCAATGAGCTGAGGCTTAGGTTCGCTTGTCGGGAACTCCTGGGCAATCTTGCGGCTCGTAAACACCGGTTGAACACTGGTCTGCAGCTTCACACTGAGATCTTTCAACTGTGTCTTCACGATATTAGCAGACTCCCGGTCTTTAAAGGGTATGACAACCCGAGTAGTGTTTTCTGTCGTAGATCTGGACCGTAATGAGGGCTGGTCAGCGACCTTGCTAGCCAACGTATTCATGTCGTCTATTGAAGAGAAATTAGATGTTGACGGCAAACTGCCACCTTACTATCGTCGATATGTTGACGACACATTCACTGTGATGCCCGATTTGTCTACAGCTAGGGACTTTCTTAACACCCTCAACCACGCTCACCCCGCCATCAACTTTACTATGGAGGTCGAAAATGATGGAATGCTTCCCTTTCTCGGTACTCAACTCCTAAACAGAGCGCCTCGTATTGAAACTAAAGTGTTTGTGAAGCCAACAAACAGTGGTCTGCTTCTCCATTACCACAGTCATGTCGATAATAGGTACAAGCGCGGACTATTGACAACTATGCTCGATCGCGCACATCGCCTGTCTTCGTCATGGTCCTACTTCACTGAGGAGTGCGAACGACTGAAGTCTGTTTTCTCTAAACTGAAATATCCCAAGCACCTTGTTGACTCCACTGTCAAAACCTTCCTAAATTTAAAGGTCGCTGACCAGCCCTCATTACGGTCCAGATCTACGACAGAAAACACTACTCGGGTTGTCATACCCTTTAAAGACCAGGAGTCTGCTAATATCGTGAAGACACAGTTGAAAGATCTCAGTGTGAAGCTGCAGACCAGTGTTCAACCGGTGTTTACGAGCCGCAAGATTGCCCAGGAGTTCCCGACAAGCGAACCTAAGCCTCAGCTCATTGATCAACAATGCGTTGTGTATAACTTCAAGTGTGACCAGTGCGATGCTGGTTATGTCGGTTACACCCGTGGCCATCTGTTCGTACGCGTTGATGGACATAGAAGCAAGACCTCGTCAGTACGCAATCACTATGATAGTAGACACGCAGGCAGGATTCCGGATGACCTTCGCAATTGTTTTAGCGTGTTGAAAAAATGCCACAACAAGTTTGATTGTCTCATTAATGAGATGTTACTCATTAAACAATTACGACCGTGTTTAAATGTACAATCAGACTCAGTTCGCGCTAAAGTCTTTGTCTAACTTATGCAAATTAGAAACTCTGAACTCTTAGTTACCCTTGAAATCGCATATTTAATTAGTTTCCCTTGACAGAAACGTTTATGTATCATTATTTCACGGGTCTTAACTTCCGGTGATGCGGATCGACTCCGTGCGAATCGAGTCGAATCGTCAAGTGCCTCAGACGAATCGACTCTAGTTGGGTGTATTGGACATGAATGAAAGCCTTCCTCCCTTTCTTGGAAAGTCAGGAGTTCCGAACTGGCTATGTCATGTGCTTGGTGAGATTTTTCATAACAATGTTAAATTTACGAGTCAGGCCCGCAAAAAAAGAACGATATACACCAAACACGAAGATTACCGAGCTTAATGAACCTAATTTACAACACAACTCAGCAAGCTATGGCTAAATTCCAGGATATAGAGTTTTAGGGAAAATTACCGACTGAAATATTGCATTTCTTCTTGACCTTTATAACTTGTTGTTAACGCTGAAGATACCTAAGAAGAGCTTAAAATCAAGTGGTTTGCAGGATGCGGGATATTTAGGCCAAAAAATTAACAGGGAAAATTAATGGGAGTGCTCCTGTTGAATCATAAATGATGCACTAAATGTTATTTTTTTACTGAAGCTACGCTTGAATAAATGCGTTGAGACACATTATGCTACGTCATGAGTACAATAAAATGTGCAAAACAATTCTGAACTTCTTTACTTTTGTCATAATTCTGAACGGTTATGTGGATATATTACAGTACGACATAACATGATTTCGATTTATATTAGATTTCAGAGTTTTTTGAGCCACTAACTGCATGGGCGTAACTACAATAACTTTGCAAAATCACACGGAAACAACCTTCTCCACCTGCGTCTGTGTCTCCTAGATAAATCTATGTCGTGAAGTTGGCATTAAGCCATGCTGCTAAGTCCTTAATTTCTTGAATACAAAACAACAGTCAGCTCCCTAGTTAAACCATTGTCCTATGTACATGTACAAAGTTTTCAATTCCAATGTCACTAATTATTTAAACTGAAGCAACAACTCGAGGACAACGTAGAGCATGACTGATTATAATAATAGATATTGATTATATAACATGGAAAATTCTGGCTGCAGATCATTCTACTTCCTGCTCGAAAATGTTACTCTATTACCAAAAGACGGACATCTAAACAGAAATTGTTCAAGAAGAGCATGCAGGACTGTTAACTACTGCTTACAGTTCCGCTGCAAGTCGCTGCTCGTCGCCGATGGCACTGGTTCTGCTGCCAGTGTTACTGCTACTACCGCTACGTCTTCTCTTGCAGCACCTTCTACTACCGTGTGATCGAAACAGTCCAAGATGCGAGGCATCATTTCTTCAATCCTTTCTCAGACTTACATAGTCTTTAATAGTGTCGAAAAAAGTTAGTGCTGTATGATCTCGATTCGCTTTGCGTAGAAACGATTTTCACTTGTTTCCTTTTTTCGCTAGCTTCTCGCCAGTTCAAAACCTCCATCTTTCCTGTAGAAATGACCATCACCAAGACAAAGCCCTGATATTGCTTGGGATTCTCAGAGAACTCGCTCACTGATGGTCGGGACGACCTTTGAAATGCGGCGTTCACATCTCGAGGGCGACTTCGAGGACAGTCCTTGTAGTTTCGAGGATGGCCATCATTAAAGTTGCTCGGAGGTACTGGAGAAACGGATCTCACTTTTCGAGCGGGACTGGCGTTTAAATATCGAGGATGGTCCCCCTTAAAGTTTTGGTAATGGCCAGCGTCGAAGCTGCATGGAGGTTCCGGAGGGTATACCTTGTAGTTTTGGTAATGGCCAGCGTTGAAGTTACAAGGAGGTACCGAAGGGAACGGGACGAAGTTTCCAGGAGCCATGGCGTAAGGATTGCAAGCAGGCACCCAAGGAACGGGGAACATGTTTGCAGGAGGAAAGCCCATACAGTTAAAAGAAGCCATGCTATTGAAGTTTCCAAATGCAAAAGCAGCACAGTTTCCAAACGGATAAGGCATACAGTTGCCATAACAGAAGGCGGCCCACATTTTGCATCGGAGTAGTGTTGTTACAAAATCGCTCAGATCTAGCGCTGCTACAATTAGCTTCAGCAAACAACAGTGACAACTATATATTTCTAGAAATATGCTACTGGTCAGCAGTGATGACTGAGTGTCAATCACGGTCAAGAAGATCAAAGGCATAGGGACTGTATTTGCCAACTTGGTATTTATGAAGATCAAATTAACAAAGTGCATTATCAAAGGAAAAAGGACGCTTGCTTAATCATGCACGGTTCAACCTCAATATATAGCAATGTTTGCACGGGTATCTTCTTCCCATTCCTTCCTTGAAAAGTCAACTGGTGGGTGGTTGATAATTGAGCACCGGCCTGATGATTAATAATTCATAAATAATACCTCATCTAACGGCGAGGATTGTTCAGTTAGCAAAAACTATAAATCATCTTTCATAAAGTGGCGCGCCTTTCCAGTCAATATTCAAACAACCTTGATATACAATACATCCATTACATTTCTGTAACATATTTTTTATTTCGTTTCTGTATAGTTATTATTTTGCTTCTTTATTTTTCATATTGCTTCTATATTTTTTATATCTATTCCTACTAATTTATATATGAGTTTAGCTCATCTATTTTTTATTTTGTTCTCTTTATTTTATATGCGTTCTATATTTTTTTATATTTATTCCATATTTTTTTTGTTCCGCGTAAGATTTTTAATTTTTTTTAATCAGTTTGCAACACGTGATCACATGACCGCGATGCACTTCCTCATTGCGCCATTTTGGCGTTTGGTTACATGAAGGAAGAACTGTCTACTGCTTGTCGTGCGGCCGCGGATGCCTTAGAGATTTTAACTAATTTGAGACCTGGTTTTACGAGAAATGTTACACCTCGGATGAATTTAACGGCAATCTCTGTCAGTCAGCCGAACAACGGGGATCGTCAGGTGAACAACGAGGAACCCCAGGCGAACGAACGTGCCATTCAATTCTCGACGTCGCCAGCCTCAAGCAGTTCTACTCAAGCTCGGCTTGCCACTCTCTTTCCGACAATGGGCTCGAACCGAGCTAATAGGAAAAGCACTAGTAGAAGACTAGCAAGGTCAAAGCAGACCATTAAGTCGACCAAAGGCCGCCCATCTAAGACACTTGTTTACAAGGATCTAGTCCTTATTCCCAGTCCCAAGATAAACAAAGTGCCTACACATACAATCCGACTTCAGTTAGAAGAGAGAGAACTTGTCTGCCACGAGTTTCCCTTTGACGAGAGCTTGGATGCAAATTCCCTCAAAGCTGCTATGTTGAATCGATTTCCAAAGCTTTTGCTATTTGAATATGTCAAGGTGGGTAACTTTCCACTTGTGGTGTACGCTTATACATTGTTCTACTTTTAATGAAATAATAATAATAATATTATTGCTGTTCAGTTAATTTGTACATTTATTGTAGCTGCACTATTTCTAAATACGCATTTATACTATTTTGCCAACAATTTGCCCAAACAAGAGAATATCTGCAGTGACCCGAGTAATTGACTTACAATTTTCGGCAGAAGTTGTTGAATTATCCAGAATAGCTCTGGTAATGCCCCACTCTCACCCCTTCAATTAATTGTATAGTTTCTCCTTGCTTGTGACATAAGTTTAACTTAATTACTCTTTCATTAAATTTACCCTTGACTTTTGCAAGAAGCCTGCAAGTAATATGTGTTTTTCTTAACCAAGCCATGGTATGGAAAGCAAATAACTCCTAAGTTGGCAGATGGCATAACTCTGAATGCAGAAAGAGTGACCAGGATGGCTGGTCAAGAAGCTGGTTATGTTAGATCACTGGTGCCTTTGGAATCTGAAGATGTGGCGCGAAACTGAAGAGGAGCTAGAGAATTCAGTATTGGATAGCAGTCCAAGGGTGAACGTTTTCTTGTGAATTTTTGCATTGAACAAGATAACACCTGTATGGATTTCTTTAAACTTTTTCGCCTCACTACAAAGGTATTTATGTGGTAGCTTCCCAATGCAGTATAATAACCTTGTATATGATAGATTGGCTTATTATTCAACTGCAGTGAATACCGTCCAAATAACAGTACAAATACATCTTATTAGATGTTTTTGGTGTGTAGTATCGCTGTATATTTTTACGAGTTGTGCCGCATTTTGACGAGCCCTACGGGCTCGTCAAAATACAAACAACGAGTAAAAATGTACAGCGATACTACACAGCAAAACATCTAATTGGAGATTTATTATCCAACAGCTGTAGTCAATAAATTTATCAATGAAAGAGGGAGTGTGTGACAGTTTTGCGTGCGTGCGCGCGCCGACCTGTACGGCGAACAGGTTTTCTACCGTACAAATACACCCAACAGGTTTTCTACTGTGCAATATCGCTGTATATTTGTACTGTTATTTGGACAGTATTCGCTGCAGTTGGATAATAAACGGCGATATGGTACAGTTATTTGTACAGAAGAAAACCTGTTTGCCGTACAGGTAGGCGCGCGCACGCAAAACTGTCACACTCTCCCTCTTTCATAGATGAATTTATTGACTACAGCAGTTGGATAATAAATCTCTTATTGGATGTTTTGGTGTGTAGTATCGCTTTATACTTTTACTCGTTGTTTGTATTTTGACTCGCCCTACGGGCTCCTCAAAATACGGCACAACTCGTAAAAATATATGGAGGATATTACACGGTGGCGAGAAGATATGAATTTTATGTTCGAGAGGCAAGAACAATATCTCACTCGTTCGCTTCGCTCACTCGTGAGATATTGTTCTTGCCACGAGAACATAAAATTCATATCTTCGAGCCAACGTGTAATGTTCTTTTTATTATATGGAGAAACCAATTCAACAAAAGCAAAAGGCGGGAATCGTGACGTCATTGAACGATACGACACTCACAAAGGTGACATACTGAAAATACGCCACTCGGGTCCCGGATGAAGTGGCGTATGGAATCTACGAGTGGTTTAGTTCCCAGTAAAACACTCTTCTCCATATAATAAACAGCGATACTACACGCCAAAACATCTAATAAGATATATATTCTAGCTCGTGCTACTAGGCATGAAAATGGCTTTTTGTTGGAAATATTATCCGGTTTGTCTCCAAACAGATTTGTGTATTTATTTATTTTGTTTATTTATTTGTTTGTTTGCTCAGATATTTATTCAATTCTTTAACAGGACATAAATTGATTTTGTATATTGCAACTCCATCTGATTGTGGACACTTGTCTAAAGATGAACACTTCATAGTATGCTACATCATTGCCACTTAGTTCACTTTGGTTTTTTTTTTATGCTTTGTGACAAGTTAATATTTCTTTTAGTGTTAGTGGAGCACAAAGAAGCCCTGTGTTGCTTTCATTCGGGGAGAGCGATGGGAGGCCAGATGCAGCTGTGGTGCCCCACCCCTGCCAGGAGGCTGTACAACCTTTTTGTGTTCCATTTCCAACTGAGGCAGGAACATCACATCAAAATACAGAGTTAAATGATGTAGAGACAGGCAGTAACTCTGATATTGTTTTGGCATCATCTGAGCTACCTGTACCAGTAACTGCACCTGTTTTAGGCAGTAACTCTGATATTGTTCATGCATCATCTGAGCATGTACCTGTACTTCAACTGCTATCCAACTGCTATCGTATCATCCAAGTGCACCGGTTAAATATTAAGAAGGATTTGATTGACTTATTCCGAGATCCATTAATTATGAGTCAAGACATAAAGATATTAAATTGTTATTGATGCTAGGAGAGTTGAAGAAATTGGCAGAGGTGTTGGGTTGCTTAGAGATGTTTTCTCCTCTTTTTTGGAGAGAAACATTTGATATATGATTCCCTTTTTGTTAGAGAAAATGAGCGTGTACCATTTGTAATACATGACTATTAAAGGGATAAATGGGTTGCTGTTGGCAGAATTTCGGTGAAAGGATATTTGACCTGTCAGTACCTACCAGTCCCTCTGTCTGAAACGTTCCTTACCTGTCTTTTTTGTGGGCAATCTGCTGTAACTAGCGCTATGCTGACTCAGTCCTTAAAAAATTACATTTTAGTAGATGAAAAATGTTTGATTGACAAGTGCCTTGCTGGTGATATGAAGTGCGATGATGAAGACGAAGTGTCCCAGCTTTTAAAAGTACTTTGTAACTATGACTGTCGAATTATGGTAAATTCTGAGAATTTCATTCAAGTTATTCAAGAAATAGCCCGTAAGGAGCTGCTGCAGAAGCCACAGTATATTGCAGACTGCTAGAAAGATATAGTTTTCACACACTTTCCTAGTTTTCCTGATTTTGCAGCACTTTCCAAAAGGTATGAATTAATTGTTAATACCATCCACGAGCAAAATCCTTAGTTGCCTAGAGGCAAACCCTGAAAGTGATGGCGAAAGGGATAGCCTTAAGTTTTTTAGACGGTATATTAAGGGCCTTAACACACCTCAGAAATTATCAAAGCTTGTAAGGTTTATCAGTGGGTCTGAGTTAATGCTTTTTGACGCAAACCATTTTATCTGGTGTGGGTCGCCGACCAATTGCCCACACTTGCAATACTGTGTTGGAGCTATCCTAAACTTATCATTCATTTCCTGAACTTAGAGAGGAGTTCAGTTCAATACTTGTATCACATTATTGGGAAATGGATATTATGTAATATGCTTTGGGACGAGAAGAAGACCATTATGGTGGCAAGCTGATTTAGAACAGACTGATAATTTCATTTTTCATATATGAATTGTGTTTTCTGCCTTTGATGGGTATTTACAGTTTTAAAACATGTAACAACAGTGCACAAATTATTTGTCACCGATTCCTGTACATCATACTGGGAAATCATTAGCTAATGGCTTATTGTAGTATCAAGCTTGTTATCTGTTTAAAGTTGACATTTTAAAGCGAACGCAGCTGTTTAGAACTATATTGAGATTTTAATGTACTTTTTTCCTGACTGTTGTAAGGGTTAAGTTGCATTCGTTGTGTTCTATTCTGATAGATAAAATTTGAAGGCAAAGTAATAAATTTCGCACTGTTTACGTTTTCAATCCGTCATCGAAGTTGGTAGTCTACGATTAACCGTAAATGGGAAGCAAGAGGAAAGAACTCTCTACAATTTTCTAGCAGAATGTCTCTTGTTCCATGTTTCACTCTTAGAGTGAATTATGCTACCCAGCCAATCAATCCTCACAAAAAAACAAACAAACAAACAAAAAACAAAAAAACAAAAAAAACATGACTTAACGCAATTAATATTCCTCGTTTTACAATTAGAATTTAGTGATGCCAGCTTGATAGGCGTTAATTGATCTTAATTCTCAAGGTGGCCCCATTTTCACTCTCTAAACAACGGATTTCCGGTTAGGTGGATGCTGGGAACACCTGTTTTGAAACATAGCTATCACCAAAACGGCCTTATCTCAGCAAAGCTTCTTATATGTTGAAATTATATGTTCTTATATGTTGAAATGATTCCCAAGGATGTCTGTCTCACATATAGAGTTCTAGCATGTTCACCAATCTTCATTCAAAGGGTGTCAGGAGACTTCCAAAATATGCAGTTGTTGTGATGTGAGCTTAACATCAACTGCTGGTATTGAGACCTGGTAATCGTCGTCGTCTAACGGGAAAGGTCCATCTGGATCAAACCCATACAATGGAATTTCAATTGGATGTTGAATACTCTCAACTCCAGAGTATCCAGAGTGTATGTTCTCCATAATCCCAGAGGCGAAAATTTGTAGGGGAGATAATTGATGTTTACTGGAGACAGGGTGATTGTTCCATTGACCAGTAAAGTGTTGCAATGCCCTATTTATACTTGGTATGTAGATAAAGTGCAATGAAAATAAATGTACTTCGTTTTACCGGTCAAGAAGACCCATGTCTTCCATTCCGCTAAAGATATTGGCAAAGTGACCAAGGACACCAGCGTAGACATCTCTATGAGCGCGCTCAACACGGCAGTTGTGGACAGAGCTTCCCGTTATGATATTTCCTCTGTCCAGTCCTCTATTTTCCAACATGTACTGTGCCACTCCAACATTTTCCAGTCCATGATCGCTATTTACTCTTGAAGGTAAGCCAAACTCTTGTACTCCCTTGATGAAGAGCTCCAACACTGTATCTGCACGGTTGGCAGTTAGCATTTTGCTTTTGAAACTGGCGGAAAAGTGCATCGCGGTCATGTGATCACGCGTTGCATACTAATTAGAAAGACAATAAAAAATCTCACTCGGAACGAAAAAAATATGGAATAAATATAAAAAAATATAGAACGCATATAAAATAAAGGGAACAAAATAAAAAATAGATGAGCTAAACACGCATATATAAATTAAAAGGAAGAGACAAAAATATAGAAGCAAAATGAAAAATAAAGAAGCAAAATAAAAAAATACACAGAGAGGAAATAAAAAATATGGCACAAAAATGTAATGGATATATTGCATATTAAGGTTGTTTGAATATTGACTGGAAAGGCGTGCATCTTTCCACCTTCGCCAAAGTCTTCTCGGGCCACTGTTTTAATGTAACGTAACGCAAAAGCTTGGAAATTCAAACGGACACTATTTCAAAAGGAAGAACCTTGCCGAGCTAAAAATTCAAGTTTTTTGAGTGTCTTATATCTGATGCAACTGAAATAACAAAAGAATAGGTGATTTTTTGTTGTTGCTGTTGTTGTTGTTGTTGTTGTTGTTGTTGTTGTTTGTTTAAAAACCTGTGTGAGTCAACATTCTGCCTCCATGAGACGACATGAAGTCTCTCCTAGAGCTCCGTAAAAACCTGAATCCAACTCTGTCGCTCTAACCCAGCCAAATTACCCCATCTCTCATATATCGATGCTGGTCCTCTTTTTTACAGGTCCCAAGTCTTCCTGTAGCGGCGTCAAAATACAAAATTGTGTCGTCATCGGACGATTACCGAAAGAAGCTAGAGTTGTCTGAGCTCCCAAATTCATTTGAAGTGGTAACAATTTTCACCTTCGCCGCCTTAGAGCGAGCTTCTAGTATGGTCATCACCTCCATCTTTCCTGGGTATTTCTCAGGGTTGTCTGAGAACTCGCTCACGGATGGACGACTCGATCGTCGACAGCTTTGTGATGCACTTCTGTTTTGAGAAAGGACGACTTCTAACGCGTTGGTGTTTAAAAAATATGGAGGATCGCGTCGTGTGCTTTGTTCTGCTCCCATCTGTTAACGCAAAAACTAGGACTCTCTTCAAGTTCTTCTTCAACTCTCTTCAAGTTCTTCAGTGTTATGGTCGACAAAATAGAAAACGTCTCCTATTTGAAATCATGCAAATTCTTGGAACCGTCTTCGTTGTATGAAGGCGCTTCGCTGTTGTTGGTCAGCGGAAGGATAGTAACTTTTTCTGGGAAGAGCGGAAGTCCCAGCTAGTCACAGCCGATCAACGAAGGCGGTGCACGAACATTAGGAGACATTAGAAACTTATATGAGAAGGAAAGATCAAATAATAGAGGTGTTGGAATTAAAAGGCAATAGGCCTTTGGTAAGAAACTTTGACACAACAAGAACAATAAAAACCATGGGGAATACCATGAGGTTGTCACACCGGTGACTTGGTGGTAGTCCGTGACAGCGGGTAACAGTCTCAGCCGTCTCTTCCTCTCTCATTGGTCAAAGTGATATTATTTTCTATACAGGTGACCTTTCCATATCGCGAGACCTTTTTAATATACAGCACGAACGAGGGAAGAAAAGTTTAACCCAGAGAAAAGCATGGAAGACCATCCGATCCTTACGGAAACCGAGGACAGGGATCCGCAGAACTACAATGCTTATCTGAAGGTAAGGATAAATTATTTCGCTAGTGCCAATGGATCTCAGTGCTGAACTCTGCTGAACTCCACTGAAGCAGTCAAATGGTTGCTGATATTTGATACGGAAAATATGCGAACTGTAAAGATTGCGTTCGATTCATAACATCCAGTTTATTACTGAATTCCTCAATCAAAACTCATGGACGTTGTCTCTGTTAGAGGGTACGAACGACCTTTAGCAAATGACGGCAACGGCAACGAGAGCGCCGCCAAGCAAAAGTGTTAACAAGAAGATCTTTTAGATCTTACAACCGCGCTTTTAAAAGTTAACTGTTTTGGTAGCACTACAGTCGGTCGCAGTGCAATGCACATTCCAAAGCAGTCCTTGATGATTCATTGATTACTGTAGACACCACATCACTTGATCAACACAACCTGTATTATTGCACCATCAGTCGTAGCCGTTGTGAAATCTCCGATGACGTAATTACTTCCGGCGCATGTCATAATATGGGATCATGAGTGACCCGATGAAAAAACAAAACGGAAAAAAAAAAAAAAAAAAAAAAAAAAAAAAAAAAAAAAAAAAAAAAAAAAAAAATCGGTTTTGAACCTAAAGTTAGCGAATTAGTATGCAAGCCACCGTAATGGTGGTTGCCGTCTGCGAAATGTTTATTTGCTCAAAAATTGCGGCCAAATCTTTCGGAGATGGAAGTCAGGACATTTCTAACGCTACAAAAAGTAAGTTGGGACCAGTTGCTGGTTTGTAAGGCTGAAATTATCTAGAAGTAAGCTTTTCGTAACTTGAACGTAACGAAGACCACGCGGTGAACGAATTGAATAAATTATTTTTGCACTGTCTCGTTCTGTTATTTGTTTCGTTCTCTTTTGGAGCCCGCCGAGGTCATTTTTTCGTCTAAATAAGCTTAGAAAAGTTCGAAAAAGATTTTGCTATTCAATTTTCAGCTCTTAGGCAATAATCCTGGATTTTTTTGACCGAAACGTCGGTTCGTGTTATGTTCCTGTGTTTGCGTTGCTATAGGCGATTGTCGCTTCCTTTGTTGACTCAAGCAATGAAGCGAGGTGACAAAAAAAAAATGTAATTATATTTAGTTCTCGTTTTGTTCGATTTCGTTGACATTTCAATATGATGAAGCTGGATTGTTAAGGAATAGATTTTACTACTGCCGATATGAGGTAGCTATTAACGCTAAAGTGATATATCGCTTCGAAGTCAGGGTTTTGAAGATATTTTTAGCAAAGCGTGGGTTCGGCGTGACTATGTAATCTGAGATTTTTGCTGACCCTGAAGAAAAAAATATCCGGAAAAGGTCATTTCATCGACGATTCAAACGAATATAAATTTATACATATTACGAGCTGAATTTCTAGGGAAAAAACATATTTTTGACGAGCGCCGGGGTTTTGATTTTTTTTTTCCCGCGAAAGTGTCGGCCGGGAAAGAGGACGTTTGTGAAATCTCCGATGACGTAGTAGTCTTAATCTGGAACTTTCTTCGGGATATGTATGGGCATGAAGATACGAAGTCGAACACTATTAACAACAGCTTTCTTCCTTAAAAGTCACGATTAAATTTAATTGTTTTTTCCCTCGAGTAAAGGGCTAGCAAAGAAGTCACACGAGTCACATAATTCAAGAATTGCGTTATCCACGGCTATCTTTAGTATCGTGGTTATTTCCCTACCAATGACGTAGTCCTTGCATGTTCTGACATGTTCTTTGCTTGGCTTGGAAATATTTCATTTTCCTTCCGATTTATGAACTCGCTGCGATGAAACATCCAAAGAATTTACTTCATTTGCCTAAAACCACAAAAAATACTTGCAAAATTGCAAATAAATTGATGACCGTCGCTTCTCGCGAAATAAACTTGCAAAGTAAACACGATCTTATTGGTCACGTAGCGCAAGTGGAAGCTGCAACGTCAACGCATTCCATGGCTGACGTACTACCTTTTTTCTTTTTAGCTTATTTACTAGTCATACCTACCGGTACAGTGCCAACGAGCAAATGGAAACTTGCGCAATTTGAACATTACCCATATTTCTTTTCATATTAACGTACCTTTTAAATTTAGGAAGGGTGTTGTTCCTTACCATTTTTGTATGGTATTTAATGTTTACTCGTTATAAATGGTATTACAGTATAAGTAATGGAGAGTAAATACTATAGATTTTTATAGAACTTTTATTGAACAGTGAAAGTTTCATTTTATTCATATTATCAGTAACAGCTAAACAAGAAAATGAATTCCTCTTAGAATGTCCTCAGAGTTTGTAGTTAACTTTCAAGAATATAACGGTGGAGTTATTTGAAGCACATGCGTTTTGTAAACTATGTTTTGTTAAATGTTGTTAAACCTGTCATATGAAAAATACTTCTTACTTGTGCAAGGTTCACAAGATAGTATTGTTTCTTATGGGTAAACTAACAGGTCTCCCAGCCAATTTTTGGAAAATCGCAGGAAAATAGGCTGTTCAAGTTCAAAATATAGGAAGTTTGTGCCAATAAAATAGGCTTTTTATAGGAGCTAAACTAGATTTCATACAGTTAACGAATATAAAGTAGGAAACACACTTTCTGTGCTTTTAATTTTTGTGTGAAATGGTGGTTTGCATAGCGCACAGTAGCCTTCAATAAATAAAAATCACCTAAGACTTCCATACTTGCAGGGAAAACAATTTGATCAATACAGGTGGATGACAATTCAATAAATAAAAATTTCGGCATGGTGACAAAATATTGCAAAACTGAAACATCACCAGAATGCTTTTGGCATAAATCACAAAAAATTGGTCTGCTATTAGGTAGAGAAGCTTCTGAAACACAGTTTTCAAAATCAGTGGGCAAAATACCTGGGCAAGTAATATACAATACAATTGCACTTGTAGTTTTCACTATTTGATTGTTACATAGGGTGCAACAAGTTTGATTACATTGTTGAACAAGAAATAGTGATTTCAGGTCATCAGTTAAATCTCCAACTGTCCGCACCGTAAAAATATCACTAAAAACAGCATCAGCTGTCATTGCAAAAAATGATCCACAACGATCTCTTACGAGTGACCATACAGGCTCTCGCACAACCTCAACAGCACCAGGATTTTGCCTTCGGATGCATGACTCATATACAACACGAAAAAACTCATTGCATGTAATGTTTTAAAGATGATTTCTGAAAACTAAAAAACATAGTTCGAGAAAGCAATCAACTGCACAAAAGAATTTCCCTACACTGATTAAATAATAATTACGGAAATGATCTCTCACATGTGACCCCTCGTGTGCACAAACTGAATACTATCAGTGCTATCACGTATCGCATGCTCTTTGTCGTCCAAGACTTTAACAGTGTCTCTATTTATGTTTCCATTCACTATGTGTGCTTCCTTGCTCGAAATGAGGAAAGGATTGAAACTACCATTAGAAGGATAAGCCATGCGCCTTGACAAATATCTCCCTTTGAATTTGAAAACGACGACCCTGACATTTTGACACATACTCCCAAAATTAGACAAATCATTGTTGGTACTATGATTGTGAAAATATAACAACATAAACAATACATAAATCATTTTATCTGAGCTCTTGTGAGTTTTACATGTTCTGCGTGTACCTTGCACTTTAGTTTGTACCATAATGTGGTTCGAAAAACACGTGACAAGCGCGACAACGGAGGAATGTACTCTCAAGTTCTAAGATTTTGATTTGGTATACAATTTTCTTTTAATGCTTGGCACGCTGGCCGTTTGAGTTTGTTTTTGACTGAATTTAGTGTTTTATCGTCTTTGACTTTATCAGTTGGTTTGATTGCTCTATTGCTCGCTGGCGTTTTCAACTGGTTAACGATTTGATTGTTTTGGCACGCTGGCCGATGGTTGGGCTTCTCGATCAATTTCCCACAATGGTACTTAACTAAAGTACACCCACTTATTCTAAACGCACTATGATTGGTCCATTCCAAGTTAACGCACTACGATTGGTCCATTGGAGGACAATAGGTCTCTTTGGCATTACGTCATAAAATCTTACATTACTTACATCTCTCCGGATCACTCGAGATTTTTTCCGCCTGCCTCAACCTCGCGCGGCTCTATAATGCTGCCGCCTCGCCAGCCTCGCGTTCTTCGCTTGGCTGGCTCGTTGGCAATTATTTCCTTTGAATGCAACGCTTCGATAAAACCAAAAGAAAATATAGTTCATACACAATAAAGAAAACAATATCCGCAACATTGTCCTTGTATTAATGTTTCAACAGCTTTTGGCGAGTAAACACCACAGGTTGCGTGACTCAAAATTTGGCCGAGTGGAAGTTTGGGTCTGGTCTTCGACAAATCTAAGAAAAGAAAAAAAAGAAAATAAACCACGGCTAAACCATGAACCGCGCTCGGCCCATGGCCGCGCGGTTAATAAGCAGAACAATAGCTTTCCATTCGACCAAATATTCCGGTTTTAAATTCCGAATATTTCATTTGAAGGATAGTATTTCCGGTTGGGGAAAAAATTGCGAACCCTTAGCTAGCCGATGTCAGTTACACGTGGTATTTCGATGAGGACAACGATATAACCTTTCTCATTGTAGCTACAGCTCTTACCTGCGTAGGAATTTAAATCGAGTCCGCGACTACTTTATTTTCCTGACGAGTTCAAGAGTCACTCTCGAATGACGAGACAAACTTGTGAGCTGTTCACAATCACGCGTTTGTCGTTATTTTCTAAGAGAATTCGGGGAAGGGAAGGTTCCTTTTTCCCCTCCCTCCCCCGACTCTTCCGTTTTTTTTTTTCCCGAATTCTCTTCCTCCTCCCCCACCCCGTCCTCTTTAACAGTGGCTGTGCACGTGCGTCATGAATCTTTGTACATTTCGCTTTCCTCTTTCTCGACTTACCTAAAATTCATATGTAGTGACCCTGCACGCATGGTAACCCTTGCAAAACATCAACGTGGAATGATGAAGTCCTGCGTAGTTTGGACAACGAGGACAACGGCTGGGACTGTGTATTAATTACCTGGAGGGGGGCGTTGGAAAATTAGAGGGGGGAGGGGGAAATAGGAGAAAATTACAACAAGAGAGAAAGGGGACTGGATGTAAAATTTAATTAAAGAGATTGTTCAACGAGGGAAAATTGCCCTCTTCTGAAGAAAGGTCTTTGCCAGAGGAATGTTCCCAATACAACGTGGACGAGACTGCATGTAAAAGTTATGTACAGCACCTTGAGTTCCTCGATGCAAAAGCCAAAAAAAGAGTGAGAGAAAGGAACTCTCTTTCGCTTATTTCTTGGACAATTGAAACAGATGTAAAAGTGCTTACCAACAAGTAGTTGAAAATGTATCTAAAGCAAAAAGGTCTTAAGATAACGCGGGAACCTTAGTGCCAGAGATGCTGTAGAAGATGAGGAATCTCCCAATTCATGCGAACACGACACAAGCTCAGAGTCCAGTGATTCTGATGACTCTTCAAAGGACTCTTCGACACGTCGAAAAGTCATTTGAAGTGATATTTGTACCGGAGGAAGAACTCCAACAAGTAAACTAGGTATGAGGGAATCAGTGGGAGGAGACTTTCTTCCAAAAGGGGGCGGGGGGGGGGGATAGCCTTAATATTATCATTATGTGAGGGGGGGTTGAAATTATTTTTTGCTTAATGAGAGGGGGTATGACTTAGTTTTGAGGCATATTTTACCCATTTCCCAGCTCCCCCCCCCCTTTTCCAGGTAATTATTGCACAGTCCCTTAGTAGTATTTTCATCCGAGACTGAACGCTAGCATTACATATTTAGCTTGAGCAAGTTCTGAGACCGCAAAAACTTGCGAAATTTGAAGGTGAAACGTAAATTTATTTTCTGCTCTGCGCTGTCGACTCCTCGGGGTTTAAGACCTCTTAAGTCCCTATTAATCATAACTATTTTGTAGCTAAACAGCGCTGGGATAACTCCAATCATTTCAGAACTTCACTTTGTTCCTGTAGCTCCTTTTGCAATCTGTTTAACGCTTTTTCAGAGTTCATAATTTTACAACTACTTATATAAGTCATTTAATTTAACCGAAAATCAAAAAAACGTAATTGGGCCGAGTGAACGATGCATCAAATGGATTGGTTCTCGTGCTCAGCGGCACGTGCAAAGGAGAAGTCGCGAGAGCCAAGCGTTCAGTTCTTGGGGCGCAGCGCGTAAAAAGCAGGGAAGAAGCGCGGCGTCGATCTCTAAGCGTTCTGCTCTAGATGGAATTCACTTGTTGGATTATATATATTCTCTGCTTTTAGGCCCTGATGAAACGCCGTTCTTCTTGAGACAACCGAATGTTATTCAGCATGTGAAATTTGAGCTCTTTATACAAAGCCTCTCGTTTTTTCCCTGTCTGTAACAACATCAATTTGTCGCTTCTATTTTATTTTCACGTTTGTGAACGAGTTTAAGCCTTTTAAAAGCAAAATGAGCTTGGCATAATTCATTTCTTCTTTTGGGATTGTATAGTCGAAAGACAAACTGCAGATAGCTCCAGATTGGCCTTCACAGCCAGTTCATTGCGTGGCAGTCGTCATTTTATTGCGAAAATTGCAAATAATGGAAATTAGTGATTTCCAGTCGATAGAAATGTGGAAAAGAAATACAATGACAGCGCCATTACTCTATGCTTGTACTGGTAAAACAAATGCATTTCAAGTTCCCAAAAGAAAACCCTTCTCATTTCAAGGCCACAAAAGTATATCAGTCCACGAAATCATACGCATCATCCCTTCAACGGCATCCACATTTTAGTTATTAGTTATTATTTTTTTGGAAGAAAATACCTCTTAGTCAACGGGTCTGGGCTATGTTATGAGCGGATGAGTGAGTGAGTTAGTCAGAGCTGTATGTCTTAGATTAATTACCGGTGGTTTCTTCTTCTTCGGCAGGTTGCCTATCCAGATGTGATCTCCGAGCCATCAGCAATCCATAGTCCTAAGTGCTCTTACCAGTTTACCAAACTTGTTTTTGACAACACTGTCTACTTCACGTACTCGTTGTATACCATTGTTTTTGGCGGTCTTTTGGCCTTTCTTTACGGCCTCTTCTGTGGAGCCCTGAGCTTCGTCATGATTTGGGTTATCGCTCCATTTGTCCGTCTGTGGCTTATTCCACTGGGGCTTATGGGGAAGATCTGGCTGGCGGTCGTGAAATGCTTTTGCGATCCTTGGTACGAGTCATGCGGAAGGATTTTCTCAAACATAAACATGAACCTCAATCATCGTAGGACAATTCAAAATGTCTAACTTTTATCGTGGCTGTAAAAGTTCTGAGTGATATTATTAGTGAGATTACACTGAAGTGAAAGTCGATGGTGCAAGCTCTCTGATCTTTGATGTTTAACTCAGTTTTTAATTAGATGCAATGAGTAGTTCAACAAGAAGTGATATGCACGTTATATTTTTAAGAAGAGTTTTACTTATTGTTTTTATAACATATTATATTTAGAAATCAGCCATGTAGCAGTACTGCACAGTGTTAATAAGCAAGCGTCAATCTCTCAAAGTGTGTTGGGGTTTTCCTGTATTCTTGTTGGTTATCTTTTTATAGACCCGTAAAGTTATAGCATGGAAAAATTTGCCGACCGTCTTGCGTTCGCGGCCGTCACAAGATAAATATCCATGATATAAAAAATCCGCCAGATTTGTTCCTCGAAGCTTAGGGAATGATATTCTCGCGGAAAACTATTCCGAGTTATCGCCGTTTGAAAAGTTGTGAACATGTGACGCCTTTACTCGGATTTATGTGAACAGAATATGACGCCAGCCAATGAAATCACGGCACGCCTGCGTTCACAGCGAGCGAAATGACTTTCGCAGGAATTCCAAGGCAATATGATAATAGTGTAACAGTCTCGTTCTCCTCGTTGAACTTCAGCGTGCGTTTAGGCGCAGACCATTAGAAAAGTGATGGGGGTGAGGGTAGGACTTTTTCAGCTTGCAGGTATTTTTTTTTTTCACGTCCACTGCCTCTCCAGGAGTTTTTTTTTTTTTTTTTCGGGGTCAAGTCCCCTGCACGATTTTCTAGGGGGGGAGGGGGATATTCTACTGAAACAATCTCAATCTTGACACTAGCCACAATCGGACTGCCTGAAACAGGCTTCAAACAAATAATTTTTATCTTTCACAGAGTCGTTTTGCTTTACTGTCAAAATTATACCCCGGGAGAAACATAACCAAGAATCAGAACTGATGGGGCTGCATTGCACGTTTTGTTTGATGTATATATAGAGACATATCTTCAATTTTATTCATTCATTCCCCTTGTAATAAAATTCATTCTTGGCCGGCAGTGAATCAAGGTTTTAGCTAGGAAGCTCTGAGTGGCCATCCAGCACCAAATATGGGGCCAAAGGGTTTATTCCCCAATGGGGGTCTGGGGAGCATGGCCCCCAGAAAATTTTGCGAAATTGAAGCTTAATTGGTGCGTTTTCCACGATTCTCAGCCGATAAATTAATGCATCGCTTGGACTTCAATGATAATGCATCGTTTACTTTGTCAAAAACCTAAAATAGATTTGAACAGCCTCTATTAAACACATCAGTTGTGTTAAAACCTAAATTAATGTCTTTGATTACGACTTTTGTCCAACGTTGATCTTAGCGGCCATCTTAGGGTAAGTGTTACAGTTCGCCATGGGTGTGCCCATCTCTGTCCACAATCGTCATTTATTCATGTCAGTTGTGAAATCATTCCCATATGTCGAGGCTTTCAAAACACGGTATGTGCTTGCTTTAAAAGTGCAAACGAATCAAGCAGGATGGCTGTTTATCCATAAGGGTTTTTCTGCAAGGGTAATTTGGCTACCAGTGTCCATGAGGAGGTTGCTGCTCACAAAATGTATCGGCCTTGAAAGGAAAAAATGCCTGTTTTCCTAACTGTATAGAAAACCAGGACCAAGAAATTAAAACTGCAGTATGAAGTGGCTGCCAAGGTGCCTTTCAGGCGAGTACAGTTTGTAAACCCGACAGTGCAATTCACTCTGCAGAAATTGTTTTTTCTTCACTTCTTCTTTGCACGAATTTTTTTTCAGTCACCCTCCCTTGCATGAGTTTTTTGCTTTATTTTTCCCCACCCCCACCCTCATCACTTTTCTAATGGTCCATCCCTTATAGAGCCGTCTTTACCACTCGTGAGAAATGGGAAAAACCAAGAGAAAAAAACTTGGCAAGAGCACGGGTACGAGTATACATGATCCCTGGGACCTAGACCTGACGACCTAGCTTCAATTTTTTCAATGCCCAAGGACTTTTTTAGCACATTTAATAAACTCAATAAGGAATGATAGGTAGCATGGAAGAGCGAATTAATTCGAAAACACAACTGCGAAAACTTTTTTCTAAATAACTCGCGCGCGTTTTAAGATGTTACTTTCATTTTTTGGGAAATGTTAGATTTTATAGAGACCTTTTTGTTTTACTTAAAAAGGAAAATTCGACAAAAGTAGCACTTTTAAGGTATTGTGTAACCTTGGGGTGGCTCGAAACAGCAACGGTTTCCAGCACTTTCCAAGACGCAGACTTTGATGGGTCATTATAACCACTCTATCTCGGTTGATGCCAAAATCATGGTATCAAAAAACTGTTCAATCAATGGTAAACATGTTGCTGTCAATTTTGTGGCACAATAAGTTACCATAGCAGCAATACGACCTGCTAAAAACACCCTTAATTTTAGCTTTAACAACAAGAACAACCACCATTTTATTTTGCTTAATACATAGAATATCATACAGCAAAAAAATAAATTAAACTCAAATAAGCAAAAAAACTACTCAAAATAGTAAGAACTAAACGAGCTGAGTAGTTACAAGGATTATTATGCTTTAAATCGGTTGTAGGAAAAATAAAGAAAAGAGGAGGGAGAAAAAAAAAATAGATAGATATAAATATAAAAAGAAATATAAGTAGTATTAGTATAAATCTACTAGCCTTCTATAACGAATGGCGTTCTCTGATTGGCCACGCTACTCACTATCTATTCTGTGATAGATAGTGAGTAGCCTAGCAGTGTGCGCTTGTTAACGAAATGACGGCCGCTTCTTGGCTTTTTCGGAGTGCCTGTAAATAGGATTTAGATAAGGTTTTGAACGACTAGTAGATTTATACTAAAACAGTTAGATTATTCGCTCTCGATTTCTATGCGTGATAGTTGACGAGGGCTACTCATAATCTAATTGTTTAATAGTACCAGTTATTGATAATGCATTGTTTAATTAAGAGCGATAGTAGCTTAAAGAAAAATACTAAGCTAGCATTAAGCATAAGAACTTATAGTTGCTTAGTCAAGTTTTGATTAAATAAACGCAGAGATAAGCTTTTTATCTCTTCATCCAAATTGTTCGAGATAGAAGGGCCAGAGAAATGTAGATTGAACTTGCCATAATTAGTTCTAACCTGATCGATATAATATGTTGACTTAGATGCTAGCCTAGTATTATAGTTATGTTTAGATGATATGAATGTGAAGTAATTGTCAAAGATCTTAAGTAATAGATTATGGTAATACTGAAACATAAAAACGGCAGTTTGCATACTAACCAGATCCATGAATTTAATTAAGTCTAACTGTGAAAATATAGGGCTGGACTGAGCATCTCGTTTCGAGAATGTGATTATACATAGAGCCTGAGTTTGGTCAGCGGTTGTTATGCTGTCATGGCGGATTTCTAGTTCGTCCCGAAAATGTTTTGGTTTTCTTCAATTTACTAGTGCTTTACTTGATTATTTAGAATGGAACCAGTTTAAATTGACAACCTTTCTCTATGGCGATTGAGCAAGCGGCGCCGAGAGCGCTTATAACCAAAAAACAAGCTTGGTGACCACCATTTTTTTATTATCGAATTGATGAGGTGCAACTTTTTGCAAAGTTTAAAAAAAGTCTGTGGAGTGGGTTCAGAGGCACCTTAAATTGTCGAAAATTTAAAGTGGCTCTGAGCCCACTCCACAGAATTTTTTTTTAACTTTGCAAAAAGTTGCATCTTTTCATGCTTATTACAATTCGATAATAAAAAAAAGCTATAAGTTAGAAGTGCTTTAAGCTAAAATTAAGGGTGCTTTAAACAGGTCATGTTGTTGATATAGTGACCAGTTATGTAAAATAGACGATTGCAACTGGTTTACCAATGATTGGGCATTTGTATGATACCATTACTGTAGTATCACTTGTTACACAGTGGTAGTATTCATCCTTCAAAGTACAGCTGTTAACAAAGTGCTGGAAACTGTTGCCAGCCTCCTTAAGTAGTTTCACAGTGATTTCCTTCGTTTCGACATACTCCGAATAAAATGTAATAGCCAAACCCTCGCATGTAAACAAAACCAAAGGTGTGGCTGACTAGGACCCTTTAAGTTGTTACTTTACTTTTAATTAAGTTGCAACTCAATTACACTTTTATCGTAACTCCCAATAGTTCTGAATGAAGAAAAAAAAATGCAGACAACCAGTTAGGCGACCATACAAACGAAGATGTTTTGCACGCTGCGTGGCTGAATGTTGCACTGAGGAAAAATGCAACAAGAACCTCTTCCCAATGCTAACAGAACATTCATCAACAGTCAAAGACGTGGTCGCCAGCCCTGCAGCCGAACCTAATTCTACACAGCCTGGAACCACTCAGGCACCGAAAAGTCCAACTTCTGTGGGCATCAAGATGAAGGCATTCTTCTATTTGCCTATCTTTCTCCTGGTTATACTCGACATCATGAGTTAAGCACTCAACTTGACTAAAGCAATCACCTTATACTACTCGGTTAGCATTTTGGTCAAACTGTAATCACAACTGCACTGAAATAAAGGCACTGCACTGAACGTGGCTGTCCTGAGAACACTGTTTTATCTAAGGGAAAACAGTTTTCATACAAACCAATTCCCCGAGAAAGAAGAATGGATATAAATAGATACCTTATACAGTTTATTTTTAAAAGCCCACCTGCATTTACGTCACATTCCTTTCAGGCAGTTTTGGCGCAGGGGTCCATAAATCTGGATATATTGCAAAATGCGTTCTATTTCTTATTCATCCTAGTTTCGGTCCTGACATCCTAAATTGGTTTGACGTCATTTACAACAATGCATCTAGTTGCGTTTTGCATAATGGCACGCATCTGACTTTTTTCTTTTAGAAAGGTGTCAGACAAGGTTGTCCTTTGTCGGGTCTACTCTTCGTTATTGGAATTGAGTTTCTCTCTAGTGCACTACAAAGAGATCCTACCATTAGAGGTATCCGGGTGGGCCAGAAAGAAATAAAAATTACGCAGTATGCAGATGACACTAAGGTGCTGGTGCGCGATTTCCATTCCGTTTCGCAGTTACTGAGGCTCTTAAACAAATTTAATAATATCAGCGGCTTAGAAGTTAACAAGCATAAAACTGAAGCAATGTGGCTAGGTTCTTGGAGAAATTGCAATGAAAAACCCTTTGGTTTCAAATGGCCCCAAAACTCAATTTACGCCCTGGGTGTTCACTTCTCGTACGACCGTGTACTTGCTAATAAGCTAAATTTCGAAGAAAAGGTGTACACTCTAAAACAAACTCTTCACAGCTGGAAAAGAAGAAACCTCACTCTCATTGGCAGGATAAACATCGTCAAAACACTAGGTCTAGCCAAACTTGTATACAGCACCTCGCTTTTGACAATCTCGAAGCCGCTTATAAACAGTATTAAAGAAATTATTTTTAGTTTTATTTGGGAAGGTAAAACCCCCAAAATTAAGAAGAAAAAAAAAAACGATTATCGCAGAAAAGAAACGCGGTGGCTTGAAAATGATTGATTTCGAAATCATGGAGAGCGCTTTGAAAATAGCTTGGATCAAATGCATTATAGAAGGTGGTGATGCGTCGCGGAAAACCATCCTAAACTACGCAGTCAGGCAGTTTGGTGGTGTTGATTTCCTGATTAATTGCGACTACGACGTAAAGACGCTCAACTTAGAACAACTCCCAGAATTCTACCGCACGGTTCTGTTATCGGCAAGAATTCCAGTTTTCAACTGACAGCAAAGAAATACCCGTATATGATCCAATAATCTGGAATAAGCGCAACATTCGGTTGGACGGAAAGACAATCTTTATTAACGAATGGTATAAAAAAGGCATCATCTACATCCAAGATCTGCTTAATGCAGACTTTAATTTTTTGTCTCTAACAGGGTTTAAAGAAAAATTTCGTGTAAAATGCCCGTTTACAGTATACTATGGCCTCATAAATGCCATTCCAAAAAAAGGGAAATCATCTCTCCGCAATACCGCCACCCCCGCCAACAGTTAAGCACCTGAAGCCGCAACACCTACAAAACATTTCTCCTCAAAATTAGCATACTCAAAACTACTTGAAAAAAGGTGCCTACCACCGACAGCAGAACCCAAAATTCTAAATCACGGTTTTACTAATGAGAGCATTCATGTTTACTTGCTCCCATTTCGTATCTTAAAAGAAGCAAAACTCATAATGTTTCAACTTGAAATCATCCACGGCATTTTACCTACGCAATCCAGTTTGTTTCGCGCCAGCTTGACGTACCTCGATAAATGCCCTTTATGTAACTTAGAAAGCCAGCCATTGCCTCACTTGCTGATCACATGCTGTGAGTCCATGATAGTTTGGGACCTTTTTATTCGCTGGTGGCAGACAACTTTTCACCAACATATAGTTCTGTCAGAAAAAGTAATCTTATACGGTTGGCATGATAACCGTAGCTCAATTAACTCTATCGCCCTCAACTACTCCCTAATATTGCAAAATATCATATTTTCGCTTCAAGTATGCGCGTTGGCTCGATGATGATGATGATGATGATGATGATGATTACCACGCGAGCCTTACACAGCCCATAAAGTACAAGGAAAGCCATATTTTTGCAATATTTGTCCTTGTGCTAAACGGCACTGTGTATGCTAATTTGAAGATTCTATAACTTTCCGCACGTTTTTATGGGCGTTAAGCTTTCGTGTGCTAAGAATTATGGGTAAATGTACCAGTCTCCATCCTTTTTCCTCTGGAGGATTCCAGGCGGCGGTGGGCCTGGGTGTCCGGGTGCGCCGGACTCCACATCAAACGTTCAGGTACGAGTATTGTCCACGACCATTATTTCCTCTGAAACCCACACGCAGTCTAATCCAACCTTTTTTGAGACTGAAAACATTACCTCTTTAAACGAAGAAGAAAAATTATCATGTGAAGGCATAGTCTCCGAAAATGAATGCCTAAGAGCTCTAAAAGAATTTGAAAATTTTAAATCTCCTAGCACAGATGGCCTTTCTGCGGAGTTTTACAATTTTTTTTGGTCAGAAATCAATACCGATATAATCGATAGCTTCAACTACGCCTTCAAATCCGGAATGCTTCCTATTAGCCAAAGGCGCGGGATCATATCGTTAATTCCCAAGAATAACAAGCACAAAAGCCTGCTTGAAAATCTCAGACCCATATCGTTGCTTAATATCGATCATAAAATTCTGACAAAATCAATTGCGAAAAGGTTTGACAAAGTTCTTCTAAAAATCATCAACCGTAATCAAACTGGTCATATCAAAGGTCTTTTCATAGGCGAGAATGTTCGGTTAATTCAAGACGTTATGTTTCACACTAAGCAAGAGGAAAAACCCGGTATTGCCATTTTCTTAGACTTCCCAATAGCGTTTGACACAGCTGAATGGGACTACTTAAAAGCTGCGTTACAAAGGCTTAGACTTTGATAGTTTTCTTTTGCGCCTAAAAGACAAACTCTGTATCCTTCGAACTTTGGCTGTTAAAAACAAAGAACTTGATCAATTTAAAGAAACGTGGGCTGCTTTGCTTTAGTCGTGTATCTGTACTGTATGCGTGCGTGCGTGTTGCTCTAGAGAATGTAAAGATAACCGTGCTACAGTCATTATGTTACCACCTAGTGCAAGTGATTCGGGTAAGTAAGATTTTATAACGTATCGTAAGTAATATAACATATTATAACATAACTATTGCAAAGCGCGCGCTCTGATTGGTTAATTTAGCGTCTACTATTTGCCCATGGGTGTACGCTGCTGACGTGTGTGCTAATGTTTACAAAGCAAATCTTTTGAGACATTGTTTCCAAAGTAATGACCGACGTCCTTCTGCCACAAATGCGAAACTGTCTTCACAGTTGTCTGAAGATGAAACTTTATCGAGTTACTGGTGTGCAGTCGGTTGTCATGAATGAATTTTCCCGCGCTTGTTTTCTCTTGTCATGTAAGACTACACGAACATTTTTTTGTGATGTAGCTCAATAAAAGGACTTCTGTTGTTCCAATGTCTCAATGTTATGTTATAAAACAAATGGTAAACGCCATGGCGTGCACTATTGAGTTATGGATGCACTTGGGAGGTTTGCTAAGCACTCAAGAAGCTAGAGTCGCACGAGGCGATCGCCTCGTGCGACTCTTACGCTTCTTTCGTACTTAGCAACCTCCCGCGTGCATCCATAACTCAATAGTGCACGCTATGGCGTTTACCATTTGTTAAATAGGTTGCAAATGAAATAATGTGATGTATTGTAAGTGATGTACGTAAGTAATTTAGCATATTGCAAGTAATTTAACATATTACAAGTAATTTAGCATACTGCAAGTAATTTAGCATATTGCAAGTAATTCAGTAATTGTACGCAACGTCTTGTAAGTGGTTAATGTCATATGTAGTAAGTAATGTTTGTAAGCAAGCAATATGATGCACTGTAAGTAGGTAAAATAACATTTAGTAAGCGATAATCATAAACTAGTACTGTATCAAGTTGAGTCGATGTTAGTACTGTGTTGTAAATTGTAAGCTTTTTAATGTTAGTATTGTGTATTTGTAACGTAATATATGCTATGTAGAAATTAACTTTTTAAAAAATATTAATATTGTAAGTAATGTTAGCATTGTAAAGTACATGAGTCTTCCAATAAAAAAAAAAAAATTTTCTTGGGTAAGACACCAAAAATTCGTAGTGCCTCTCTCTACGTGTCTGTATATGGATGATTGAATTACCCATATACAGAGAGGTAAGCTTGCGATGGGTTAGCATCTCATGCAAAGGGAGGGGAGGGGGAGGCAAAATCTAGCTACATTGTTAATGGAAACCCAAGAAAACTGCCAGCCTGACTTTACTGTACTTTGCTAGCTCTTGAATTTCTTGTCCGAGGGTTAAATTATCAGCAAAGCGAAACCCAACAAAGCAGAAATAAGGAGCAGCAAAGTGGAATAAATTTCGTTTGAGTTGGACTCTCGCACGAAGAAAAGCTCTAACGAGTACCAATAGTTTTCCTAACCTTTCAGTCGACAACTATCTTCTCTGTCGAGGCTCTTAGCCCTCATAGCAATCCAATCTACACAACCAGCCATCAAAAGGACACAAGAAAACATCAGCCAAACTTCTCTCGCTTACTGTGCGTAAAATATTTACAAGGAAAGCGCGCGAAGTTTAAAAGTTGTTGGCAAGGAGTAAAAGTAAATACAGCGGCTGAATTCCCCGGCCGGGGGCAGGTGTACTCCATATATATGCTAAATGGGTATGTGCCGCTGTGAAGGGAACGGTTTTCAGGCGGTTCAGTTTGGGATAGGGTACAGTAATCAAACAATTTTGGTCTAGAATAAGGTATAATTTACCGGAAAAGTGGCCAGTGTAAATATAATTTAGTCTAGAACAGGGTGTTTTACCCGGGGTTCTATAAAATAAATCGAAATTCGGAAGAGACTTTGGTAAGATATTTGTTAAGTTAGCATATGTTGTACTACGAAAGTCATAAAGGTTCTGCATGGAAATAGCTAGTCTGTGAGAGGGTAGGGATTTTTGTTGCCTAGTCTGGAACAGCGTTACAAAATCAAGCTGATCATGGTCTAGTATAGGGAAAGGGTTTCAATGTGTTGGCGGCAAACCCCTACCCAAAGATTTAAAGAGTACCAGCACCGATGCTGAAACTCAAGTTCTTTGTCTACTTCCTCTTGTACTCCCTTTCATCTCTATTGCGAAATGACGCAGTAGGATTATAATAAATGATAGCTTCTACGTCTGAGGATAATAAAAAACTCAGTGTGTAACAACAGCTTTTAAGCAGGATGTATACTTTCAAGCGGTACATTTTTTTAAGCAGTACTGTACATGAAAACTGAGTTGTGTATGAGGATGAATCCCCAGTGTGAAGCAATTTTTTTAAAAACAGGCTACGTAAACGGTATTTTCGCGCTGTACTGTTTAGTTTTCAGCAGAAAATGAGTTTACGTTGTATTTTTTTTTTTTTTTTTTCATTTGAAAGTATATCATTGGTGGGAGTGGACATCAGTCAACTGATGAGTAATTCCGTGAGGTACTGATTATTATTATTATCATTTATAGTAAAATCTCTGTTTACAGTATCTGCCTCATAAGAATCAGCGATACAGTTTCTGATGGAGCTACAAAAACATTAGTTCTGAATATCGAAAGGGCACAGCACGATTAACTGTCCCATGGAATTTGAGCCCATGTATTAAATACTTTTTATGCGACGCGGGTTCAAAAACGCAAAATTGTACAAAGAATTAGCGCTTTGGCCACCCAGAAATTTTGCACTTGTTGAAAGCCATTTTCTCCTCGAATATTACACCCAAAGAGCCAAAATTCCACCAATTACTAAGTTTTACCAGCTCGTTAAAATTTTGAAGTCAATTCGCGTCTAGCGTGATGCTTTCTCTGTGCGAAGTCGTGTGCTAATGAGGAAAAATGTAAACGACGACGTAAGCAAAGATTCGATAGGACCATACAGTGGTTATGACTTTTATGTCTGTGGATAAAACCCAAATGAGTGACTTCTCAAACGAGGGTTCTTAAGCAGTACTTCAATGTAGCATGCTGTTATATTACGCGGTAAAATGAAAGAGATTTTACCCTTTGGGATTCTGGATAAAACTCTAATTTGTGACCATTCAAATGAACGCTATTGTGCTCAGTTTGTTCGCTAATATTTTGCATAGCCAAACCAAGAATGTTTTGATCCATTTGAACTAAGCATTGGGTTGTTACTTAAGACTTAAAAAAAACGAGGATTTTACGTACATGTAACTTCCGACATCAACTTAACAAAGCGATGTAGAAAATCTTTCATAATTTGCTCCTTTTTTCGACTCAGCGATTTCAAAAAATATGAAAAAAGAACACGCTAAACAAATATTGGCTCAACAACTCGCCTAGTTCCTGTACGGCTTTCTCCCAGGCCTTCACAGTAAATTGTTTTCGGTGGTGTATCCGAGACGAATGGCCCGGACCACGCTCTTCGCCTTGGACTAAGTGACCCGAAACGATTGAACGAGACGAAATATGAAGTCCTAAAAACCAGCCAACGCAATACCTTCACCGTCTTTTTCTTGGTACTGTACACAAAGCCTCATCATACTGTTTAACCATGACTGTTTTATCTTCCCTTCATTATATTATACTTAGGCTTCCTCAACACTGTCTAAACAGCTAACACTGCTGGCTTTCCACTGTTTCCCTACTTTTCTCCATCTTGTTAGCACATTCTTCGACAAACAGCTGCATCTAAGAAAACATAAAATCGAGTCAGGAGTTTGGTCAAGGCCCATTTACGAAAAAAGAGCCCTGAAACATCAGACTAAGAGAATGGGAGACATGAAACCGGAACCCTGGTCACCCTTTCCGCATCTGGCAGTACAGTAGAAATAGAAAAGTGAATACTGTATTACCTTTAGAATACCGGCAGTGGTTGACTTAAGAGGTATCATAATGGATTCCTTTAAAGTAGTTCCTTCATCTGCTTGAACCCAAGGAAACTCCTATAACAGCAACAAAGGTGCTACTAGCTTGATAGAATTATAATTCATGTGTATATGGCCCAGAAAGAGAGGGGGGGGGGGAACTCCCTCATGAAAGTTCGGAGATGCTCGTCGGAAAATTTGAACTAAACCCATAAACGAAGACCAATCTGGGTGTGACTCGAGTTTTATTTGACCGCTAAAAGATACCACTTAAAACAGAACAGGCTCCATCATCGGCCACTGTTCGGGAAAGGAGCCCGCGCTTGCAGACGGGGCTCCAGAGACCGACTGAAATCGAACCTAAAAACGGAAATAAGAGCGTTTTTTACTGTAATTTCTGTAAGTGCACCCTTAAAGATACTTTGAAAGCTAAAACTAGTAGCGTTTCGTCATGAACACCCTTAATGAGACCAAAAACCATGATTTATACCCTTAAACGAGACGACGAGCATCCCCGAACTTTTAATAGGGGAGTTCCCCCCCCCCCCGGGTATATAGCTTTTCTTCCACAGTTATTACCAACGCATAAAGTACATCTTAATCTTTTCTATTATTATTATTTCAAGTATCCTCATTGGTAGAAGGATTTTTCCTTCTGTTAGTTTTATCTCACACAGGAAAAAAGTTATGCATTCAAGATTTCATTTGCTAATTGTAAAGTTTAGCGTGGGGGCAGCGTGGCCGAGTGGTTAGGGCGCCGGACTTGAAATCCGGAGGTTGCGGGTTCCGCTCTGACCACTAAGCTGGAGTGGTTTCTCGAAAAACCTTAGCTCAACTCGTCGGTCATGCTTGTACATAGCCAACTGGTCTGCCTCCCTCCAGTTGGGATATTTAAGTCTGTAATGTCTATTTTGAAATATTTCTTCTCTCAGTATTTAAAGTGACATGCCTGTGAACTAGCTAGTTAGTAAGCGCATCGACCACTTTAAACATCCAACAACAACATTTTTACGTGTACACGTACGTAGTGGTCTCTGCGTTAGGAAGGGGTCAGACGGCATTCTCCACATCGACCAGTAAACGTCACAACGAGAAAGAAGGAATGATTTTTTTTCTCCTCGTAATTGTTATCAACTGCTAACACAAGCAACGTCACATAGAACAGATTGATCTAATTTTATACTACTTTAAATCTTGATTGTGAAACAGGCTCAAGATTCTCACAGATTCCCTTGCCTTCGTCCTCTTTAAAAGGGGACGATACTTTCAGTAGCGTCTCTAAATCCCCTGGAACGTTTCTGATTCTGTTTGTTGTGGTGGTGGTTGTAGTTGCTGTTTATGCTGTTGTTGTTGTTGTTGTAGTTGTTGTTGATGATTTTTAGGCATGTTGTTAATTCACAGTTAGAGTGTTGCAATCAAAGTTCTCAACACACCTGAACCTTGCGGTCCTCCTGAAGTTTTAGGAACGACGATTCTTTAGTATATACAAGAATGGAGAACGTACATCCTGTCAAAAAATAAGCAATGCAAGATGTTCAGATAACAGCACCCCTGTTGTTTATCTCTACAAAGCTTGAAATAAACGTACATTGTCCATCAGCATGACTGTTATTCCGGCCTTGTGGAACTCTTGATATATTAGTTAACAGGGAAAATTGTCCCACAGTAAAATGTATATTTAAAGAAATCTGATAGGGCTTGTATTTACCTGGAGGAATTGGTTCTAACAAGGCATCACACGCATTAATCTTGAGCAAGAATCCTCTAAGGGTTTTCTCTGTGTGTAACAAAAAATTGTCTTCACTAAAGCAAAGAAAAGAAAATTGTACCCAACCATTAGAAGATAATTCCACTATATATAACATATTTATTACTTCACAAAGGCCTTATTAAGACCTCGCAACATTCTAGACTTGATCGAGATTCTTTTGTATTGTACCGCTCAAAAGCAAGTTACCACCCTCTCGCGAGACGCGATTCTCGTCTCGCGAGACGAGACTATCATCTCTCGAGACAAGACTATCGTCTCTCGAGACAAGACTATCGTCTCTCGAGACGAGTCTCTCGTCTCGCAAGGTAAGACTCTTGTCTCTCGAGACGAGAATCTCGTCTCGCGAGAAATGAGACTTATTTATTTACTTTTGAGCGGTACTGTACAACAAGAAAATAATTTTTACACTTCCACAAAAGTCATCTAGTAATGCAGTTGGACCCCACTAATTCAAACTCGGTTATTTTGAATTCCCTGTTATTTCAAACTCAAAACCATTTCCCTTCGAATTGCCCTTCAGTCATTTACTATCGGGTATTTCAAACCCCTGCAATTTTCCAACTATTTTTTGTTTCCCCTGAAAGTTCGAAATATTGGGGTTCAACTGCACATGTTTACACACTTAGAAAATCGGTGTTAAAGAAGAGGTTCACTAGTGACAACAAGACTAGCGAGGTCTATTTTGAATAAGACTGCTGTAAACATTGACATACATTTTTCCACAGAGTGTAATTTGTCAAAAAAAAACAAAAAACTACATGTACAATACATGCCGATGTGAATGAGTAGTTAGGAAGCTGGAAATATTGAAATCTAAAGGTCAGGGCTGTTACCCGTAAATATACAATAGCCCCCATTTGGCATGAAAAAATGCTCAGCCATTTGTCCCCAGACATCATCTGTTCCGAGAAGCGAACAGTTTTCTGAGAGGGTAGCTCAAGGAAAAACCGTGAGCTTTGAGGAATTGATAACGTCCAAGAACTATCAAGACTAATTACCTTACAATCACCTGTCTAAGTAAGTTCTTGAAATAATTTCTAACAATAACTATTGTTTTACTGGCATTTAAAAGCATTTAAATTTGCTCAATGAGAGGGGAAGGCTCACTTGCATGACTTTAAATTACAGGATTACAAGTACAACTTAATGCAGGTATCCTAAACAATTTCTGGCATGCCATCCCTAACCTTCCTGTTGCTGACAATTCTTCTGGGTTACCAATCTCAAAAACAAATCTCTCAATAGGAATAAATTTCTGAGAGAGAAAAAAAATAACATCACACTTATAGTATTCCCTATCAAGGGCTACAGAATAATCTACCTTTTTCAATACTGTAAAAAAATATCATTTTATTCCCTAAGTACATTTCTGTGGACATGAAGACTACATGTATGTGTTTACACAATGTTCTCGGCCACTACTTGAGGCCAGACTGCTCAAGATGGAGTCCAACTAATGTGCTGACCTTTAGGCCACAACACCTACCAAGGTAAATTATTACAATAATAGTGGAGCTCCATCAGCCCAAAGGGCCACCAAGTGGAGCACCATAACTATAGGAACCAAACCACATACATAGAAATAGAAAACCATGCAACCCTTTTGTTTTGTTTTTGTTTTGTTTTTTTTTTCTGGTAAACATGGCTAGTGGCAACATGACGTTGCACAAAGTTTATGGTGGCCATACTCTAGCCAATAAGTCGACCAAGGCACACAGCCATGGTTTACAGAGTACATCTTTGATATTGGACATCCATATTACAGTCAATTGACACTTGTCAAAACCAGGTATCTGCTGACCGATATCACATGGCCATAACACAGGTTCAGGTTTAGACCTCTTCAAGGTCACATGTTTTTTTTTTTTTTGAAGTTGATTGCTGAAAAGGAACTGTTTTTCGATTGAGGTGCAGGCACAAACCAGGTTATTAATTCACTGTAGGAGCTTCAATTTTAAGCTTGGCTAAATCTATATATTAATTATTACAATAAAGTGGGTAATTATGTGGGGTCCAATACAAAGGAAAAAACATTTCAGGCATATTGTAACTTATGCTACACACTTATGGTTTTCAAAGTGACGAACTACCTAAAAATTCTTACTTTTCACAATAAAATAGTTACAAATTTTGCACCCCTGAAGATCAAATCACACACTGGTATACAGTATATGTGTTAAAATTGACTCACTTTATTGGAAACCACCAGGACTACTCTCTGAACTTCACCCTATAAGATTACAATAAAATTTGGAAGAGTATCTAATTAGTACTTCTCATAATATGCATCCATGTACATGTTTGCAGTTTTACAGGGGTAGGTAGTGCAATTTACTAGTTCAAATAACTTTGCGACAAATAAGTACATGTACATGCACACTTGTTCTGAGGTAAAATAAAACTTATCAATATCTAGTATTACAAGCACCTTTTCTAGTAAGGGTTTAGCTGTCTGAAGTACATCTAAGATATACTGGTTGAGATCTGGGTGACAACACATCTATAAAAGTAAAAGAGTTACCAGTAGTTAATAATGGACAAACAAAAACATTCACCCTGATGGAAATGCAGGGTGCAGCATTATTTACAAAGTATCTTCAGTCTTGTAGTAGGTAGAGTGTTGTAGTAGTATCAACTGGTGAACAAAGTTACCAGCCCATAGGCTTTTGACTCAGGTTGTGTTATTTGGATGATCTTACTGTGTATCACATTGGCACTGACTCTGACAATGACATCAAGCACAAATAATAAAACTGTATGGTGGTAAATGATGAATTATGTTAAAAAATTAATTTGAAGTTTGGTAGTGAAGTAATTTAGTAAGATGTCATATTTACATGTAGCATGCCACAAGAAAAAAAAAAATCCAAACCCATCACCTCCCAAACAATGGACAGATGCCATATCCACTGAACTGCAAGGGTTTCATTAACAGCTGAGCAACAGGTAAATTGGTAACTGGTCATTTTGCTTGATAGCCAGTTTGCACGTTGTCAGTTTGCCAGGACCGTAAGTCTGTTCTCCTGGACTAAAAGTTCAAAGAAGGATGTGTTTAATTCTTTCTTTTAACCAAATGAGCGAAAAAGTCAACACTGTGGGTGTTATGAAACCAAACTTCACAAAACATGTTTATTTCTCATTTAACCATGGAGCTAACAGTCTGAGCAAACAAACTTACGGTCTGGGTGAACTGGCTTTTGGGGGAAACGAACGCAATTCGGCAAACTGAGATGCTGACTGTCTTGTGTGAGGATGGTTTCGCTGCCTGGTTTGACCATCTAGAGAAAAGCTTTTCTTATTAAGAATAAGATGTTCAGTTCAAAATGTTTGGTCTATCTGTGAAAACCAGTTACCCTTTTGCTGAAAACGTTAATGAAATCCCTGGAGCTAGAGACACTCATGGTCATTTATTTGGTTTATACTGACACATGTCCTATATATGCTGCTAGATTACAAAACTAATATCAAAATTGTTTTGCACAATGATAAATAAATAAAGAGAACAAAATGCTCAGCTTGTTGGTGAAACAAGAAAGAAGGACAAATAATTTTATTTTTATCATGTTGGAAGCCTGGAATAAATAATACAGGGGAACCCTCTTAATCCAGTCACCAACAGGCTACAAAAATCAGGCCTTATAAAGGGAGCGGCCATTAATAAAGGGATTCTTAAAATAGGAAAATGACTGACTGAGGTTTTGCTGGGGCTAGAATATAGTGGCTGTAATAAGGAGATGGCTGTATTAACGGGGTGGCTGTAAGGCAGGGTTCCACTGTGTAAGCAAGATTTGAACCCATAACCTTGGAAACACAAGTCCTGAAAGTGCTTAATCTAATAATTAATTAATTAATTAATTAATTAATTGCTGGACTAAGAGAGGCCATCTACCACTTTTGAATGAACACACATCCAGCATACTGCTTAGATTAGCTACAGTATATCAAGATTTTGCATGTTATGAATGAAGACAGGTGGTAAGAAAAGTGAAGCTTTAAGAGATCAAATCAGAAAGAAATCAAATAACAGAAATTTAACCATTTAGTTAGTTGGGATTTTGGATTTAAGCAGGATCACAAAAAAAGGAATTGAGCCTTAAATAGGGCAGAAAAGATATCAGATATTTGTTTCTTCAACAGGGTCAGGGTTTGAGAAACTCAGTCACACCTTTCCTTGAGCATGCATGTCTGCTGTAATCCGATCTGTAAACTTTCATGTATTTTTTTTTTTTTTTTTTTTTTTGTAGTTTTATAATTTTCTGGTTTCACTGTGCAAGTTCGCACATATATATATATGTTATTTGCTGGCTGGGAGGTCTGTATAGTGAAAAACTGTGACTGAGGGCTTGAAAATGCTGCCCGAGGCCACAGGCCAAGGGCAGCATTTTCAAGCCCAAAGGTCACAGTTTTTCACTATACGGACTGACCCTAAGCCGGCAAATAACATGTTTATTTTTTTTCCTGCAGTAAATTGGTTTTACAGATTACAAATGGGTTTGTTTACAAAGCTCTTGTCATTGAATCAGCTTGCGCGCCGTCTACTAACGATTTGTAAAACATTTTGGCAACGAGCGAGTGACTCAGATAGTAGACAAAGAAAGATGTATTGAAGAACAGATTTTTTGCGAACTACTTTATGTTAGTTGCATTTATTTCACCAGTTACGTTCTTTAAATTTGTTTTTGCGGTGTGAAATTTTGTGCGAAGTTTGAAGTTTTACTACAAAAACAATTTCTGTCTGTTGTTGCTTTTAAAACACTTGATATCAGACTTTTCTACCATAAATTGAATAACAGAAAGCAAAGAAATTCGTGAAGTGTATTCCACAGAAATTCTCCTAAATACAGCAACGATCAGAGAGGTAAACTCGACTGAAATTGACTCAAATTTTACAGCGAGAGAAACACAGGATTACGTTCCATTACAGTGCCAAGCTACAAACCAAGCAAAATCTCACAACTTTAAAACACTCAATTGAATTTACTTACAGTGACTTTCCTTGCCATTTTAAAGTGAACAGAGATAAAGTGACATTGACTAATCATCGATGGATGTGTAAAAAAAGGCAAAAGATTGAGGATTGCCGCTAACTTTTAGGAACGAAATTTAGGCAGCGGGGAAAAAAATCCGGCCCATGGGCCGTATCATAAAAAGCTGGACCAGTCACATGTGTATGATTGGCCAATCAAATTCAAGAATTTAGGATTCTGGCCCGCTCAGATGCTTGAGAAAAAAATGAAGAGTGCAACATTTCAAAATGATAACTTGAACTTTCAGGACCATTAAAATCCTGAAATAGATTAATGATCCTCGTGACATCATAACTGTTGACAACGATGTTTTGGTTTTAAAAACTTTCTAAGCTTACATATACCTGCACTGGGACATTATACTTTTTTCTTCTCTCAAACACCACAGGAGGATACACTTCCCTCACATATAAAATAAGGTGAAATGCTACTTCTAAGAACTCACACAGCACACCACCTGAAACTGTCAAAAACAGAAATCAAAAAAGCACTGAGCTAAGCGTTTCTAAGCTAAAACTAAGTTTAACTAAGCTTGACGTTTAATAAAATTCCTGGGGTGGGTGCTGTTAAGGTTATTCCAACAATTAAATTTACCTTTGAGTATCAATTCTCTAATTTCTGGCTTCTTTAGCTCAGCATTGCTTCACAACCGTAACACTTTAAGCACATTTTTTGTCGACGAGGTTCCAACACTGTGATTCTACAAGTACAGGTTCTACCAGTGCCGGTGAACATGGAAGTCAACTTTTCACAATCAAGACATGCGATCATTTCAATACATTCATCTCATTTTCTTAATAGCAAAGGAGTCATACTAACCAGCTAACAAGTCAACAGTCTGCTTGTCACCTTCTGCTCTTTGCATCTCCGTCAGAAGGACGCAAATTGTTTCAAAACAGTCGTGTACGAACCGCCATGTTTCCTCTCTTAGTCGAGAGTAGAAACTTGTACCCAGATCGTTCACGTCAATGTTCAGTTCGCGCCTTCTCGCGCCTTCGGCTTCGGTGTAAGAGAACCGGGGGGCGGGAACAAAGGCGGGAACCTGGGAGTAGAGGGGGCGGGAACTTTACGGGAAACGGAGAGATGTCAAAAAGCGGGATTCTCGACATCCTGCAATACAGTTGTAATTTAGCAACTGCGAACGCTGATCATGCGAGCGCCCTCTTGGAATTAAATCTCGGCAGAGGCTTGGGGAGAGACGAAAATTAATAGCGTGTAACGGAGTAGGAGAGAGGTTGAATAACGAGTGAGGGGGAGGGGGTGAGAAAGTTTCCTTTCAGATGAGAACATCCTAAGGTTACCTTGATTTTGCAGAGACAGTGTTTTATTATTACGATAAATTATGATATAATTCTACCAAGAGACATCGTTTCCTAATCCTACTCATAATAAGAGTAACAGTGGGACCTTTTTGGCAAACGTAACAGTATTTTGCTTAACTCTTGTCTACAGAAGCTTTATCAATATCATTGTAGTAAGCGTTGAACCCTTCAGATATTCGTAGAGTTATTAGTACTTCTAGATTTCTAAATATCAGATTGTAGATATTCTTATTCAACAAATTGCATTTTTGCAATCACCAAAGTCATTCTGCATGACATGTCGCTTGAAAAGATCGTGGAGAAATCTCCATTAATTGACATGGACCCATGGCGAAGCTTAGCAAATTTGCTGTTGTTCTTCTTCCTTTTCATAAATGCAATAGAATGTAAATGGTGTTAAAACTTCTTAGGAGAGCACATCTAGCTTTTGAATCAGCAACCATCTACCATTCCGAATGTGAAAGAATTTTCTTTCGGTCTCATTGGTACGGTGTAAACCCTCATCAAAAGCAAGTGCTGAGTCGTAAGCGATGCCTATGGCGAACCCCGTTGCGACACATTTGCACTCTGTTTCTTCCCTTCTGTTTTACGCTGGTGATCACCCACTCCAACCGGGCACTGAATTCAACTTTTTGTCATCAATCCCAGTTTGAAAAAGGAGACCTTAAAGCCGATTTAAAATCTTGGATCTATGTTTACGCAGAATTCACGACATGCGGTAAATAAGGCAATGGGGTCTTTTCATAGGGCTAAACCTCCCGATTGCGAAGGTAAAGTAAATGGTCTCACCAAACGATTTGGCCTGGTTATGGGGACCGCAAGGACCAAACGTCGCCGAAACTTGCGGGAAAAAATAGCATAGAGAATTGGGTTGAGGAAAAACGAGGTTTTAGCAAACACGCTAGACGCGCTGAGCGCAATAGGATTTACCTTTCTTTCTAAAACAATAAGGAAAGAAACGACGGCATAGGGAGACCACGAGACCACAAATGCGACTATGATTGTTAAATAGTACATTGCGGATTTGCGATGCTTCTTCAGAAGAGCTTGTGTCATCGACATTGCTATACGACCCAACTGTGAAGTGATCTGAACGATGCCTTTGGAAATGTTATGGATCTTGTAGTAGCAAAATGTAATCACAGTGATTGGTAATAAATAGCAAGCGAAAAACACAACCACAAAATATGCCTTATCGCCTGCTAGAGAAGACTGCCATTGAAGTGAGCAGGTAGCGTTGGTTCCCTCCAGTCCATATCTTGACCAGCCTAACAAAGGAGCAGCGCTGAAGACCAGTGAGTAGATCCAAGAGCCCAAGATTATCAACATTATCTGTCTCTTGTCGAAATAGGAATCCCTGTAAAGAGATCTCGTTATATTCAAATACTTTCCTGCCGAAATGGTAGCCATTTGAGTGATGGAGACGAGAGCGAATAGAAATATCATGAAGGCGTGTGCCTTGCATCCAGTCGTACCAAACGGCCATTCCTTGTTGAAGTGCCGTGCGATCGAAAATGGAACAGCTATGGAGCAAGACAGGAAATCACTCACCGCAATACTGAGAATGAAATAACTGGGTGCTGAGAGGTGATTGAAGTTCTTATAAATTGTAAAAATGACTAAACCATTGAACACGATCCCCAAGAAACACACCACGAACTCGATTCCCATGAAGATCGTGTTCCACTTGTTAATGGAATCCATGTCTGACGAGCTTGACCGAGTGTTATCCACGATGTGTTATTGATAAATCTGCTGCGTTCTTGGCCACTCTCGATTCCAAATGGATGCCTTTTATGCTTTTAGGTTTTTATGTTGTTGTGAGTTTTATATTTGTAAAAACAAGAAGACGAGAGGTATTGAGCGATCGTATGATGTTCCTGACCACTTTCTTGCCTATATTCCCTTTTACCAGAGATTGTCCATTAAGAGCCTTTTAAACATCAGCAGGAACTTATTTGCATGTGTCGTTTCCATTAAAATCTCATCACCCAATGAATTTTCAAATTGTTTAATTAATTAAATTAAACCGGTTAAATCTTATTTTATGCAAGATTCCCTCTCGCGTCACGGCCTACCGCGATACCCACGCGATTTTTTTAGTTTTCAGACAGGGTCTCATTACACGTGCACTTGAGCAGCGTTTAGCTGTTTACACGTGATGTTTTAGCTTTAGCCTTAGTTTCATTTACGGTTAATACTTTAATAAGTAACAGAGCTGGAAAAAAGCGGCAACTAGTTTATTTGCTTTTTAAAGGGCTGGTAGTCGAAATAAAATCTGTTGAAAAAAGAACAAAAATAATGCTACATTATTACGTAAACAATTTAAATAGTATTGTTCATTTATAGCTGACGTTCCTGCTGCCACACTTAACCAAGGAGCTCCCCTCTGCTTTTATATTTCAACCATGAGTTCGTGAAAATAAGGAAATGCAATCGAACAACAGTAGCTTCACAGTTTCATTTTTTCTTAAATTACAAAAAAATATATCATTAGAAATAAAAATGCTTAAGATTTTAAGGCTCTCCTCTTTGTGACTTTTAATGTTTACAATCCATCACAGCTTGATGCTTTGTTGGGGATTTGAAACTGATATCAAGTCCAAAAATAGTGCCATTTTTCTATGTAAAAAGCACAGATTCATTTTTATTATAACATAATTACTCTTTTCCCGAGAAGAAGCGGAAGTATCATAAGCGACGACGACACGTGTTCTACTGCAACGGAAGCACTGAGTACACGTGAGATTCTTCTTTATGTACGGGTGCCAAAAAAAAAGTGAAATCCAAAATTCCCTTTACACGAAAATGATACCAAACGACAGTTTCGATTTTGTGTCTGGTGGTAAAGCATTTCCCATACGTTTTTGTTTTCTAGCTTAATTGGCTCCACATGAATATACTTTTCTACTATTTTCTTCAAAGACTGGTGCTCAGAAAATCAACAAGTGCAACTGCTACTAATCTGTAAGTGCGCCTCCTCAGAATCACATTCAGAAAGATCAAAGAAATAACATCTTTTTTTGAAATATAGTTGCAACTGCTTACCTCAACTTTGCCGTTGCTCGAGGAAAGTTTCACTGAAGGACTGAACGGATTCCAAGCTCAAACTTCAAGAATTGCAAAGCGAGACAGTACCGGCCTTTTAAGGCTAATTTTGGCAGCTACACCCCCGTCTACATTGACAACGAAGATCGATCTACAGAAAATGAAACACCTTTTTCCCCGTGAATTTCCACCGTTAGGTATCTCGATCTATGTCGGCAAATGGCTGCTTCACAGTTTCAGGATTGATGACCTTGCTATCTGCAAAGCGCAACGGAAGGACAGCGTGGTTAAACGGAACGACAATTGCTGTTCGGTCAAACTGCGCGTTGTTACATCATAAACGTTTGCAATAATTTTCCCACACAAACAGCCGGTTACAGTGCGTGCCAACTTTCTAGGAAGAACGACTTGATTCATACAATAGGGAATGATGTTGATGGATGATGAAACTTTATTGAGTGTCCCAACCCATGCATACTAACGTGGGTACACCAATTGACATTTTTCTAACTTCTTCAGTGCCACTGGCACAAGAGGAGAGATGTTACTTGCCTCTTCAATTCGGACTATTAAACGTGTACTTACGTAACACTAACGTAAGTGAAACTAAATTGTACGTGCAAGCAGTGTCAAATCATTCAACAATACGCCAAAAGGAATATGTCATCGTGTCCCAAACGCCAGGCAATTTGTTACGTAATGAGCTGCTTATGTACAAGTCAAGCCAAACCGAGTTCTGGAAGCTTCAATTTTGTATTGAATATTTTCCTTTCATTTGGTCATATATTTAAGCGGGCGTGTTATAGGATAAGGTGGGATAGTCAGTGAATGTCTGTTTTGTCTTTTTCAGCCACGCAGTCATAAAACGAATAGTTTAAGGTGATAATAAATTCTTGAAGCATTTTGAGAACTTTATTTACTCAAACTAAACGTGGGATTTCCGCGCTGGAGTTAGGTAACAACACGTAAGTTGAAACCGTTTTTGATTCATCGTGCAATATCAATTTATTGCAAGGTCTTTCCGTGTTTGCCCACACAGAGCACGTAACCCTTACAATTGTGCAATTACAGCTTTTTCCAAAATGTGTGCTCAATACCTACAGGAAAAAGAAATTTAGAAATGTGGGTTTTCGTTTGAATTTGAATTTGAATTTGATCGCGACAAAAACACTACTTAGAGTTGGGAATTCTTTGATTAAATTACATTATTTCAGTCTTCTATCTAACATTCAATTGGAGTAAGAAGCAAAGTAGGTCGCCGAAAACCAAAATCAAGTAGAGGCAGAGGAGTCTGAATCCCAAAAGACTGACCAAGTTATAAAACGAAACAGCTGAGCCAGCATAACCGAAAAGCAAAATGTAATTTAAGGCATAAGGTGAAAGCCTTATTGAATTCGATATCTTTGGATAAATGGAAATTATACGAGGCAACTACATAGGAAGTTTGCAAAACTGGGCCACACTACAGATTTGTTTGTGGGGACGTTCATTACCGGATTGGGTAGAGGAAGTAAGATATATACACTTCAAAGCCATTTGCTAAACGATTTAAAAAGTTTGCTGAGACATGACCCAACTAAATTAGGCATTCTTTTAGAGCATTTACTGTATAAAATGGCGCCCACTCAACTGAGCGAAGTTTTTATCCCGCTCCCAGATTTTGTAGTGGTTATCCTAGCTTGACTTTAGTTACGTATTCACTCAAAGACATTTTGCAACACCGCATTAACGTCCGTTTACTCTTAAGGTTGCGTAATCAAGGGTTTATCAACCAAAAAAGCGTCAATCGTGGGTATTCGTGTCATGGTTATAAAACAGTGAACGCGTGGCTGGCATTGTTGTTAAGAAAATTGAGTACCTAATATGAGACGTTCACAAGACTTTGTCAGCGGGGCTGATTGTCTTTTTCAAGATACCTCGCCGCAAACAAAGATTTTTGGCATTTAGGGCAGTTGAGGTGAATGCCACCAGATGCACTCCCAAAGAAATTTCTCCACTGGAAAGCACTTGGAAGATGAAATAGATTGTTAGGTTCTTTCCAAATGTTAGTGGACACTGACTGACGCTAGACTGAGGCCTGCTGAGGGATGCCATCTGGCAACTCATGGGCGAGACAAGCTGCACGCCAAGAACAGTCCAAAGCTCACTGCATTGTCGCGCCATAGAGTGCAAAGAAGATTGAGTCTGTTGGAGCGTTAGGTTGTTTGCAGGTAAAAAAAAAGTGGGTATATATTTAACAAATAAGCGAAGAAGTGTCGAGTTAGGTTCTAAACTGTTGTGCCCAGTCGGAGGGCAACTGAAAATCTTCAGTGATGGTTATTAACCGTAAAATTGCTAAAGCCTTGCTGTCGCTCGCGATGCTAGTATACGAGTAAACACAAGAGTCCATAAACTCAGCGAAAAACGCAGATGCAAGCAAAATCAAAGTGTTTTGATCCTTTAATTTGTTCGTGCGTGCGTTTCTCAGTGTTTTAATACATGGACTACTCTGCTTTCACTTATTATTTCATCACCTGTGAAAACCAGGATAAAAGATATATATATATAGACGCAGCAAATTTGAGAAACCCAACATCTTCAGCATCTAAAATTATAACTTTAAAAATAAATGGAATTGTTGTTTTTTAATGCTCCGATGAGAAGCAAAAGCTCGAAACATCAACATACAATTTTCCCGTCACCTACGTTACTCGTATGCACGTCCTATAATGTGTACACGTGAGGTTGAGCGGAGATAAGCTGTTTACACGTGACTGTGGTTTCGTTGTTATGTATTCAGCATTAACTGCTTAGTGGTCTATAATGAACGTGACCAGTTATTTATCAAACGAATGAGCGAGCTACGAATAAAAAATGAGTCATTCGAGAAATCTAACTTCTAGCTCACTTAAACAAAGAGTTCTCCTGCATTTAATAATTGAGAAGAATACCCTCGCGTTTTATAAGGAAAAAATAATTCCCCTGCCTCTTTTTTTTTTTTTTTTTTTTTTTTTCTGACTGAGAGCTTTGGCGCCTCTATACTTGTAGATATTACCTAAAGGTATTATCTTAATTTATCTTAATCTAACGTTTATCATTAAACTGAAGGCATATTTACCTAGCATCAGATGTTGCTTTAGCTTAGCCGCCATAAATTTTCTAAAGTATAAGAAGGACATGAACCATGTTCTATATCGAAATGATGGGTAGTACAATATTGGACTGCTGGTGCCTAATAATTGCTCCCCCAATTTAGCTTACCGTAAGAAGATTCCTCGTAGCTGTTTAGAAAATCGGTGAGTTACATCTCAGATCGCTGCAACTTCACTAATATGAGCCACACTGAACGCTGAACACTGTCCACAGAGACGGCAGTAAAGGCAATAAATTTGAATTTAAATCTAAGTTTGTTTCAAGTTCGGATTTCACGTTCCCATTCCATTTTGTTCTCCTTGGCAGCTCGGGAACTTCAAGAATTTAAATTTGCTATGCAAATGTTTTTATTAGGCTTTTTTTACATTATAAGCTAGGAATTTTAAATGTTGAAATTACATCAACCTCGGGTTTTGGTTTCAAATCCCATCTGAAACTCGGATTTTTTTTCCCGAGTCGATGTCATGTTTTATATTGTTACATTTTTACCAACCTGGAGCTGAAAGGGCCACCCTGCTCAAATAAAGTAGACTTTGACTTATGTATTTGTGTAACATGTATTTTTGTAAACAAAGCACACTTTTACAGCGAGGCGATACAAGGAGCTCGCGACAAACAGGCTAAAAACGCTCTTGAAAGTGTCAAATAGTATCTGGTTTACTAAACGTATCGGGCTCAGCCCTTCTTCAGTATTTGAAATGAGCGAGCCACGCCAAATTGAATTTTTTTCACAGTCTGTTGTTTTTGTTTGTCTCTTTTTGTGTCTTTTTTTTTTTTGGCCGTGTTTCATTTTGAAAATTTGTATCCGAATACCATCCAAATATTTTCAGCGATTACAAGTTTGCACGACGTTACCAGCTTTATTCGCGGGCCAAGGAAAGTTCCCATGTATCAGAGTGAGCGCTTGCGCTGTAAACCTTCTCAGCTCAGACATCAGAATCATATGCAGTTGAATTATTATGAAACGTACGTGTGCCGCGGAATGGTGTAAGGTTTCGGTTACAATCTTTTCACCTTTCGTAATAATTCTGAATTACATCATAGCTATTAGAGAGGGATGCCTAACCCTGCTAACTTTAAAGGAACAAATATGTCAAGATTTATGTTGGAATTTAAGGTCCGCGATCGTGATTATCAACCGTGCTCGAGGGCTATACTGGGGAATATTTTCATAATGTCGTGGTATTACGGACCTCGCTGCGCCCGGCGATTATTGTAAAAAAAAAAACAACAAAAAACAAAAAACAAAAAAAAAACAAAAACCGTGCTCGAGGGCTGTACTGGGGAATATTGCCCTAATGTAATGGCAGTACGGACCTCACTGCGCTCGGTCGGTACAAACCGAACGAGGGCCAATATTTCCCAGTGCGGCTCGAGCAAGCTAGGTTAGTAAGTAGTTTCTCTTATTCTTCCGCCATTTCAGCTTGAGTAATAAACAAACTGCGGTGACAAACGTAACAAAACAACGCATGTTGTAAAAACCTTGATTGGAGAACTTAACGTTTCGTATGCTTCTACATACATCATCAGAAGTAGAAAACGGTTAGCTGGATTACAATAAACTTAAACGAGAAGACTAGTACCTAATAAGAAAAAGCGGTACCCAATAAGGAAAGAAATGACAATGAATCTAAATGGTAATATTCAGACTTAAAATCTGCTGAAAAAAACAAAACAAAACAAAACAAAACATATAAATGGCTAGTAGAGAAGAAGTTTCTCACTGTCAACATTCTCTTTAAGTGCTGGTTGCAAATCACGAATCAATAGTGTTTCTTTAATTTTACAATGTACATCAGATCGTCCGTAGCTAAAATGTCAAAGGGATCACATTTTATCCTGTGGCCTGTCAGGGTCATATTGTCTGCCACGGCAGAAGCGTGGTTAGTACTCCTCAGCGCTTTAAAATGCTCCGTTTCCATGTCATGCAACCGACGCTTTGTTTTTCCAATGTAACAGGCATTACAATCCCAACACCCAGCCTTGTACACAACTTTCGACATAAGGAACATAAGGGACGTGGGGATATAAGGGAAGTATTTTATTATATGACACTCCGGCCATGCTTGTTTATTGAATCTGCCGGCTTTCGAAAACAAAAAAATTACACAGCTTATGACTGTTTCCATAGAAACAGTCCGGATGGCAAAATCCCGACCAAGAAAGAACCAATCAGAAAGTTTGGATTTACCTCAAGATTACCTTGCCATAAAAATGAAATGTCTTATTTTGTCTTCATCTTTACAGACTGTAATTTGTATTGGTAATGCCGTTTATTGTGGAAATGCTTCATAAAGTTGTTGTTGTTGTTGTGTTCCTGCACTCTCACATTTTGATGGAATTACCTATAACCTTTCTATTGTTAAGAGCTGTTTTCAATTGAGTGTCGAAAGTAATTAATCAGGCAGTTACTTTGGTTTTGGTTTTAAGACATTCAATTGAACACTGCTCTAGTTGCCTGGACACTATCGTGTTTATACAGGTTTTGGGCACGGTTAAGGCCAAGAAAGCGAACAAAACTGACACGGAACAATGGTTTCTACCGCCGGGTTTTTAATTAGGTGTCGTAAAACCAAAACCAAACTAATTACTCACCAATTAGACCACTCAGTCAATCTCAAACCGTAGTAAAACCAAACTTGCCAAAATCAAAGTAGTTGCTTGATTACTTTCGACACTCAATTGAAAACCGCTCTAATCCATAAATTTCATTTTTGCTTCGCAACGCTCAAAAAAAGGGTGAGAAATATTTTAGAGTGTTTAAGTGGTGTAAAGACATTCGGTGGAAACCCGTTCATCAGTTGATTTCAGACCACTAACACTGATGTTACTCTCCAAACTGCCTTTACAGCATTTAAGAACTCTAACATATTTCTCATTATTTCATAGTTCTCTCAAGAAGTTTTGATTCTGCAATACCTTAATATGCTACCAGAAATTACAAAACAAATTCAACGAAAAAAAAAAACCGAAGTTTTTAATCAAATATAGTATTTTACTTTGCTCTACATCCTGTTTTCACGTGGGAACAATATCGTTTCAAAGGACCCGCGCGGAAATGCACAACGGCAATGGTCGCCTAAATGATCGTGTTCTTTCCTTTGTTTGCTATTTTAATTTTTTTTTTGGCAGATTGTTTGTCAATGAAGCAATAACTTATTGATTTAATTTTACCAAATTTCCGTAAAGTTGAAAACTCTACCACGTTTAGCTCCGCTGAATGACCAGCTGTCTGGGCAACAAAGGCAACAAAAACAACAGCAATTGAAGTGTATTTTGTTTGCTATTTTATTTTATTATTATTATTATTTTTTTTTGGCAGATTGTTTGTCAATGAAGCAATAGCTTACTGATTTAATTTTACCAAAACTTCCGTAAAGTTGAAAACTCTACCACGTTTAGCTCCGCTAAATGACCAGCTGTCTGGGCAACAAAGGCAACAACGACAACAGCAACTGAAGTAAATTCGTCCGCATTGAATGAACCGTAATTACTAAACGTGGAACTGTCGGACCTTTCTGCCGTGACGAAACTCCTTTTCAGTTAACAGCTTGATTTTTCTATGAACGCAACCCGACTCCCGACAAGTTCAATCCCTTGCACTGTAACGTTTATAACTTAAGCAAACACTCCATGTCAAAGCATAGCCACATAAAATGTCACTAGCCAATACTTTTCTTGAAAGAACTTGCGAAAGAGTTTCTATAAACCCTTGTGCAAGTCTGTGTTTCCATGCAGTAACTTTCGAGTACTAACAAACGATTCCACAGCTATGCAAAGCACATCAATGCATTTATAACTGACCACATTCCCACGACTTTATGAATGAATGGTCAAAGTGGGAGGTCAGTGTTTTCGCTGCTCATATAGGTTTACCTCTGGCAGAGAGTTCTTACTCTCTATGGACTAAAAATTCTAGGACATCCAGGACACAATTCGAATTTTTCAAGGACTCCATCCCTTAAAAAAAAAAGACCCCTAGATTGTAATGGCCGAGATTCAGCGAATACCTGCCACATTTGTTTAAGTCTATAAGTTCTAGTACGTGGAATCAGTCAAACAGTTCGCTTGGTTTTTTCATGAGTGTTGACCCAATGTTTTTTTTCCCCAGGAATTCTAAGTCGTTGAATTTCGATTTACAAGCCCTGTTTGGTATCTGGAGATTTTACACGGACTTATTCCATTCCACGGCCTTATATAAGGCTTCCATCCTGTGAACTTTTCAAGCATACTTTTTTCAAGTGACTCCAAAAAGGAAACAAAACACTTGCTAGCCCTACATGAACTTACACCGAAAGAGATTCCAATGCTTGACCTTGGAACCACTTAATGAAAATCATTCTGACCACCTGAGCGGCACTGAATCAAAGAATACAATTAGACGTAAAATAAAACTTGGAGAGGTTTTATTCCATTCCATAAATTTTGATACATCGCTACAGTTTTACGCCTGTTTCCATTAAATAAATAAAATGTAACGTTACTTTGTGCCTTAAACAATGTCTTAATACTTTATACCAAGGAGGAAAACAACAACCGGCACAAATTAACTCGCACCCGCGTGCCAATCTTTTTATCGAATGCAAAACTAATTCCTGCAATTGGAGCAGTGAGAGATAATATAACTGTCGCTTATAGGTAGAAAAGATCGCTCACAATGAGAATATATGTACAAGCGGTCTAATATAGTTGTACATGTATATGATCGAGATAATTCTTTGAACTAAAATTTTAAAATGATTTCAAATCCCATTACTTAATTACGAAATTGGGAAAGTAGGCGGGTTCACACGAGAGGAATTGTCCGTGGAACTTATCCTAGGGACAAATTGTTCCTGGGATAAACAGGCCCGTACGTTAAGGGACGAGTTCCATCGAGACTCTCGTCGTGTGGACTAAATTTGGGCCAGTAGCTTCTCTACTTTATGTGACAAGTCGCTGCGACGACGTCTAAAAAACAGAAGCCTACAGAAGCCGGAGAAAAACACTGATCTTCCAACAAACCCCTCCAAGGGATTCGAGAATGGGAAAAACTCTCTCGCTCGTGAGAAACTACCTACCTTAAAGCTGTAAAAATCAATTTGAATTTAATACATCTCATAAAAATGAAATCATTACGACGTAAATTTATATATTTTTATCTCATTACGAATATTTATTTACTTAATTTAATCTATGTGGATAAACTTTCTAACCATAAAGAAACCTTTACTTCTACTCTGAGCCCATCAGTATATTAATCATTTTTTAACGAGCAAAGCAATGCTACAACAGGCGTTTCCAAACGCAAAAACCGTGCGGAATTGTTCGCGCGCTTTAAACTTTAAGTGAGTTGAAGTCAACAGAACTGCAAGAGAAAAATATGCAACTCCATTTGCAAAGACACTGATGAACTGATAAATATGGACTTCTTACTAACCAAGCGCGAGGGCCGTACGGGAAAAAATTTGCCCGAGTTCATAGCAGAAACGAACGCACAAAAACGACCGAGGGCCAATATTCCTCTGTACGGCTCGAGCAAGCTAGGCTAATAGCAAGAAGTTTGTTATTGGCACTCGAAAACAAAACAAAATATACGGTATGACAAAATACCGATAAACAAAGAACCAATCAGTCCGATTGGATTTAATTCAAGACTACCCTGTCATATAATAACGATCCATATTTCATACTAAGAGCTGATAAAAACAGCATCACATTCAAACAATGGCAGCAAGTGAGCCAAGAGATAACGAAACAAAACTTTTCCTGTGTTTCCATAAAGTTACCTAAAGTCGCTTTGCCACGATATTGTGTATTAAATAACTACTGTCAAATTTCTTTCAAATCCGAAGGAACGTCAAAAACGTAAACAAGAAGAAACTAATACCGAGGTTCAAGAATGACGTTTTAAGGCAAACAGGAAAAATTGGATCTGATTTTTTTTTTTTTTTTTTAAATAACAGAAATTAAATCTCCTGTTCAAAGTAAATATAAATATCCTCATTTTGGTGCACAACTTTTTTCCGTTTACTTAACGTAAACGTCTTTCTCAACCTCTCTAAACCAAAGATACATTAAGAAGATGGTTGAGATTCAAACAGAACGAACGACGAACTTAAAAACTTAAACCGAAGTTTTCAGTTTATCAACATCAAATTTCCTATCACAATATCAATACATACCCACGAACACAGTTTAGGAGAATTCACGACAAAATCACGAAAGAAAAAAGTGTCTCTGACAAACTACTGCGACAAATTCTCCCAGTTTGAACCATAAGAAATGTATTGGACCGGTTAGGAGAAGTTAAACATTGGCACGTGGGCAAAACGTGCAACGGCTTCACGAGAAAGACCACTTACGGAAAGACTGCAACGCCAATTTTTGTTCATTTTTCTCTTTTCTGCCGACATTTTAAAATTATAATAGTTTTATCGAATATTTTAATCACGAGGAACACAATAATAAAATGTCCTCTAATTGTGATTTGAACGATCATGAGCAGCGCAATAATTTATGTTAGTAATAAGCCGATATTCTCATCAACTTAATGCACACTCTTTTTCTGTTTGTACTTTGAACTTTGTCAGCAATTGTTCGAGACAGCCTCGCCCCTCAACTTACATGAAAACGATAATCATCTTATTATCTACGTGGGATTGATACGGTAATTCAACGCTTGTCCAACTGACGTTTAGCACTTTGACTTTTTGAACAGCCAATAAACTGCAATGAAACAGAACCAACGCGAGTCCAAGGCCCCGTCCACACTACGGCGGAGGAATTTGAAAACGGAGGTTTCACCCTGAAAACGCATAAAATGTTCTGCGTCCACTCCACCATACGCTGGAGGAATTCAAAAACGCATCAATCACCGCTTCTTTTGGATCTGTGCTTGAAGAAAACTAGGCAAAAGAATCACAAGATTATGGTGACAACTTTACTTCGTTTTCAAAAAGCTCCGATTTCAAAATGTTTTCCGGCTACACTAAAACGCAAAGCCAACGTTTTCCAATGCCTCCGGTTTGAAGATCGTTTTCGAAAAGCTTCGTTTTCGAGACGGATTAGTGAGGACGGCGGGCCAAACCGTATAAATAGAGCTGCGTTTTGAAGTTTCTCCGGCGTCAGAGTACAGACACTGCCTAATCGTCACTTGTGTCACTTTAAAATGGCATCATTAAATCTACCTAACCAACGTCGACGTGATGATAAGCTGATCAAGCGTCCTACTAGACTAGTTTGTTTGAGAAATCGCTCTCAAAACTGCGTCAATTTAACGTTATTAAGAAGGCGCATTTCCATTCTCTGCAATGTGCACTTCTTTGTCGGCAGTGGCCACCGGCCTATAGACGTAATCGCCATCTTCCTGTGCCTTCTGCCACTTCCGTCTGTTGGACAGAACCGTGTCCAGAACAACTTGAGTCTCCGGTAACAGAGAAGACAGCAACCTGGAGGCCAGTATACAAACATTAAATCATTTCTACCACAAAAAGAATAGGCCATTTCCGTGTTACCTTGCGCGTGCCTCTGTTTCAAAACGAGTCCTAGCGCAGAACCTTGCTAATGAAAATGAGTTTGATTTGCATGAAAATGAACATGCAGGCGAAACACATTTCCACATGCATGGTTTCGCGCGAAGACTCGTTTTGACACAGAGGCAAAAGGCAACTCGGAAGTGGCCTATAGATCGCTTTCACGTGACGTCATGACTTTCTAAAATCCAGAACGAAAGAGCCACCAAAGTTTTTGTCCTCATCGGGCACAAGAGGCGATATATTTATATCTGTTTACGATTTTACAACGCAATAGCGTGCTTCGTTTGGAATCCAGAGCTTTTTGAATTTCAGGGTTATGGAGGTGCGTGACACAAGGCTATGATCGCCGGAGTTTGTCGAAAAATATATACCATGATTTTGAGCCTTTTTAGAAGTTAAAGCATAAGGAAAAGTGCTTATGTAAATGCTTGTTTGATCAGTACTGATAATCAGTCGCCTAGATAGCCAAAGTAAGTTCCAGATGTTTACACTATTTTCCGGTCGCCATATTGGTGTACCACGGAGGTACACCAACATGGCGTTTTCATACTGGGCTCTGTAAATATCGGCGAAACATTTCGACGAATATCTGAAGTTTGGAGAAACGCACAGGCCTAAAACTTGGAGAAGTGGCTTATTTAGTTATCTTCTATAACATCATAATTTCATAGCTTTTTCCACTGGATGGTTTTCGATTTATTTTTTTATTGCGTGACAGTGAAAACGATCTATTAAAAGGGACAACGCCGCCCGTGCAATATTAGAATTAGAGAAGAAGGCTTCCTAGAGGTTTTTGGACATAACTTTATTTATCAATAGTGAGTAATAACAACAAGGGATTTTGGTTATAAGGATCAAGAGAACGCGTGTTCGCGCTTCTACTCTGTTACCTGTATACAGGAAGTGCAATCGCATCCAAGAAATCGATTTGAAGTTTAGGAATGCACGCTCGCTCTCTGTCCATCATTTCCATCGGTGTTATCCCCATGTGTTTTTCCTAGAAAGAACGAAATTAAGTATATTAAACTAGTAAAATCTGACGGGGCGAAAGAGAAAATCAAAAACTAGAATAGCAAACATGAAGCAACAATACACGAGAAGAAACGACGTCTGGCCAAGGCAGCCTCATTCCCATTCTCCCTCCCGCCCCTAAGAGGCCCTTGGAACGAGGCTGTGGATAAAGGTAGTGTACCTCACAGAGAACCAAAGTCGTGAAAGCAATGACATTTATTTTAACTTCTAATTTAGCAAAGTAGGTACACAAAGCGTGCTCTGCTGACCGAGTTGAAAATGATCTTACCTTATCACCTTGCGAGAAGAACTCAGTATATATCAAATCCTGTGCACACACACAAAAAAAATAAATAAAATAAAATAAGTCAAAATAGCCATCGTGCTAGACAAGATTGGAAAGAAGGATAAAGAAAAATCCAGCCATATTCAAAACAAAATAATTGTTGCTGATTTTTCTGTTGCTGTTGTTGTTGTTGAGGCAGTGTAGTCTTCTGTATATTGTCTGTTCGTTTTCACACGGACTTTGATTCGGCCTCACAGGACACTGAGCTTCCAGTATCATTCTGGAATAATCTAGATTCCTCGAACGCCATTTGCAATCAGATTGTTACTCAAACAAGGTTTTGGTGCTCAGTACGTTTTCATAGTGGCAGAGGGAATCTTACACTACGATTAGTTCCTCTTTCGTTTAGTCCGTCAAGCGTGCCCGTAAATAATAACTTTTCAGGTAGAAATGGCCGCGCGAAATCCTGGGAGTGAGAAACGCAAGAAAGGAGGGTCCATCCTCTCGCGCGCTTCTTGCCCCCAGAATTTCGCGCAGGCATTTTTTTTTCTTGCGCGGTTTTCTTTCGCGTCACCCACGATTGACTAAGCGAAAGAGGGACTAACCGTAGCCTAAGGGAATCCCAGTTAGTTGCAGGAATCCCCGCTTAATTTAGCTTACCGCTGTTCTTCTGGTTCCCTCCCAGTTCTTGGTTTGGTCGGACAAATCACTGGCCGTCATCATGAGGAACAGAAGGAGAGTGTGATGGTCTTTAGAATTACTATTAAAACCATCTGTGAACAAAATGAAGAGAATCAGTACAAAAAGAAAGACAAGGGTCTGTCCAGTGTTTGTTGGTAATATTACAGCAAACCAGTGTCAGCCTCAGGCCCCCTTCAACGGTTCTTAGTATCTTAAATATGGACCTCTTCGATTTGGAACACAACAGGGGTGTCAGCATGTCAAACGGTCATGGAAACTAGATTGAAATGCAATGGGAACTATACCCCATGTGACAGTCAGTCAACGGCAATTTACCCCACCACAGAGTTTGTGTCGAATACAAAGGCTGTGCACAACGCCAAAGCAATACACACGTACTACAGCTGTAAGGAAACTACAACCAGAGGGGAACATTAGGCCTGTTATGAATAATTGGTTTGTTTTCTATCGACACGGTCTTAATGGTAGTGAACTGATGTATGTAACGCTGAACATTTACACTAACTACACACACCTTCCGCCATCTTTTTAATGTCCTGAAGGATTCTCAAATGATGGGCGAGGTCTGTTGCTAAGATTATGTCTCGTATAAGGCTGAACACTTCTTCAAAGTCCTAAAAATATAAAGAAAATAATAAATAGTTTAAATGAAGCCCCAAAAAAACGCAAACGTGAAACTACAAATGATAATTAGTATAAATCTACTAGCGTTCTATCACGAATGCCGTTCTCTGATCAGTTATGCTACTCACTATCTATTCTGTTGTGGATAGTGGGTAAGCCAGCATTGTGGGCTTGTTAACAAACTGTCTGTGAAGTAGTGAAGAGGATTTTGATAAAGTTTTGAACGACTAATAGATTTCAACTAAAAATATATATATCTATATTATTCGCTCTCGATTTCTATGCGTGATAGTTGACTGGGGCTGCGGCCTCGTCAGCTATCACCGGATAGAACTCGAGAGCGAATAATCTAATTGTTGATTATCGAAGTCGTTCTACCAACTGTGAACGCGCGTAGTGTCAGATCTTTACATTTTATAATATCCGATGGGCCAACAAAAGAGTGCATCACCTGAAAATGCTGACAAAAGCATCATACCTTGCCGGTTAAATTTTTGAAAATATTACACCCTTCTGAGTTGAGAATACACATGGTCTGTGCAAAATGGTGTCTCTGAAGAAAAAAAAGGAAAACATTAATTGAAAACTAAAGTAATCTTCAGTTATTATTCATGGGAAAAAGGTCATGGTAAAATTTACTCTTCGTTTCCTATAGGGTGACCAAAACTAAAACGTTTTTCACATAATTGTAAAGTGAAGCTGTTGTCGTGTACCTCTAGTACAGATCCTTTTGAACTATATAGCGCTGCAAGCGTGGAACCCTGTTAACAAACGCAAGCACAGGAAACAAGTAAGCAAAACCAAATTTGAAACAAAGAAATTGCTCAACTTGAAAACAAGAAAACCAGGATTGTCTACCTACTGAAGAAACCTGGAAGGAGTTTGTAGTTCCCCTGTGGTCAATATCATGACACAAGCAAGCCACCAATAATGCCAGCATCTCAATGTCCCTGCAAGGATATGAAAACACAATGAATAGCAGAAAATCAACAGGGCTACTAAAACACAACCTGGACTTACCTTAAGCGACTGCTAATCTTTGCATTCTTGTACAGAAGGTAACAGAAGTGCGCTACAGTGAATGCGTGAATCCAGTTGTGGTATGGAGGGTTTCTGTAACCTTTTCTAACCATTAGCAAGAACCTGCAATCAGGGCATGGCAATTAGTCTCACTTCTCTTAAGGACGGTGCCTACTAAATACAAAGGTTTTTGCGCCAGGTTAGGACCACGCGGAAAAAGTAGTTCTTTGCAAGGGCTATTGGAATCTACAAAGAAAAACGGGGTTAACCACGTATTTTTTCGAGATAATTAGCCTTGAATCTCAACAAAAATGCTGACATCAGCATTTTTCTGATAATAGAAGGAGAGGATATTTCTTCACAGCTTTCTTTAATATTCGCCTTTACATACAGAAAAGCGAACACATTTATAAAGATCTGAAAACTACATGGTAAATGGTGACATACAAAAATCATTTTTGGTATTTTTTTAATAACAAAATCGTTGCAGCAGCACTTTTAGCGTCTCTCACAGCCTTCCTCTGTTTCAGCTAAAATACAGTCTAAATATCTTTTGCTCACAACCCGAAACTAATCACGTGCTGAATAGGCTTGCCACTTTTATTTCATAATATAATATATATGGGTAACCACGCGTTTTTTAAAGTTACTGATCCTTTCTGAAACTTTTTACGGTGCCCGTTACATTTTTTCCTGTCACCTCCCCAGTAAGTAAAACGTTTGCACATCTCGCACTTGTTTTGCGCGCGCACTACGCCATCTGTAGGTACATGTTTACAATTGGATTTCAGTATAATTTTCGACAGATAACAGCTATTGTTTCAGCTGGAAGACGTTAACAGTTAGTGGTTAGCGATATGCTGCTGTTCTGGTGTTCCTGGTTTAAGTACATGTTCATTAAACTTGATTTGGTCACAGTAGGAAAATTTTGCTTTCAATTCAGTCGCGTACTTGGTAGCGTAGTTGATTGCGCCATGTCAACCCAGCGCGCGTGTGGCGCTTAAACCATGCCTTGCGTGATGCGCAGAACGTGTGCGCACTAACAAAAGTAGGCACCGTCCTTAAATGAAAGGTCCATGATGACGCGAGGACATTCGTTTAGAAGAAACTGAACTGAACAAGACAACAGGTTCAAACACAAATGACAAGGTATACCACACAATAATACAAGATTTCCTTTTTTGCTGAGCTCGAAATAAACGTTCGTTTTCACCTAAACGAGCACGTTTTCTAATGCATAAATTTAAATGACATTTTATCACGATTAACAAATGCAAAGGAAAAAAAACTACTGGTCTAAGATGTTTTTATTTGAATGCTGTAAAGCACTCGTCTTTAGCATTTTTTTTCCCAATTCAAATAGCTCACTGTTAAACAATTAGATTGTGAGCTCGAGATTTCTATCGCGCGATAGTTGACTCGGGCTGCGCCCTCGTCAACTATCACGCGATAGAAATCGAGCGCGAATAATTGTTTTAGTATAAATCTACTAGTCGTTCAAAACTTTATCTAAATCCTGTTCACAGACACTTCGAAAACGCCTAGGAAGCGGCCGTCATTTTGTTAACAAGGGCACACTGCTACGCTACTCACTATCTAGCACAGAATAGATAGTGAGTAGCGTAGCCAATCAGAGAAAGAAATTCGTGATAGAATGCTAGTAGATTTATACTAAAAGACAATAGTCTATTTTGTTGAACGGCTACCAAATTTTAATGCAAGAAATAACTTTTTTTCAGAAATTATAGTTCCCCTTCCTGATTCCTGGAGTTCCTTAGGAAAAACCTGGGGTTTTAAAATTTATTAAAGCGCTCATCCATACTATGCAAAAATGATTACCCCGGTTTTCAACCGGTGATTGCGTAAGCAAGCTATTGGTTTGAGTGGTGCAGAGTCAGATTATTGATTGCATTTTTACAATATGTATGATCTAATTACCAAGTACGCCATTTTAAATAAATTTTAAACACTCCTTTCTCGATGGAATCACCTCAAAGAAGCCGGTTTGCATGATACGTTAGCTGGCTAGCTTCCTCTACTAATTACAAAACTAAAAAGACCCACTTTGATGACACTTTTAGAATGAAATAATTCTCACAAAAACATACCTTACTAACACCTCCTTGGGTATTTTCCATTTCTCTATCATTCCAAGGTCTTGAAACATACAAAGACACGCCTAAAAATGGAAAACGTTTACGGGGTGCACAACATTGAATTTCATTTACAGTGGATCATTTTATATAGTGAAAAAAAAATTATTAACAGAACGGAGAATCACGTGAGACTTACTGGAATCGTCGAATCTGGAATGATAATTCTTGGTGCACAGGTAAAAAGACTAAATTGTGGGTTTATTTCTTGCGTGGTGGAAATTGGTTTATTAACCAGAGGATCCACTTCAGCTTGGGTGACCTTCATGGGAACGGGAAAAGAAGCAGAAATAAAGTGTCAGTCAGAAACAGTGTTTAAACGGGTTTACAGGTTAATAAGAAAAGAGATACCGAAGCAGAAACTGAATCGTTCATGCTAACGTGGAAAAGATTCGCCTATACTAACCGTCATATGGTAAATCATCATTTCACTTGACAGGCGGCTTCTATGCGACGCATCCTTGGCATTCTTGTATAAAAGTGACTGAAGTAAAACGGAACGTGTTAAGGATGCCCATGTGTCATGCATGTGTTATCATAGAGGTCATACGTAAAAAGTCATAAAAAGCTCTTTTTATATCACAATGGCCTATCCTATCACCATCATAGACCTTTGCATGAATGGCGCCTAAATTTGAATAACAATACTTATACATCCTTTGCCTCACACTCATGTAAAAAAAATCATTTTGAAACGGAAACATAAGTACGAGGCTGCGCAATATAGATCGTTTTCACGTGGCGTCATGACTTTCTAAAATCCAAAACTAAAGAGCCGCCAAAGTTTTTATCCTCATCAGGCATAAGAGGCGGCATATTTATATCTGTTTACAACTTTACAGCTAAATAGCACGCTTCGTTTGGAAACCAGAGCATTTTGAATTTCAGGGTTATGGAGGTGCGTGACACATGGCTACGATCGAATTTGTTGAAATACTTATCTCGTGATTTTGAACCTTTTTAGAAGTTAGAGCATTAGGAAAAGTGTTTATGTAAATGCTTGTTTGTTGAGTACTGATAATCAGTCGCCTAGATAGCCAAAGTAAGTTCCAGATGTTTACACTATTTTCCGGCCGCCATATTGGTGTTGCTGAGTTCCGCACGAAATATTGTTTGCACAGAGCGATATACCGTTTTTACCTAATGAAATACCGATGTAGCTGACCGATACATCGTTTCTGCCCAGCAAAACATTCCGCGACTATCGTTTGCATTACTTTTGCACAGATAAGTAACCACCTAAGTTATCACAAGGCAACTTACATGGAAAATGCTCACACCACAGTAGATAGCAAACGCTCTGGTGAGGTCTTCATCAAACTTTGTGAAACAAGACCCTGTCAAACGAAAACGATAGAAGTCCTTAGATCAACATAACACCGCTCATTACTGATCTCATAACCATACGTATCTTATGCTGTAAAGTAAATACGCTACAGTACTCCATGGGCTCAGTGACTAACCGTGATAAACACCACATTTCCACGGCAACCGAAATATAATTGCTTTAAAGTTTGTAGAATTCACGAAAAGCAAAGTGTTTCCTGTTCCGAAAGGGTTAAAGATTTCGGAAATGCTAGTGAACGCTTGGGAGATTTTCAAAATAGGAGCATTTGTGTTCTCCCGAACAGCAACTCATCAATAAAAACACTGAAAATCTCTAAAGTTTGTTTGACATACCATTTGTTTTATTGCATAACTGTGCTACTCCAATCACCTCTGGAATAAGACAAAAAAAAAAAAAAGAAATAAAAATTCGATATTGTACTAACCAACTTTGACGAAATTATTTTTTTTTTTGAGACCAACATACGTTGCTCACCTTCTTCATCTTTAATCGGAAAACACAATATATTCCTGAAAAAAAGTAACGAAAAGAACCAAGCTGTTCAGTTGTTCGTTTTAATTAAAAGAAATAACTTGACCAATTTTATACAATAAGTAAAGACGCTTAGCCCCTACTAATTGGTCGAATGTTATTCCGTATGTAGTAAATAGTAGTATATGGTGCCGCATTTTGTTCGCAAAAATGCTAAACCTCCAAACGTTCCAAAGAGGAACAATTGCAAAACCATTTAGGTTATTGCAGGAACAAACAAGAGCTTAAAAAGCACTTCGTATTGCCTTCACTTGTGATTTACAAAGTATTCGTCTGACATTCTGTGTGGTTCATACTGCTTAGGTACCCTAGCAATTTATAGGTACACTGTATGTTCCATGTAATATATCAAACACGAAAGACCGTGTTTGACCACATTTTAAACACCGAGAAGAGGTTGAAAATACGATGTGTGGCGGAGTATTTTTGACGAGCTTTGAGGTGTTTAGAAATGTGGTCAAACACTGTCTTGAGTGTTTGATATATCTTCTCAATCGAAACTAAAACTAAGGAGAAAACTCGGAAATAAAATCGTAAGATCTCTGCTTATTAAGATCATATATCCAAGCACCGTCAAGGTTATGATTTCCTATGTTTAAACTCGATGGATTATTGATGAGTTTGAGAAATAGTTTTACCAGTTGTAACGGATGATGAGCAAATTTTTAAAGGAATATGAAAAGCGAACAAACCTCTACCTTGTTCTGAAGCCGGTTTTCTCATCGAGACCCTTGTAGAATAGTGGATGGCTATACGCGTCTTTAATGTTGAGCATCTTTCCTAATAACAAAGCAAAATCGTTGTAAAGAGGTGGTTTTACAGTAAGGAAAATGCAAAAAGGTCAGTAAACTTGTGGAAAGGCACCTTCTATATAGAATGTTTTTACTTTGTATTATAGAATGTGCCTTTCCACAAGTTTAATGACCTTTTTACATTTTTCTTTTTTTGTTTTTTGGCGCAATACATCAGTGCATTGTAGTTCCCAATTTCTTACCTGTTGTGGCAACATGTCCCACTATTCCTTGCGTGATGGGAATCCTTACTTCTGGCTCCTGCGTAATATAAGCCAAATTAAAACTGGTTGTGTCTTGCGGGAGTAAAAGCTTCTTCTGTTGAATGTTCACACATATATATCTATCGAGTACTTCCCATTCCCATAGTCAGGCTTCAAATACAGCAATTCCAAAGTAAATTAAGCAAAGTAAATTACGCCGGAGATAAAGAAAGAACATTAAGCGCGCGAGTACATGCGTGTAGGTTAAGTCGGCATACCAGCCAAGTGGCCCGCCAGGCCGGAGCTTATCCCGGTTTCTGTACCATGAAGCAACTAGGAGTAACTAGTCCATCGCATGGTTACCGCCAGCATTAAGTTCGCCGGTAACCATTTATACACCTGGGTGGAGAGAGGCACTGTCTTGCCCAAGAACACAACACAATGTCCCTGGCTAGGGCTCGAACTCGGACCGCTCGATCCTGAGACGAGCGCACTAACCATGGAGACCACCGCGCCTCCCACGAGCACTTTCGTATACCTAAACCAAACTTATGTCCACTTCTTATACAGTTCGTCTTTCACTGACAACGTTTTAGCGTTTGTATTTATTATTTTAGTCCCGAGTCAACTATCACGCAACGAAATTCGCGAGCAAATAACATAATTGTTTCATTATAAATCTACTGATAGTTAAAAACTTTATCTAAATCTTCTTCAGAGACACATCAAAATACAAAGGAGCGGCCGTCATTTTGTTAACAAGGGCACACTGCTACGCTACACGCTATCTCCAAAAGAATAGATAGTGAGTAGCGTAGCCAATGAGAGAACGGTATTCGTGATAGAAGGCTAGTAGAGTTACACATGGTTAGTTCCCGGCGAATTGAAAAGGACTCGAATTACATGTATACCAGCAATTAATTGGCATTTTAATGTGATTTGTCATTACATATATACCACAAACCTTTCCTTTTTCTCCATTTGAGGGAATTTCTCCATCGAACACTTTTGCAACAAGTTCATCTCTTTCTTTGTCCCAAAGAAACAGAGAGCACCTACGTGAAAATAAATCGTCATGAGTTGAAACAGTTGTTAAATTGCAGTACACCAAGGACAAAGGGATTACATCTTAACCCAGGTTTAGCTTGGTAGGTTTGATAGCATTTCTTTATATAAAACACAAATAGAAACATGCACTTGGGACAGTTTGATAAAAGACAATGCAAAAAGTGGAAAATATAGATAAAATAAATATATAAATAACCAGCAAAAATAGATATGATGTGACAACATTTTATATTTGAAACTGAATTTACAGCTAATAGTAATCCTGAATTCGCTTACCATTATTATTATACATTGAACTCACTATCTCTCTTCTGATTGGCCGAAAGCGTACAAGTAGGCCAAAGTTAACATACGACTGTTTACTTATCTTTACCTTTCGGCATTAGTCAAATTGCGCGCCTCTGTCATGATTTCACTCAGTAAAACGCTAACATCATCTGCCACAAAAAAAAAAAAAAAAAAAAAAAAAGTTGGTAAACCTAATAAGGCATTACTAAAACAGTGTAGGGAGGTGTTAGAATGCATCACCTATTTATAGCTACAGTGTACGCTTAGTCAAGTAGCTATCAGATAACAGAGACGGAGAGTAGCGCGACTCCTGCACGATAGTTAATGGAGGGAAATGGTTATGAAACCCGGTAAACATCAAACAAGCAAACAAGCAGGCTAAGATGTATGTTGGAAGGTCCTTGACCTTGCACATCCTTTGTTTTATGCTCATAAACTTTTATTTCATAACCATTTCCCTACCTATACGAAACGACATCCAGCAAAACATTTCCTCCTCGCACAAGACCAACTTCAGTTCCGTTCACGGTTTAACAACTATTCATTAGTCTTAAATGTATTCTCTCACCTACAAGTGTAAATAAGTTCTTGGCAACCTTCAGCAAATGCTGGATATAAAAGGAAAAAGTAATTGGATATACAATATACAACTTTTACAGCGATCAATTGCCGACACAATATACAAGGAAATGAACGTAAATGGTTATAGGACCTCTCCCACTATTCCCAACAAAATATTTGGGAAAAACCTTCCCAAGATACAGCCGAATTGGGACATTCCATTTTTTTTTAATACCCCCACCGCCCCCCCTCCCCTGGCCAGCCGCCAACATGGAGGGGCAGATTCCGAGACCCTAGTTTTTTGTCATCGGCACCTTCGAACTTTGCATGCGAGGGGTTCAAAATTTTCTCGCAATCTTTATACAAATATTCCGACAGGGCTGATGCCAGCACAGGGAGCATACAATCTTGTTGAGTAGGATGACAGTAAATAAAGGAATGAAAAGAATGCATGGTTCATCTTTGTCTCCTGTTCTCATCTCTTACCCGAAACCGCTACCCACATTTCGTGCAAAACGCCGTAGCGCTAAACTCATACCTGGCCCTTTTCGCGCGGTGCAACTTTTTTCCCTCTGTTTTGTTTTGTTTTTGTTTTTTTTTTTTTACTCTCATCCTACTCAACAAGATTGTATGCTCCCTGGGATGTCAATCTACGTGGTAGTATTAGCGAGAATATTGCGCGCGCGTAGTGCGTTTTACCGCTATGAACTCTGGGACCGATTTGGCAGAGCAGTCTTCGAAGTGAAATGCTCAGTCGCGGTAACAGACGGAACAGTAACTTATTTTGGGTATAAAAAGTTCTAGTTACGAACGGACATTCACACTTTTGACCTTCAGGTCACCGAATCATGACAGCAATGAAAGAGATAGTCCTTCTCGGGTAAGTATAACACAAAGCAGAGTAAAGCGATCCAAAATGTAGACGCATTTCTGCAGCAAATATCCCACGTGGCTCTTTCATTTTGCTTTCGTCCGACGTCGTTTCTCGTCTTTCTGCGCTTTGCTGTTTATTTTGTTTGGTAAATCAACAATAGCTCCTTTGTGGCGCGAAAATATGACCAGGTATATTTGTCCGCGGAAATTATATTATCTGTTCCGAGAAGGAACCTTCAATGAGGAACAAATAATGTCCAAGGACAAATATCCAAGCATATATTTTCGCGCGAAATGGAGGCTATTGTGTTTATCATCCTTCAAGTATTCTTCGCAATACGCGTAGTTTTGAAAATAGCGGAGTATCACTCGGATATTCCCTCGTTTTAGCCGGGGAATATTGAGTCACGAGACTCGTTTCAAGAGACCAACCGCGCACGAGCGAAAATATTTGATGAATTATACTCAGTTGTATATAGTTGAATGATTGAGATACTGTATTCTAATTTACATTACCTCTTGTTGCCTTTTAATCACCATCTCTCTTTCCCACTCTAACGTGTGTTCTACGTGTGCCGCAATATTCTCGCAACAAAATTGGACATTTTCCTCATCGAAGGAAGAAAACCTAAAGAAAAATACAACAATCAGAAACACCAGACGATCCTTACAACATATTTGCTGCACTCGACAATGGATGCTAAAGTTGGCTAAAAACCGCTATTTAATGAAATCTAATTTTTAAGAGTTTGTTGAAAATTTGTCTCATATGAACATAGAAAATTTAATATAATTTTCTAGAGCATTCTTGCATCAAGTCAAGATAAAGTACATGTAGATGTACTTCTTTTATACGGGTGACAAAGTCAAGTGTTTTTGAAATACTTTTCCTTGACACTTCGAGGTACTTTGTGACTGTAAAACCTACCCACTAACAAAATCATTGCCGACATAGGGAGTGGGGGCGGGGGGGGGGGGGGGATGGAAGGTGAGAGCATGTAGTCAGGGTGTGAAGTGGGGAAAAAACAGCTAAAAGTTTTTGCAACACTGTGCAATGTCCTTTATTAGAAAAGGCACCAAGAGGTGGTAACCTTTAAGGAACACTTATAAACTTGGACTAAATGTATGGGAAGTAGGAGATGCTAACAATTCTGTCCCTCTATTCTCTGACACACAGTTAAAATTAAGAAAGAAAAGGAAACTGGCCCACTACATCCTTGCTCTGATTTGCAAACGTGCTCTCCATGAAATTTCGTTGATGGACACACTTGGGGGCAAATGTCTAAAGACTTGCATGAACATGTATTGCTGTCTAAAAATCTTATTTGAAGTCAGTGTTACCTTTTTTCTTGAAGTCTTTTGTTGAAAACACATGCTACAGCTATAACAGTGCCTGTTGTGAGGCTGACTATTGGAACACACAGCATTGACTGTACATAACAATCTGCAGGAGAGACATGAACATGTAAAAGGAACAACTAGAAATTCAGCCTAGAAGCATAACAATTAGAGCACTGTTAAGTTCTTTTAAGCACCCCCAACCCATCTCAATTAATTCTACATCAACAATCTCTCCTCGTAGATTTCCCACCCAAATCATGTCACCCAAGACACTTTAAAACAAAAACAAGGATTAATTCTATTGTGCACTGTTTGAACTTTGTATTTCGGAAAATTATAAACATTGTTGCTCCAAAACCACATACAACTATGCATACCTTTATTTATTAATTTTGCAGACCATCAAAAATAATTCTTAATAAGGGTGGTGTCCAACTTTTGAAAAGGGAATTTGACATCCTTCTGTTTTGAAAGTTGATATTTGTGCAAAAAATCTTTCTCAATTGACCTTGCAAGGCATGTGAAAATAGTAATATCAGTATTAAGAAACTGTTTAGTCATCTATGAAAATTATATTTAAATTGTATATTTTGAGTTTTGAGTTAAATACCATTAAGAAATATGATGTCCTTTATTGTGACAATGGCCCTTTAATGTTCATGTAATTCAGTCAATTCCATGCACCACATAATTAACCAGCGAGACAAATACATCTTTGACCAATTATTTGGAAACATCAAGTCCAAATTACCCACTGACTGCCAAAGTTACTTGGCCTGTGGCCTTGTCTGATTTGAATCAGTTTACTCCAATTATTTCCAAATTGGACAACATGCAGCTAGTCCTATCAATACATTATAAACAATTAACATGCCATATAATATACAACTGTATCTAGAATCTAAATCTAAAGATTTAGATATATTTAGGTACATTGTATGTTAGATATATTAACTTTATAGATTGTATGTTACTTTGATTTGGGGTATCTATCATGGTGACATATTTGTCCCATTTCTATGTATTTCACTGGCCACATGTGGGTGGCCACTGGCCATGCAAAGTTGACATTAACTGACAAGGTGCAAGAAATCAATAGTACAATGTCTAGGTAAAAACAGAAAACAAAAAGGGTATGGATTTTAATTCACCTGTTATTCTCTGTAAATCATATCTGTATTTTGTGTCCTAAAAAAAAAAAAAAAACAGAGCAAACAGAACATGTAGAAATTGATGATCTTGTTCCATTATCATCAGAAATGAGTTACATCATGTGCAGTACATGTACATGATGTACTTTTCAATTTATTTCTTCATGTTGCACAAGTCATGCGTATACAAAAATCAAATGATATTTGGTACATGTAGCTCAATTTTCTGTAATGTCTCGACATTACGCAAGTAATGACAACATTCCCTATACAGGTGAAATGGTCTGGTTCAACTGCTAAACAGAAAGTGTGGCTCTTTTGTGTAGAGGACAAAAGACACATCACGATAGGACACCACCTCGCAAACCTAAATTGTTTTCATTGTTTTCCTCATTCTTTTGTCCTTTTGTTCTCCATTGTTTTACGTCAACTGTGTCTTTGACACCATGTAAGAGCCAAAAGTGCACTCATCAATTAATGTAGAATTCATGCGAGTTCATGCATGAATCCCAATGTTCATGCATACATGTAAAAGAAACTAAAACCTATAACTAATTATTTGTTTTTGTATTCAATTGCCTATCATATTTACAATATAAAACTTACCTTTGCTATATTAGAAACATTTAATTTACTCCTAGATTCAATTAAATCCTCAAAAACACTTCCAGAAACCTGAGAAAATGAAATGCACACAACACTAAATAATTTATGTACATACATGCATAAAATAATGTAGACCAGGTCTTTTTTACTGTTCTGGATGAGTTTAATGGATGACATTTTGGCCGTTTGGCCTTCCTCGTGTTATTACGCAACCTTAATCTCAATATTTCTGCTTTGTATATAAGTCCGTGTTCTTGTAACTCGCAACCACTGTAAATAGCTTTTTAGCTTTTAACTTTTAACCTGAGGAAGGCCAAACAGGCGAAACATCATTCATTAAACTCATCCAGAACAATTAAGAGTTGGTCTCTTTGTCTCATCTTTAACATACACTAAATTACCTGTATATAATGTATATATCTTAATCTAAGTGTAACATTAACCTACATTACAATTTAGCTGTACAATATAATGGTCCACCATCTCTTGTTTTCCAAATTTAAGTGTGTCTGTGTTTTTCTCTTTGTTGTTGTTGTTATTGCGCTTGTTTTCTTGTACATGGGAAGACTGGCAATTCTGACAGAAAAATAAATAGTGGGTGATCCCAGCAAAAAAGTTCTTAACATTTTTACCTCAATTCTCTTCTCATCCATGCGATCTCTGCTTTCTTGCTATTGATCAGGAAATAAAATAAAATAGAAAAGCTTAAAATAATTTTAAACTAAGAATTATTGCATACTGTAGGGATAAACAGTATAATTACACCAAGAGGCCTTAACATGTACATGTTGTTTACCAATCAGTACACAAGAAAATCGCCTGTACACCTGTACATACAGTGAGCTACACAGTACTGGCTCAATTTCTGATTACAGATCTGGGGCTCAAAAAGAACTGCTACGTGTACCTCTACCCTGGTCATCAGACACGAAAAGAATTGCTACACTTACCTCTACCCTGGTCATCAGACAGGGCAGTGACTCTAGACTATAGCTATTTCTCTCCCATGTGTACATGCACACATAAGGTTCGAATTACTTTTGGCAGATTATCGTAGAATTAAATACCTAAAAACCTAAAAACCTTGCTCAATCCTCATCCAGATCTTGCATACAATGTACATTGAGGCAAAGAATACAAGAACAGTTAAGAGAAATACAAATTATCTGGCACCAGGCTATTCTTAGTTTGGGTGTGTGCTCACTAGGAACCACATGCAAAGTATAAAAAAAAACAAAAACAAAAACAAAAACAAAACAAAAAAAAAAAAATTTAATCATACTTTTCTGTACCTTGTTGTAAAGTTCCCCTGCTGTGTGATCTAGTACAAGAATGGCACTACCTTCTGCATTAGTCTGTCCTTGAAGCTGAAATAAAAGACAATAGAACAGTTATATTGTTTTCAGCAGGAGGGCAACTGGTTTTCACAGGTGGGCAAAACTTTTTTAACTGAACTTCTTGATAAGAAAAGCTACAGGCAGTCAAAATCGCAAAATCACAGCCGGTCAATTTGCCCAGTTACTGGCCATTATTGAAACCCTGGAATGTGGGCTTGCCAGTGCCATCATCACTTGGCAAAGTTTTGTATGGATTCTGGTTGGATTCTGTTTGACAAGTCAGTTGTGCAATAAAAATATCTGCACTTAAAGGGCCGGGGTGGCCGTTGATAGTATTTTGGCATCACAAGTGAACAAATGTCATCTAATGACAGCTCTGCCTCCACACTCCTTACATTTTGATCGGCCAAATCAAAATGGCACTTATAACAGTCATAAGGGTTTCAGAAAGTTGTAAAAAGAGAACAAAAATGTAAATTATATCAAATTTGTTATTCCAGAAAATATCCATACAGGTTTTTTGCTTCGAACACCCCTTCTAAATTCCAGTTAATAAGCCTCTTTCTTTTCTTTAAAAATGAAGGCATTTTCACCCCAGCCCCCCTTGAATTCCCAGTGACTTCCCATGGGGTGGATATTGGGTATTTTCTGGAACTTTTAATGTTAAGTGCACATCAATTGAATGTTTTGGAATTTTTTGGCCACTGATAAAAGTAACAAAACGTTATAATACATGTACAACTGAAAAAAGGTAACTGATATTCACCGGGATGTCACCAAGTTTTGGAAGTTACTCATATAGGAGTGCATAAGTGGTACATTTTGCCATATTTTTCTAAACAAGAATAGCCCAGCAGAGTATGTAGCAGGCCAAGATAATCATGATATCGTAGACCATGAGGCTGTGATTTCTGCTGGCAGCTGGTTACAGTCTTGATAACCCTGTATTCTACAATAATTATAGAAATTTTCTAGCTGGCAGTGACACTATAAACATCAGCACTTACAAATTGTCCTATTTTACGTGACAAAGGTCCCACTTCCTTTTCATAAGTCCTACCTATAGAAAACAGCACCTAGATGTAAGTACTCGATGAAAACATTACTATTGGTTTTCTACATTTGTTAAAGTCGTACATGGACTCTTTCTCCTCTACTGCACACAAGTTCTACCTAGCTAGTACTAAGAAACCTATAGTTTTAATTTGTCAGCTATGTTTTCTCATGCTTCAGCAATATTAAGTATTACTGTAGTGGATAATTGCAAACTGAACATAAGAATTCAGCATCAATAAATGAGTACCTGCCCTAAAACTCATATACCATAGTCATGTAAATTCCAGAGCATGCAGACAAACTATGCATGATTAGTGTATATAAATTGACTACCAACTGTCAAAGATACAATTTTAAATTTTCAAATGTGTACTCACTAAAGAACTCTAAAAACATCTTCTGCCTTTCAAATTCTTGAATATATTTGCTTCTCTCAGTTATATGATGATAACTTTGAAGCATCTGTAGTAAAGGTTATGATATATATCAATCAGTGGCTTTAACTTTGAGAAATAATGTGAAGAATGTACACTTTCACATTGCTTGAAATGCTTAAGCTAGTATTTGGTTAAACTTTTACTTAACCAATTTATTTAAGTTACAAATTGTTTAAAACACTTGGCAGGATTTAAATGGAAATGATACAGGTTTTACAAATTGGCAATCTTTGTGCTGATAATTTATTCCATATATATCCAGTCATTGAAAATAAAGTAGACAATTATGTAATATTATTAAAACTAAAACTAATGATAATGCATACTGTGCTCAAGTCTGATGTGCTATTAATCATCCACATTATATAAAATTATGTACTTGGTTTTTTTTTTGTTTGCTTGATTTTTGCTTCCATTCAGGTAACGTGCACAATGTACTGTAGCTGTCACCAGTTCTTCAGTTCAACAATTCATCATGAAATGAATTCATTATTTACATATATTAATTAAATACAAACCTGTTGTTCAGTGTAATCCAGAATAGACAATGTGTCTTCTAAAAATCCACATACAATCTACAATGTTAAAACAAGGTTATCTGAAAGTTGAATGTTAGTCCAGTTGCTGTGAATGTTACCAAATATTTCAACTTCCAATCATTGTTTAATGTAAACAAACCAAATGCTAACAGGTGCATGTGAAATACTTTGGTACTTAAAATTTAACTACAAGCTGGGATTACTTTCATTGCCAACTCAATCAAACCAAAAAAAAAAAGACAAAAAAAAATATATACAGAACTATTTGCAGCATTTCAGACTAACTGAATTGCAGTGGCATGATTGGCAGCTGTTACAATAAGTGTTCTAAATCAAGCTTCATGTGCATTTATCTCGTGCATGTGCCAGACTAGTGTACCAAATCTCCATCATGTCTACATACAATGTACATTCACGTACGAATTAGTTGTCAAGGGCATCAGGTAACAACAAATCACATTTGAGAATTTTGTTGACACAATTATCACGTTAATCTGACAATCATCAATAGGTCATATGGATGATTACATCACGTGCTGACAATTTACCCCAAGCCTTGATTGCAGAAAATTTCTGAAACCGCAGGCACCTTGACATGCTAGCTGTTTTCATTTGGATATTCTTTTCATCTTTGCTGCTTTAGGAATTTGTTCATGATAAAATTAATTTTACAATTTGCTTTTTCAAACTGAGGCTGGGTGGTTATTTGTGCTAGTTCGCTGGCCAGCATCACGCATAAGTGTTATTTTCTGGTCTTCTCCAGAGCACAAATGTTTACAAACTAAAATTAAGAATTAACAGTGTGTTACATCAAGTGCAGGCACCTACCATGAAAAATGCAACTAGTTTATCATCTGTATACAGTGGTGACAATATTACTGAAAAAGAAGTTAAAACTGTCATGAGATTATTTTTTCTACATGTATGATACAAATATGACTAGCAGATATGCATGTAAATTAAAATATTACAAGCCTCACAACTTGACAAGATACTAGAACTTCTGAGAGGTACACTGTACACTTACTTGGTAGAATACATGATACTGAACATTTGTGCAGTCAAACAATAAAATGCTCCAAAGGTAACCTTGCAGCACTTTATAGATATTGCATAATAATTAATGATCATGCATGGAACACCTACATCCATGCAGCTCTGTGTACATTCTCCAACACTGGGGCATTGAAAGTTTTGTGATTATTTGATAATATTATCAACTCAGATATTATATTATCAGAGTACAAATTAAATTTGTCTAAAGATGGGCCATATTCTATTTTAATATACTACAATAAAATTAGTCTCTACTAATGTCCTTACTCAAAAAGTCAAGATACAAGGTTAAACACATACCACAAAAGCGTGCTATCACAGTCATCAACAAGCCAATTACAACGCTTTAACAAGCATGTAACGCAGTAACTGACATACATGGTGTAACAATGTTACGTGTACCAACCTTTTTGATCATTCCCTGAATGCACTCCTGCTGTTGGTAGAAACACCAATAAAGGATCATCTTCATTGATTCCAGGTGGTAAAACTATTCTTTGTCTACCATCTATTGCCTTCCTGAATTTAAATGAAATTAAAGACACTCGTCTGTAATATTTTCAATGTTAGAAAAACTGCAAGGATGTACCTTATGAGGAGTACAGTCTTAAGAAAATGAACACAAGCTCTATGTGTTACAAATTATTATACTGAGTCAGTGAGATTTGCATGATCCACACGTACATGTGTAATGTAAATGGTGGAACCCTTATGAGAGGGAACTTTAAAGCTCTGCGTATTTAAGGTGGATGAAAACAGTTTCCGGCACTAAAGATTTTGATGGATTGTTATAACACTCTTTATCACTTGATGCTACAATCATGGTATCAAAAAATTGCCCAATCATTCAAGTTGGTTAACACGTTGTAATCATTTTGGTGACACAATAGGTTACCATAGCAATGGTATGATCTGCTAAAAACACCGTTCATTACAGCTTTAGGGGCTTATAATTAAAAAACACAGCATGCAACGTTTTGGCAAAGTTTAAAACAATTCGGTACAATGGGGTTCAGAGCCATTGAAAAAAAGAGAAACTTGTGGAATTAATACCAAAACCATAAAAATGCTTTAGGCAATATATATTGATTGATTATTAACCAAGCGTGAGGTCAACATGGCTGGATAGATTCAAAATGTTACAGGCCTAAAGTGGCGTTTGATTTGTGCCATATGTTATTTAATATGTCTCTTTAAAGGATTTATGTTGGCATTGACTAAGATGCCAATCAAAATTATGCTAGATAGATAAATAACGTTATTTCAACTTGATTAGGCCTCTAGCAAGATTATGCTAATTTACCAAGAAAAATAACTTTAAACGAAAGAAAATCGAAATTAAAAAATTACAAGATATAATCTTCTATCAGTCTGTACAGTCTGATAGAACAAAAATATATATGGGTTGTTGACCAAGCTTGAATGGATATTGGCCAAGTTCTTCTTTTTCTGGCATGTTTATGGATCAAGACAGAGTCCAGGTCCAGAAACACTCATAAAAAGAAAGTGGCTAATATCCAACCATCTTGATTGAACAAGCTTGGCCAATAAATGATTTAATCTAATATATGGCTTTGGGGAAATTTTGAGAGCGGGCATGCAGAAGATAGCCAATTGCTCAGGTAGCCAATCACAGCACACGATTTGGTTCACCTGGCCTCCTCACAGGGCTAGCCATATAATAAAGACACTTAAAGACTCCTACTGTCTAATGACCTGTCATGACAAACCTGGCAAGTCCACTTGCTGGTATCGTAACAGGTGTACTACTGCCAGACTTTCCAAGAGCTTCTAGATCATCTGAGACAGGGCTCAAGACAAATACCACCACATCTAACTGCAAAAATTAATCAAAATGCTGTAGAACACCACATACCGGGAGCATGAGGTACTTACAACTTGTACATACACTGCACATATGTTGGTCCAAAGTGTAAACAAAATGAGGGATTGGACTACAGCTGTAGTAGTGTTTACTTCAGAACCTGATAATATTAATTAAAAACGCCCCCGAAATATAGAAAACTAAACTAATAAAAAATATAAACACCCCAAAAATTCACACTTATGCTTACCATATTCGTAGAGCATGGTGTAATGGTTCATAACCCACAATGGCTAAGCCAATGAAAACTCTTGAATTGCATTATCCATTAAACAAATATTCTACTCACACTTATTGCATATGAGATGATTATAGCCAACTCAGCGCTACACGCCTCATTGATTATCTACTATCTCGTATCCAATGCGTGCTCGTGGAATAATTGTTAAATGTAGCTAAGCACATAATTTTTACAGTGTTTAAAACTGGTAGATGCACTGTAGGTGACAAGTAACACTGACTGGCATAATGAATCCAGCTTTGCAAATAATCACAATGGAAAAAAAAAAAAAATAGTGCACATGACAGTTTTTGCAGAAGTCCTTTTACAATACAGCTTAATAACTGGGGTCAAACTAACCAATCAGATCACAGGATAATAAATTACCACTGAAGTCATTTCAGCCAATCATTGCTTAGACCCAAACCACGGAAAAGTAAGCAGAGCAAATCCCAGCCAATACCATTTTCTCTCAGCGGGGTAATTGCCCTTCCTATTCCCAGCCTCTCCCCCTGCCCCCCACCACCCCCTCTCTCCCCCAATACAGCTTAACCCTTTGAGCCCCAATTACGCATACATGCATAATTAATGGTTGTACTCTTTGTACCACTTGTGACGTCATCAATTTAAATGTCATCAGATATTCTTGATAAGCAGATAGTAGTATTAGGCTAGGCTTTTCTGTACAATGGTCAGGTTTAGATATCGACGACATTCCAACGTCGAAATCGAAAAACAACGTAATCAGTTTTGGTGCAAAAACGGTGGTAAAATGGTTCACTACACCTATGATTGATCAAGGTCCATTTCTAGGCTTCGCCCGTAATTAACATCCAACTTTTCACGGCAGCCAGAAAGAACATGCAACACAAAAAGTAGCCAGTGTAAAAGGGCCGAGAAAAACAGAAAGGAAAGGGGTAACAAACAAAATTGAGAACGGTTAATGGCAAAAAAAAAGTCCAAATTTTGGCTCATGAGCATGCCCGGAATTGAAATATTGCTCAATTTTGTACCTAATCTTCAAAAAATCTCTCCTCTAAGTAAAACAAGCTTTTTTCACAAAACGTAGGCTAATTTAGTGTCATGGCAGTTAAAAAAACATGACTTGACGGTTAAAAAACGGTATTTTTTGGCGAAAGTTTGGTATTCAAAGGGTTAACATTGACAGGTGAATGAAATTGTACACAAACAAACAAATCATCAACAAAATCAACACCTTGCACTTGCCACAAAACTGTCATATCAAAAGCAACACTTTTTATGGACCACTTAATAACTGAAAAACATGTACTTGACTATTAGATAATTTGCAAGTAGGAAAGCTCTAGATTAAAATCTGCACTTTACATCTTACAAAAAAGTTAATTTCAAAAGAATTTGCATTCATAAATGACCCAAATCAATTTACAAAGAACTTCATAAAATTTGGGATCGGCAAAAGTTCTCGTAAAGTCATATTTCCGATGCTCCCAAACAGATGAGGATATATATATATTGCTCTATACAGCATTAATTATTAAATACTCCAACTCGTGGAAATATTAAAGATATCGGTGATTTTCTGTAGGAAACAACGATTAACAAAGGGCTTTTCTGATTTTACAAGTCTTTAATCCATTTTCTCAAGCGCTTTCAATTGTTCAAAGCCATTTAATTGCTACGATACACAATTACACAAGAACAGAACTAATCCTCCGATTCCCAAATTTTAGAACAATTGAAACGTATATTGACAACGCAAACTATCCGTTAACCGCATAGATCTCGCGAAATTGTCTCAGCACCACAGATGTGCACAGTGTACAAAAAAAGTATGGAGCAGGTAACATTCCGTTAAATTGCCCAGATCACAATCTAAGCTACTCATTTCAGTGACCTATCAAAGAATTTCAAAACATCATTGGTCATGGCGCGCCTTCAAACGAAAATTGTCTGTGCTTTTATGAACGCATGAAAATCATAATTAAAACAGCAACGTGACTTGCAGACCGCGGTCAAAAGACCCCTTAGGAACACAACTAATTATATATTTTCGTGAATTCCAGTGTATTTGCATCTCGAGGACTTTTGCAGGATTACTTCAAAGAAATGTCCGCGACAACAAACGCTTTTAAAAGTAATAAAACTAATTTCAGTTTCAACCATCAAAAATGCAAATATACACTTAACCGGAGGCTAACGAGACTCGAAGATTTCTTGTTCTTTCGTAATTTGAACGTAAGCTGTTTTGACGCCTTAAACATGTAAATTCAAAGTTCGCGTGCATGATCCGAGTACAAAAACACAAATATCACTATCTCAAATTACATGTACAACCCCGCGAAGCCGAACATGTTCCCGTGTACATGGAAATAACGCCATTTATTTTCCTTAACCAGAGTCAAAATAATGAAATTTCTGCGGCGGCATTGGGGCGTAAACTGAGATACAATATAAGTTTACATAAATTACACAGTCGCAATGTTCAAGATGCATTTTATCGCGGTGCGCACGGAGGTTGACGTGACGGTTCACATTCAGTGTGAAGTGTCTGGCGAATGGTTTACAAATTCAACGTTTCACTGGTTTTCTTTATTTTCTCTACTTTCATAGGACGGGTCACGAATAACGAAGAAAGAAAATTTGCTCAGCGATTGTTTGAATAAGAGAAAGCCCTCAACAGTGAGGTGCATTTCGCCTATAGGTCAAGCGATAATTTTTACAACGACCACTAATGAAACCAGTGATGAAAGCGCGCGTCAAGAAGAAATAAAATTTTGGAAAACGAAATGGTTTTGAACGGTTTCGCGGAACTAAAGCTTTCTAAAAAGGCACATATGAACGAAAATTCGATGAATTTGCAAGTGTAGTGTCGTCTTCAAAAACGTAAACAAACTATTTATTGCGGGCTAGCTTGAAAGCGGTGTGCGTGTTTTTAACTTACCACTCGCGGTAGAAGCAGATGGATCGCCCTTTCAGCGCTTTCTTTCAACGACTTCATGTCGATCGCTAAGGTCAGGCAAGAGAGAACGTCCTAAAAAAACAAACAAAAGGGTTCACTTTGAATTTCAGTCACATAGCAATATCTCGTTCGGTCAGAATAACATCACTTGAAGAGCTACAACCGTGAAATGAAAGGTATTCATTCAAAAAATGGCAAAGTGACATTTATAACGGGTTGATTGCAGGAGATCGCTCGAAACAGTTTTAGATTTGCCCGTTTAACTCACAATTTGCGGGTGTAGAAATCTGTTACACCAAAATAACAATGTGATGACAACCTTACGGCTGTCCAGAGTGTCTAAATAATATACCAACCTAAGGTTAGTTTGCATTTGAAATGACGAGCTCTACTTACTTGCGCGGCTACGGACAAATGCAATGTACATCGCTTCGCTTCGCCTCTGTCACCTTCAACGAGTTTTTTAAACATGTTAACTAGCGAAAATAAAGCTGAAACTACCATATGTAAGAGCGCAAGAACCATTCTTGGCCCGGTGTAAAATTTAAAGCTGATTTGGCCAGCCACATCGCTTTAACGCTCTCTGGTCAATTTAATACCTATGCAAATCGACAGAAGAGCTCCCAAATATCAGTTTAGCTCACGCCAAATAAGGTGAACACCTCGCGAGTGCCCGCATACGATTGGTTGGAGAAATTCGCGCTAAATTTTTCTTCTCAAGGTTTCTCGAATCGGGCAAATTGCTTTTCTATTTTGGTCTCGAGGCTTCGGTTTTTTCGAGTTTCTTTCGCGTTGAGGGTATCACAGATGCTTTTTCCGACCACTAGCAGAATTTTGCAACTCAGTTCTCACGACAACTACGTTCTTTTTACGACCAATAACAACTTCGAACCGACTAAATTGGACCAGCTATTAATAAGGTGACGTGAAACTAAAATAATACATTTTTACTGAAGTTTACTATATTCAAACAAAGATTAGTACTCTTCGGTCCTAAATTTTTAATGTCTAATATTTTATTGCTACCGCCTGAAGCACAGACAGACGGGAAATTTTTCTTTTTCTTCTTTTGATAATGATTTTAAGAACACATTTATATGCCAGCTTTTTCACACGTTGGCCACACAGCTTAAGTGACAAAAATGGAGAGCTTTGACGGGCTGCATATTCAATGAAACAAGAGTTAAGACTGGGCTATTAACGAATAATGATTGATTTCCCCATTACATCTTTTTTAAAATTTTAATGCAAATCTCTTCGTACTCGTGAAATAGTCCAGGTGAGTCTGGAGACACGTTTTCATGGCCGAGGAAAGCTTCTCTCGTATTTCGAAGTTCAAGAAACTAGAACACTAGAACTACATGTGCGTTTAAGTGCCATGTTGGCTATTTACTCACCTGGTATTGTTCAGCGTATAAGAAGAAAAGACCGAAATATGATCTGTACCGTTTCATCGATGTCAATCACGAGCCAGTTGTAATACTGCCCAAATTGCAGACGAATCGCGAGCATTTTTCGGAGGCATGAAATCAAAATAATCACTGAAAAAGTTTCACATGTGACCTCGAAAAACTGTGTCGCCAGAAAAGCTTTACGCGCTACGAGAAAACTGAAGGCAAGGCAACATGAGAGGTGCCTGTTTATCTTTTTGTTAGAATATCGATGTTTGATAAAGACGCTCGCTTCTGCCAAATCATCTGTTGTGGCTTTGGCATATGATAATTTGAGAGCCTCACTGAAAAATAAGCAAGCGGAAGCTCGTCAGTTTTTAATCATATTCCGAAATTTAGTTTGCACAAAGACATCGAAATTATGCCATTGAATGAAACATCATACACGCTGACACTGTCTTGCTTTCGACCGTTGCACCTTGAACGCCGTTCATCAAAATATGTAGTTGGAGAACATTCGCGTCACTTTGTACCGGAAAATACAGTGAGCCTTTGTAGCAATCAGTGCTTGCAACTAAAAGAAGATTGGAGATTGAACCGCCAAACCTAGGACGTCTACCTGTTTGTCTACATTTGTTATTTGTCTCTTCAATCCATCAATCAAAGTCCACCTTTTTTTTTCTTTTCAAAGTCAATTTATTACAAAGATGTTGCTTTTCCCTGCTTATTGCACTGAAGAATATCGTTGTCCTTTTCGGCCGGTATTAATACTAATAGATTAAGTATAAAGTCTTATCTAATAAAGTTTTCAGGGATGTGATTATTGCATCTTAAAACCACAATTGCGACCAAATCTCTGAAGACTTCAATTTTTAAATATATCGTATCCACATGTACAGTAAAAGGGAAGCTTTACTTTAATTTAGCAATGACTTAAACCGCCATTGAGTCTACCGACCCAATTCTCGTTCTACATTTGGCTTGCAAGATCCTCGTCCCTATCCCACCCCATCGCCCTCCGACGACTTCCCGCCTCCTCTAATCCTCCCCCATAATTCTTAACTTGCTTTATCTGATCTTAGCAACACACCTCCCACACCGGTAATCCATTTATTGATTTTAATTCAGCGATCATGACATGCCGAATGGAAATGAACGAGGGGAAAACAGTCACTGTCAAATTCTAGTTAACCATGGCGTGTTGTTATGGTCTTGTAATAACAGATAAGGAGCAACCTGCCGAGTTATCCCGCAGCTGTTTTTACGATGCTCTGTAGACGTCACAGATTGGTTTGTTTAACAAATTCACACGAGAGTTTTTTTTTTTGTTATTTACTTTATTTTTATTCGTCTGTTCCTTTGCTGACAAGAAACTTTGTCATAAACTTGTCAATGCACTTCCTCGCACTTGGCAAACGTCTGACATGATGTCAGCTTGCCTTTTGACATGTTCAGTTGCCACTACAACTAGACTGACTGGAAATAAATTTAAAAAGTAATAGAAATGAAAAAGAAAAAAAGAAAAAAACGAGTAGGCAGAGATTTAGAGTGATTTCCATGTCCCCACTTGCTAATGGAAAACAAATAAAAATATTCATTGATCGCACGAGATATTTTGAAGCTATTGTGATCGCTTACTGTGATCAATAATAATTGACTGGTAAGATAAGCATTAAAAATGGTTACCTGGATACATTCAATTCAGTGAGAAAAATTTTCCTTCAGAGGCACATTACAAAATCACATTTTACATTCCGAATAATTACAGTATTCACATTTTGTTGTTCAACATTTTCTTGCCTTTTTAATGTAGGTGAAGACAAATTCTTTCAGTTCGCTGAAGTCTTCAAATCATCTACAATCATATGGCTCCGTCCACTTTCCAGTTGTTCCATAATTTAAGTGTTTTCACATGCCTACGCAATTCTCTAACAGTAAATTAATACTACTTTCAAGGTTGAAAACCGCCAGTGCAGTGAAAAATATTTCTTGGAAACTGACAAGCTTCCAGAACGGAAATCGATTTGACGGGGTAATGCCGTAATCATGAAGTATTTATTTCATTATTATACATTTATATCCGCAGTGCGATAGACTCTTGCCTTCCACTCGCGACACGAAAACGCACCTCGGCTTTAATAATATAATAACGAGGCCTAAATACGGGGTGAAGGATCTGCCGTTTCCCTCTAATTTAAAATTGAACAATTTTCCCAATCAATATCCTGGAATGTCTGTAATTGATCCCATACCATTACTTTTTTTTCCCCAATTTCCCGCTGTATATCGTTAAATTTTCGCCTAAATACCCCGTATCCCTAATAAGGCCTCAAATGACAATTACCTGTACTCACATTGGCATTAGGTTTGATTCCCTCATCGACATACTAATCTTGGGGACTGAGTTTCTGCAACCTTCGTCAAATTATTCATGGCACATTTAAGACCAATGGAAAGCTGGTGCACGTTTCGCACGATCAAACATTTTTGCCACGAATCGCAGTAACCATGGTTCGGTATTGTTCATATTGTATTCATAGACAAAAGCAAAAATAACAAAATCGGGGCCCATTATGAAAGTATCAAAGAACTTACATGAACGAATTTTAGACTCTTCGCCATGTTATGCTGCAAGGGTCAAAAAGCGAAACGACCCTCCCCTCCTCTTACTCTTCCCTCGATACCCCCCCCCCCCACACACACACACACACAGACACACACTCGAAAAAAATATATCTCCAACAAGAATGAAATCTTCCAGAAATTCACTCAGTTCCACCTAGCAAAAGGAAACGAAGAGACGAGTCGATCCACTGGATTTAAGAAGTGTGAAAAGAGTGCCATTAACCATTACTTAAGTTTGACAACAGACGGTCATTTCTTTTTAAAATTAATTGGAAAAAATCGAAAAGGTCGACATAATATATGCATAATTGGTTCGGCGCATGGAAAGAGGATTGTGATAAACGCCTTGCTTGGCCATTTTCAAAATAGCAGACTTTTCATCAATTAAGCCGGAAAGTGTTCTTTATCAAGGTGCTCAGATGCCGACCAAGTGTCCTTAAGGCCCAACAAATCACTGAAGTCATGTAGCCATTGAGGCGGCATATCATTGATAGATGTATTTTAAGAACTTAACGATAAAATACTGTAGTGCTAAATAATAAGTTGAGACGAGGTTTTCTTTTCGCAAGTCTAAATGAAAAAAAAAAACACGCATCTGTAACAGGATAAAAAAGAAGTCTTTCTTAGTCTTAACAAGAAGCCTGAAATCTATTAAAACTTCGGCTCGCGAAATATATGCAAATTTGTTTTCCTTTTCGATTCTCTCTGTCAGGGCTTAATGATAACTCTAATTGAGTAAGATCAGCCATTACGAGTTTCTAGTCAGACAAGATTGAAGATAGCGCCATTGCGTCGAACTCGTTGCTAGAGCTTGTCCTTGTTTTTGTTAAAGAAGTCTAAACACCGTCACTGAGTTCTGTAAACATTTTCCTTGAAAATACCGGCCGGATTTTTAGTCGCCTCAGATTCACCTTCTTTATTGCTTTCGAGAGCTGCTTGTTGCATAGTAATAAGAAGAAAAGGTGTTGTTTTAACTATCTCAAACTTAACAGTGCATGCCCTTTGTATGCGCTATTCAATCGCCAGAGGGATACACAAGGAGCTTTTTAGTGGAGCGCCAAAACAACAACTCTCATTAACGTTAAGTGCTTACATATCGCACTGTCCCTTATGGACCTCTTCTCAAAGTAATTTATGGCTTACAAATACATAACATTCACACCCACCAATCCCGGAATTACAGTGTATGTTTTTGTGGCTTTTCAATACCGGACGACATCACAAGTTGGCCACTTAGGCTAAGCCTGAACGATATCGTTCATAGCTTTATCTCTTATTGTTGACCTGCTTGTAATTCATCTATAGAAACCTTTCAGTTCATTAATTCAAACTTTGCATTTAAAAGAGCTTTTGAATCATAAGGAAAAGTAACTTTACAAAACCTCTCTTATGTTTGATTCAAAGTGAACTGCCCAGAAACCAGTGAACATAGGCATATATATTTTCTTTTTTTCTCTGAGCTGCAAGCGCACCTGGCGGCAACATTAATCTATCTGTTTTATGTCATGAAGAAACAAAAAAGTATGGTAATGACGTCATCTATATGTCTCTTTCCTAATATATCATAAGTAAGGACCAAACAAATTGCGAGAATATTTTGAACATGTTAAATATTTCGGCTCAGTTGACCAGCAACGTGAAAGGTTGATCAAAAGAATAGAGTGCTCTTGGAGCAAGATTGTACGCCCTTTGACGCGGTCTTGTCGTGAATCAAACAGTGATGCTAGTGTTTTGCCGTTGACTCTTATGAAGCCCTGGCCTTTGCCCCTCAGTTGAATAAGGTTGAACAATTATTGTAGATAGGGTTGAGGTAAACATATTAGTTCTTTTTCAGATCGAAGCTGTCTGGGTTGGTCTAACAATCAAGTACGAGCTCAAGTTTTCTTCGATCTGGGATCTCAGTAGTTAACAAGAATTATATCGTTCATAGAAAACTTAACGAGAACCGTCCGATATGGTCTGAAATGTTTCAGTGTAAAGGGAGATGGCCAGAATCCAAAATCCAGGAGGGAAAGAGCAAACATCATTATTCTATATATACCGGTGAAAATAATGAATTATAAGAGAACCTTCCTAATTTCCTGTACAGCCCTGTCCCAGGCCTTCAGGGTCACGGCCAATTCATTTCGGTGACGTAGCCGAGAAGCACTGCCCACGAAAAGGGATTGACTACGGCAAAATATCGACGCCTGGGAACTAGGCAAGACTGTCCATGAGCGCAAGGTAAAGACGAGATGATGAATAACCAATGACATTTTTTGCGATATGGCGGCCATTTTGAATTCTATTGTTTCACAGGCTATTATGGAATGCCCAGATTTGGGGGGGAGGGGGAGAGGGGGCAGATTAGTATACATTCGCCCCCTAAGCATCCCGTAATAGCTATTTGAAACAATAGATTTCAAAATGGCCGCCGTATCGCCGAAAAGGTTCACTGCGCCGAATTTCTAATAGGCATCTCGTAACCAAATAATTGTTTTATAGTTATTACATTCTTCGCTATTAAACGTCCTACGTCAATTGATTTTGCGGTTAATGTTTCAAAACTACCGGATGCTGTGGACAGTTCAGTTCGATCTATACGAAGCGATTGTAAAAACTATGTGTCCCAACTAAGTGGCGCGGTGGACACCGCATAACCGTGAGTTGAAGGAAACGCGTTAAAAATGATTTGTTTGCGTTTTTTGTTTTGCATCATGTAAGACATCACAAACTGTAAACATTTCGCAACTACTTACATAGAGTAAATTCAAAGTTTCAAAACAACCGCCATTATGGATACGAAGCGGTGGAAGTTTTATGCTTCGTTCTTCCTTATATCACTTGATGAAACAAGTTCGCAGCTGTAAAAATCAATGAAGCTGTTGGAAAAGAATTTGAAAGGCTTCAAAGCTAAGGTACGTGGTTCGTAACGAATAACATCGATTCGCATTCCATTGAGTGAGCCGTTATAATGTTTTAAAAACATTAAGGATGCTGAGACTGCGCAGTACGGACTGGAAATCATCTTACATAATACTAGGATTTCGTTCAGTAATATTCTCGGGCTGAAGTCGCGCAAATCGTAGACATTATAGTAGCGTTGCGTGGCAGAGCTCGAGTAAGGGCCAGAACTAGACTGCAGAGCAGGTGGATTAGCGGTGTAGAGCGCGAAACGCGATACGCGAACGCGGAGCACGAACCCGAGCGCGAACCACGAGACCATATTCTTCGACTCGCGCTTTGCGCTCTTCCCCGCTTATCCGCCTGTTCTGAAGGCCAGCCAGAACTGGACTAAGCAGGTCTAGATCATCATGTTCAACTTACAACTACCAGGTAAATAAATGTGATAGCTTAAGATGAATCAGGGGTTATTAAGGAGGACAATATTTGGGATATCCCTTTCTCATATAGCTTATTTAATCATTTTTACAGACTCGGGGGCAACAACCAGCCTGATAAGAATTCGTTTACTTTTTTATTATAATTTGTATGAAAATTATGATATTTTACTAAGACAGTTTATACCTTTCGTTTTTACACACATACGACGAATGCTGTTATCACATATTTTAAGCTATATTAATCAATTCCATTAATCAAAGATTGGATTAAAATGTATCAGTGACACCTAAAGAGTTTAATGTTCATCACCTTTTTTGTGGGATATCTTTCTAAATTGACGAAAGCAACTTGATCTTTATTCCCATATTTACACCCTTAAGCAACCCTTCTTTTCTTATCCAAAACATCTTGAAAACTACAGGCATTTTTTTTTTATCCGACTATCTGAGGTATTATTTCCCTAGTATCTGAGGTAAGCCATTTAAACTTGTGTTCTACCTTGAGGGTCTTTTGGGTACCCATGATGTATTAAATCTCCAGCACAAATACAGTTGGAGGCCTGGCCCGGGTTGTCCGATAACGCTATCCAACGGATAAATGACTGTTCAGCGGATAGCGCGGTTTATTTGTTTTGTAAATACTTATCCACTGGATAGCGTTATCCAGCCTTCGAACAACTGGGGCCTGTTCTCCCTACACAAGGTATAGTAGGGTAGCCCTGCATTTGAGCTTACTGCATAGTCTATCATGCCAGTGCTCATCTCCGTTTCCTATAGCATGAACACGTCGAGTATCCCCACGCCCTGCTTCCCACTCCCTCTGGGTGGGATTTTGATCTTTATCCGGCCCAGCATTGCACTCAGAGGTACCTACACTGTATGTATGCACCTTACCGGAGAGAGAGAGTTTGACGCGGGGTCAATAAGTCAGCGTCCACACTACGCTGGACAATTTTGAAAAGGCAGCTTTTTGAAAACACTCTTCAAACCAGAGGAACAAACTGTTTTCGTGCGACCGAAAAACATTTTCAAAATGGAGCTTTTCGAAAACGATGACGTCAAGATAATGATGTGATTTCCTTCACCGAGTTTTCCTCAAATACAAACCCAAAAGGGCCGGTGCGCGCGTGATTGTTGAGGTTTCAAATTCCTCCTGCGTGGTGTGGCCCCCTTGAGTGTTATGAATCTTATGTAACCATTACGCCATTGCGTGTCTCATGTAGAGTTGAAAACTCTACTCAGTCCGGGGATGGGGGGGGGGGGGAGGGGGGGGGCAGGGGGACGCTCAGTCCTGATTTGGACCAAGATGATTCATGACTGATGAAGTCTTGATGGTGTTTGTTTCTGTTTTCTTTTTCTTGTTTTCTCTTTTCTTTTCCATTTCTTTATCTTGCAAGCGTAAACCAGCTATTGTATCATCTTTGTTGCCACATTTCTACAGATTAAGGACTAACTGGGTCTCTCTGTGTTGGTCTTGCATTGTTGGTAGTAAACTTGCGCAGACCCCAGCCAAATGCTGTTGGTATGTACGTGCTTAATTCAAGCTTTGATTGATAAGCATCTGTTCTATCGTAATATCATGTAGAGTGGTTGATATAGGTTGTTTACTGATCCGGGATTGTCTGGTCATTCCATCTAGAACTTAGCAGCAACACGTCTTCGATCCTCTTCTGCCTTCATCCCGACTGGAATGGCTGGCTGTTTGACTTTTTGTTTTCTCAATTACGGGGGGCATGGAGTTGTTCGAGCGACTGAAAAGATTTCCATGGTGGTTAGAATTGGCCGGGATCGAATTGGCTGCAAGGTTACCAGATCTGGAATATCTAGTGCGCGTTTTTTTGATAGCACAACAGCAGAGAGACTTGATTATAGCTGCGTAATGTTCATCTAGAGCACCATAGCATAACGGATTCAACGCATTTGGAAACCACATTAGCAAGTAGATGTAATAGTATAAGATTTTCAAGTACCTCCATTGTAAGGCCTCCTGGTAGTTTTCAACCACAAGGAAGAACGTGGTGTATGGCACATAGCAGACGACAAAGACTATAACAACAACTGCCAGCATCCGCAAAAATTTCTTCTCCAGTTCGTTTCTTTTCCTTAAAGTAGTTTGGTCTATACTTTGTTTCCTCGAGCTTCGTACACTGTAATACGTAACTGAGCCCTGACTTTCTCTTCTTTCCTTTGGAACTGGACCACACCCCAACGCGATCGACATCTGTCGAAGTTTGTAAGCAATAACAATGTACAAAATGACGATTATCACAACGGGCAAGAAGATATTAATGATGTACTGGAATATGGTGTACATATTTTGGTAGTAAATCTGTTCCTCCACTGTCCTACCAGGGAAAGACTCTACGCAACGATAAATTGTTTCGTTGTTTCTCACTCCAATGGCTTGAAGTTCTCGAGCACCGAATGAGGGTAACACGCAGAAAAATGCAGTCAGCCACGTCAGTAAGATAACTAGCGCTATTTTAGATTTTCCGAGTTTTGATTTAAACGGAAAAACAACCACCACGAAACGATGGACTGCGATGGCAACAAGTGTATTGGTGGTAACGAGATAGAACATAGTCAGGCTCGGGTTAACTAGTTTACACATCACTGGCCCCATCGTCCATTCACCACCCTTCCATTCCATCGCAATCAGTATGGAAGGCAAACATAACATGGTGCCGAGGTCAGAGACAGCGAGGTTCGTGATCAAAGAGTACGTGCATGTGCGCATGCGCCTATGTCGAAAAGGAATGAGGCAAACAGTGAAGTTGCCGCATATCGCGAAGATGAAAAGCACGCCGTACACGACATAGCGAATTATGCGCGAACATTCTGGCTCCACCACGAAATCATACTCTAGGGATGCACTGCTTGGAGGGATTTGGCTTGAATTTAAACCCAATGTTGAGTATCTTTGGCTGAAATTCATCGCAGCCTGGAAGGTTTGGGTGCCTTCAGTCGTTTTCCGGACACAAAGCTAAAGGAAGAGTTGACTTTCTTCTGTACTGCTTAGAAGAGCAATCTGTTATGACGAAAAAAAAGTGTTAATGTGACAATTATAAATGTCAAACTATAAGCGAACTGCCGGCGTATTTCAGCGATGTCTGTAAGGTTTTGGCGCATTGCGTCTATTTTACGTCACCAGTAAACAAAAAATCAACAACAGTTAAAACTTAAAATATAATAAAATTAAAATAAAATAAACTAAAATAGAAATCTAAAATATACAAGTCAGTGACAAAAAACGGCACTTTTATTGATTATGTCATCTCCTGACTACATTTACTCAATTTTTAAACAGTGAAAACTTGTTTGCGAACTCTTTATCAAGGCCATGCAAGCCATTTTATCTTAGTGTGTATATTTTCACGATTGACTTCATGGCTGGAAAGTGATTGTGCAATAATCGAAAATTCTTCCTTGGGAAAAATTCTGTACACTCATTTGTCCGCACAAAACTCCGTAGAGTTTACCTCAATACTAAACAGAACTAAGTGAGTCTCTACACTGATTCAGCAAGATATGCGGGTTATTAACCAAGCGTGAGGTGAAAATGGCTGGATATTGGCCAGGTTCGTTTTCTGCGTGTTTATTGGCCAAGACGGGGTCGGGTCCATAAACGCACAAAAAAAGAACGAGGCCAATATCCAGCCATCTTAAAAGGATTTATTGTATGTATAAAAAAAAACCACCATTTTCTCGCGGGACACAGCGGGTGATCCCGAGCGGGCAATATATTCGCCATCTTTCCCACTCGTGTAGCCAATCACAGCGCAGGATTTGGTTCATCTTGCCCGTTCACGGAGCTGGCCATAAAACAAATTTTGTTGTTGGCATGGCTTGCAAGTTAGTTGAAGGAAAGAATTCTACTTGTAACAGAGAATAAGTGAACATGCCCTAGCTAATAGATGTACTATGTGGATTCGCATATGTTCAGAGCACGTACTACTGAAAACACTGGACAATATACTCCAGCATATCCGGATTTATTGTCCAGTTCCTGCATTATCCCGATCTTTTTTTACTAACTTTGTATTCATTTCAGTGACGGGAAATACATAGGAATAAGACGGTACTGTTTTGTGAAATTGTTATTCAAAACGGAAAAACAACTCTTGATGAGTACTCAAGAGCCACATGATCGGTAATAGGTACTTACATCCATTAAAACGGTATTGCATTCATCGAATGTCGTATGCAAGTAATTTAGGATATCTAAGGAGAAGTGTAGCGGCTCTCGCGAGCTTTCGATTCTTTTTCGTCTTAGCAGCTGCTATTATCTTGGGGCTTGGGGCATTGCTTCTGTTGTTTGTTCTATTGTTCTCTCAAAGGGTATCAAGCCATTCATGTGAGACCTCACGAGAGCTGCTATCCAGGCCTGTCTAAGTAGTGTATCCGTTGAAGTGAAGGACTCACGTATTGCTCGATTGGGCTGATAAGATAATGCTCAGCTTTCACAGAATTAGTTCTATCAATAGTTTAGAGTTAGCACTGTTGAACTTCAACTGAAATGCATGAGTATTTCTCAAAATATAACATGTACAACATCACAACATAAAAAGTCTTGGCCCTTCTTTAAAGTAACAATTAATCTTCACAAGCATCTCAAAACATTTCAAATTTCACAAAATATCAACCGTGATTGTTATTCAGTCATTTGAATTGGTGTAACGCTGGGTAAAATCGCGAAATGTAAGGCTTTCGACTCACCGAGTAGATTTACTTGTAAGTTTCCGTCTTTACAATACACCTCTTCACTGACCAGCAGGGAGCCTATTAAAGACGTATCCGATTTTGCATCCAAAAAGTTCAAGTCCTCAACCAATCTAATGTAATTTGTACGATATAGATGGCCTTTTGAAGAGCCACTGTACGTACACGGTGATTCGTTTTGAAATTTACTCCGTTGCAATATACATATGGTTGTCACCGCCAGATCGAACAAAATATACTAAAGAATTTGCATGAATGACTGAGAGACTTTGGCGACGTCGTCATAATAATTGTCATCTTTGATTTTTGCTCTTAATAGAATGATTGATAGATCCCAAAACGCCTACAGGCTACGAGCTAGGGTAGCAAGGTCAGGCAGATCATTTTAAAAACGTCACGAATTACGCCCGGATTTGATAAATTGGTCGTTAGCAGTATTCAGTTTGAAGAAATTAATCACTCATCTTCGCTCTTGTCAGACGGCCAAATTGTTGAAGCGGCAACTTTTGCTCTGAACTAAGTAAGTGCCAATTTTCGGTTGTGAAGTACTGGCCTTGATTCGAAAACCGACTGAGGGTTGGCCAATTCATGTTAATCCAGGATTATATGGCAATCGAGGTTTTATTTTATTTGTAAAATTTCTTTTGTCCCACAGCACATTCTAGCTAGTTCTCATTCGCTTTGCAGGAACCCAGGTGCGGGCTAAATTACTAGTATTTTTGCTGCGGTGTATTCAGGTGGCAAACGTCTGAGGTCACAGTTAAAAATTCACTAAGATCGTAGGTAATATGGCGTAATGCTAATGGTAATAAAATAAGTTTAATCAAAGTTATGCATACATTTATCCATGCATCTCATTATTTCGAACAAGTTTTAATTAAAGAGAGCTATCAGGTATTCGAGTCATAAGTCAGCTCGAGCCACAAAATACAGCGCGTATATGCACAGAGTGCCTATAGCCTGGTTCTCACTAGTGAGATAAGCATAACACTAGTGAAATAAGCTCAAGCATAGGCACAAGAAAAAGAAACGTGCATTTTCCTTTTTCTTGTGCCTATGAACCAGGCTTAAAGAAAGGTTAATTAACCTTATTGACTTTGCAATTTAAGCTGTGATATACTAGCTGAATCAACCATAGTTTTTCATGTTATTAAATCTAATCCGATAAGATGGGTATTTGAACACCGATCAGTAACTTTGATTACGTACAACAATATGTTGCCCACAAAAAAGGAATGGCTGTATGACAAATGCATAAAATTTAACTTTAAGGCAGTTATTTTTGCATTTGTTGAACTTTCTAGCATTGTTCTATTGTTCCTGATGACCATTTATGTTATATTTGTCGATTTTCTGCCGTTTTAGAAAAATCGAGAAATCCAAAATTGTGTCGAGATAGCGCGACGTAATTATAACGTGATCTGATACCTTCCTTTATTTGTTAAGATACGCTGGTCTGGGTGATTCCATCTACGTCCAGATTCGGCGTTGAAAATCGAAAAAAGCGCGGTCTGAATAGGGTGAAGTGTTCGAATATAACTCAATAGCGCAAGCTAAACTTACTGACACTAATATTATAAGACCACGTTAATTATTAAGGAAACCAGTCAAGCTCAAAAGTTTTAAAAACGTTCAGAGGGTTTTCTATATATAGCAATATAATATTACTAAAATGGAATGTAAACAAAATGTTTTTCTTTTTTTTTTTTTTTTTTTTGACGATGCCAATGCTCCATGCGAATTAATTCAAGAGGTGGGACCAAGGCAGAAGTCAAAGCAAAGAAGACAAAGAAAAATTTCAGAGGATCAATATACATATAGACTAATTGAGTACTAATCATATGCAGAACTAATTTCGTTCTCATTATATCAAAAGGGACGGACTATTAACTGATATTGCCATTATCAATCAATCCGAGACACCTTAAGCGATAAATCTGTTGCCTGTTTAGCACTTCAACTCGAAGTGCATTTTAATTTGAGCTTAACATGAATACTTCCCTCAAAATCACGTTCAGCGCCTTATTTATTTGGTAAAGTTATTACCATGTAATACCTGTAGTTATTACACAGACTAATGACGCGCGCGTTGTCGCCGAGTCGCATCAAATTAAGTGACTAGTAGGTTCGTTTAACCCTAAGGCATGACATAACATGCATTTCAAGCTCGTTACATGTAGCGAGCCCTTATATTATCTACGTGGGGTTTGAGCTCTACGATTTCTATCAGATATCGGAATATGCCAATACAAGACGTAAAAATAAAGTCTGTAACATTTCGTATCTCACTGGTAGTCAATACGGCATGGGTGATTCGTTGTATGAATGCAGTTCACAAACATTTTTCCAAATTTGAATCATTTATTTCAATTTAGGCTTCGTTTGTAGTCAGTTGTAGCTAAAACGTGTTCCACTTAATTATTTATTGCAGAACGATACTATTACGAGTCAATTGTCTCCTCTTAGAAACGAAATATTTCTGATGTTTATCGGAAAGCGTAACGTTGTGAGAATTTCTGTTTACGTGCTTTCATTTACTAACGAACATAGCCAGTTAATCAGTAGCAATAGCGTTCGCGACACTCAGCCATGTGCGGACAATGCAAATCACACGGTCGTAAGACCAAACCGAATTACAGTTCTGTGAAGAAGAAATTCCCAAAACAAGACAACTCTGTTTGACATAACAATAGCAGTAGTTTTTGGAGAGGTTCATGGAGGAGTCATTTTGAAGATCTTGATGAAAACTAAGATTGAGATAACGTAATAATAGCCAAATAATTCTGTTTGCAAATAGAAGGGTCCTTGCTAGCATTAATAAGCTTAGTAAAAAAATGTTCCTGATTTCTTTTGAAAAAATTACTAGCGTAGTAAGCTCAGTTAAATTAAACTTGCACATGTAATCCTGCAGATATCGTATGAAACAGGTGCTTGGTCCGAGGAATAAAATACGAGCGAAAACGCCAACCACTTCTGACGTCTTCGATCTATGAAGGTCACTTAAACTTGGGATTGCAAACAGCTCTCAGTTCTTCCGGTGTGTCGTTGATAGATCACCAGCCCAGCTTTCCTTTCTTCTTGCAATTGTACCCTGAATTTTTGGAAGAACCTCTCCTAGATGGCTTTGTTTTTGGTCTTTTAAAGCACACCGTGATACAAGTGCGCCAGGTTTTAACTTCAGCATTCTTTTTCAACGTATTATACTTTGCGAAAAGTCAAACTACGAAATTATCCCTGTAGTATATATGACAGTTAAAAAGAAATGTCAAAGGCTTTTCGGAATTCAGACTGAAATACTTGTGGAGAGGTTACAGACGCCGAGTGTTGCTTAATGAAGACCTTGTTATTTTCCGTAGCCGTCGGCGCGATACAGGCCTAGGCAACTGGCTCATACGTGATCTCGTTATGTCCAAACAGGTGAGTAATCAAATCGTACTACTTACCGGCAGATAATCGCCTTATCCACACAGCAATCGACGTCACCCACATAACCAGCGAAAACTCTAACCTGGACGTCTCTCTTCTGAACTAACCCTTTTGACACGACAAACCTAACCGATTAGCTTATTGTATGACACGAGAGTAAATAAGTGAATATTGCGTACGCCGAAAACGACCTCCCGCGGTGCGGGGCATGTCGATAAGAATGGTATGCATTTCCCAACTGCAGTGCTCAACGTCATCAGAAAGTCATATGAAAGACACTTCATTGTACATATTAGGAACTAACACAAATGCTCCAGACATTCTCAGGGTAGTAACCTTTATAACCCAATGTTTTCATGCTGTTTTCGATAATTTTAGTTTTTCCTGTTCGCCTGACTAGTTCAATAAATTGCACCGTAACCTATAATTGTATAAGTAGCCTTTGTTGGTTTTGACATTCCTGATACCCTGACAAGAAAAGAAACGTAAGTCCATTGAGAAGATAACAAAGCGATTTTTCAATGTAATAAGATTTTGTCGGAGGATTTATTGAGATATGAATAGATATGGTGTTTTATGAGAGGATAATGCCTTTCAATCTTTCGGCTGCTCCTTATCGGCTAAGCTGTGTGTCGCTATAATCCAATTTAAGAGTGGCCTTCTAAATTAAGCACAAACTTGAAGTAACCTTAACGTCACACCACGTGCAGTATTCTGTTCCAGTTGTAATGAGCATGATAATAAATTACTTTCCGAGAAAGATAACCTAAATACCAAGAGCTATTGTACCGGTGAGTTATTGACCCCTCTTGGTGCTTATCTGTGCTAAGTCACCTTCATTCGCTTATTTATGATTCTTCACTTCCTAAACAAAGGCTTTCAATATTGAGCTACTTTGCAGAGGAGGACAAAAACAGTTTCGGTCATCCATCATCTTTTCTCGATTCGTTAAGCTACTGACAGCTTTTTCGTGAAGATATCGCAAAATTAAATATCACGCACAGTCGTTGCCCCTCTCGTCTGTGATAACGAACGAAAATGGATTTTTAACAGATCTGTAATAGCCGACTAATCCATATAATACGCCTAAACAAAACGTAATTGGTAAGCATACCTTTATCCTGACGGTGAAAACACTTAAAAGGACTCCTTGAAATTGCTATATCGATGCCAATGAAAGACGATGGCCGAGGAACAAAACAGATAATTTTCTCTCCGTTGATCATTGTGTAACATTCCTATTTGGACACCTTTAGATCAGCAAGAGTCCTATTCTGTGGAACAGAAGCCTTATAGTTCTTTGCCACTATAACTGAATTATAGAGCGAAACACGTAGAAGAAGTTTGAAAAATAAAACTCGTTAATGCAAAGTGTAGCATTAGTTTTTTTCATTATAAAACGCTACAGAACAAGAACAGCAATCACACTTAGGTATCTTAAGGTTGTATAAGACTTTAACGTACCTACGTAATTAAATGGAGGTATCCACGCAATTAGATTGGAAATGAAGATGAAACAAAATAATAATCTCCATGTACAATTCAATTGCGTAAATTACACACATAAGCACTGACTAACACAAAAGTTCTTGTAACTCAACATAAATTCAAAAGAGGAAAAAAATGACTCATACTGAAAAAAAAACCAATAAAATGAAGTTTAATTTGCGCTTATGTAAGTATTGCTATCACGAGCAATGCATTGTTGTATCGTTTAGAAAGCTTTCTTGCCTGAATCACGAGAATCAAACGCTTGAAAATATGTTGTGATTAACTAAAATCTCATACATCCGATTCAGTGATTCTCGTGAGAAGATTATAAACAATTATATCACATCGCCAATTACTACAGCTATAAATAATTTTCAATAATAAGTTTTAGCCAGTCAGAAGTAGCCATGCACTGATCGACAATTCGCATTGATCAGTGTTCTTTTTTATATACTGCCCTGGAGGTAGCCATGCCGTTATTAACTTGGTTTCTTTTAGCTCTTCCGCAGAATGCAAACCTTCACAAAGCAATTGCTTTAACAAGACAGACCCCTGTTAACTCTTTGTCCTCAAATAGAACAGCTCTGCTGGTTAGCAATGGACCCCTGGGATTGGTTTCCGCTCCAAACTTCGTATTTAAATTTCTCGATACAAAACTACCTGAATTATAAGAACCTGTGGATGAACTCTATTAAAAGAACTCTTCACTCATGAGAAGAAAACAACGGCTGGATTAATTTACAAATCACAAGTCACTTAGAATCGCTTAAATGCTACATGGATATTTGCTCGGGGACACGTTGCTAAGTAACTTCTGCCGTTTAAAAACTCTGGAAAGCCGTTGTTTGATATCAGTTCTGTTGTCCTCCCTAAACTCGCTCGCTGCCTTCATTTTCGGGACAAAGTCGACTGAACTTACATACATACATACATACATACATACATTTTATTTGTTATGAAATTAAAATTGCAATTGTAACATGCCCGCGGATAGCTAAGCTAATCTAGGCGGGTCATGTTTGGACGAGTTATTAATATACAGCAAGGTACAACTAAATACAATTGAAGGTAACAAGAGAACTAAAGAGACTAGAATTGACAACGATGACTAAAGACAACTAATAAACTAACGATATTACAAATAATAATTAACAACAGTTACGACGAGAGACTACAGATACACTAAAGCGAACTTATTGAGTATTAATGAATACATACTAGGAGGAAAATAAATTCAGCTTTACTTTTTGAACGATTTCTGTAAGATCAATATAACAGTCTTCTGAAGCTAGAATTTCAAAAAGTATTTGTTTTATTTTCCTCTTAAAGACATTTTTTGGAAGCTTTCTTAAATATATAGGCATTTCATTCCAAATTTTTGTTCCGATTCTAGAAAATGAATTCACTTGAATTGAGAGTCTAGAACTTTGTGTGTAAAAATTATTTGAGACAGAGGATCGAGTATTGTAAGAATTAATATCAGAAATGTCTTGAAAGAGATCTTGAATGTTTCCAGGAGCATTTCTGTGTCTTATTTCAAACATAAGGTTAGCTAAAAGCTCATAATACAGAAATTTTAACGGTAAAACACTGGCGTCAATAAATAAAGGAATCGTATGTTGATTTCACTCAGCAAAATAAATAAAGCGAAGAGCTCGCTTTTGGAGCTTGAGAAGCTTTTCAAGGTGTGATTTATATGCTTGGCCCCAGGCCACCAAACCATAAGTTAAATAAGGAGTAACTAAGGATCTATAAATAGTTAAAAGAGTTTGTCTTGGCAGAAAGTGCCGTAGTTTACAAATCAATCCTACAGTTCGGCCTATTTTAATAGCTACATGATCAATATGATGTTTCCAAGAAAGATTATTGTCAATTATTACACCTAGATATCTCACAAATTCTTTACATTCTAGAGCCACCTTCTTTTGTTGATCATTATCGAATATCATAATTTTGGGATGATAAGTAAGTTTTCTCTGAACTACCATCAAAGTGAGATTTTCTCCAAACTTTTTAATTAAAGTTGAAGATCTTTTGCTTAATCTCTTAGCTCAGAGGAACATACCTGGAGTAAGCCACATCAGATGGAACTTAGATCCAAGGCTCTCTCATATTCGTAAAAGATAAAGTTCTTGAGAAAGTGTTACATGGGTTTAACCACTTGAGAGAGTTAATTAGCTTAGGAAACTGTTATCTTCACTAATGGGCCATCTTATTACTTTTGACTTTGTGTGCCAGGTCTAAATATAACGTGGAAGATCGTGATGTTGAACAAAGCAGCTGCGAGGTTGTAAATCTGACTCGGGCAAATTTAGTACTGTTTGCCGATCGCTGATTGGCCAACCTTGATGACTTTGAAACGAGCTTTAAATGTAGAGTTTCGACCTTTTGCAACACTGTTGGTAACATAGTTAGCATGTGAAGCAGCTTCAGTGATACCTATCTTGCAAGGCATACATTTTAAATCGTACTGAAATCAAATGAAGAACAAACTTATGAAATTACTACCCACGTGTTCCCATGAAAAATTTAGGAAATTTCTCGATGCAAAATATAATGAAAATAGAAAACTCTTTCTTGTCTTTGTCAGTCAAAAACATCGCGTGGGATAGGCCTCTTTGATTGAGCAAGAGGTAGTTTTAGAACCACTTAGTTAAAGGAGCTCAGTCACTGTTTTTATTTATTTTGTTCACCTACAAAATTACCTTTAAATTGAAGAAAACCTGAAAATAGTAGTTTAGTAAGATAAAAAAAAAAAAAAAACAAAGAGATAATAATAAGCCATAAAGGAACAACGATGGTTGAGGATGGAGAAGATTAAAACAGATTAAAAACGACAAACTTGAAAAATTTAGGCTAAACTTTTCAAGATGCACAAACCGTGACGTAGCTCCTTTAAAGTTACTAATCACCTTCATTTTCGGGACAAAGTCGACTGAACTACCACCATCATCGTAAAGTTTGCTTTCAGAGAAGCGTACACGGAAAAAAAAAATTATCAGTTAGAAACCCCGGTTAAAACTGATATTAGCGCAATTTAAACGGCAAGGAGATCAAATTTGTTTGATCTGCGTGAGCATTCCAGCTAATTATTTCGTTAAGGAGCTCTTTAAGGTAATGACTTCCCTACTTTTTCCTCCCAGTGCTATTTCAGGGAACGATTGAATCTAAAATCCACCTGGAACAGTTATTTTGAATAGAACACATCTGTGCTAAGGTTTGCTTGTCGTGTGTTCCAGACGGCGGAAAAAAAGGTTCATCAGATGTTATGAAGTCCGGAATATCAGGAATATATTGAAGATTTTACGTCAGACAAGGTTGCTTAAGGTCAACGAATGCAAACTCTGCTGGAATAATATTTCAGTCGTGCATGTCGATATTCATTCTTGGGAAAGATCTGGTACTTTGAAGAATCTATTCGAAAACGCTACGCAAAAAATCAACTACTTGAAAATCACCTCCAATTTCTCGACGCTTTCTACAAATTACTTGCAATTTATTCTGTATTTTGTGCTTTAAGTTAGGTAAAAATTATGATAAAACACTTAGATACTAGTATGATTAATTTAAGAAAAACAAGTGATTTAGACACTGAAATAGCGGTAATCGTGCCATGTTATTGTTTGAATATAATTTTATATTGTGATATGATCAAAAGCAACCTTTAACTAGCTAATTTAAAATTTACGGCCAGAAGACAACGATCTAATTGGCAAACTATACATGAATATTTTTTTGATGATTATAAACTCTACGTGGGTAATTTTGTAATAATCCCTGGTTTAAAGGCATCATTTGATTAGCCGGGAGTAGTGCATGTTTGGCAGGCGGCGTTTATTGGACATGCCTAAGCATCGTATTTGTGTCAAGTTGTATGCATAATTATTCTAGTCTGATGATGGTATAGTTCTTACCGAAATATAACTCCTAGTTTTGCCAACTGACGTCTGAATTTCGACACAATGAACATTCTCGGATTATCGTTCATTGTCTATGTACTAAAACTATATCAGCAGGTACTGGGTTTTAAGAGAGGTAAGATTTGAAGTTTTTCTTAACCGAAGAAAGACCTTTGAAGTTTTGTAAACAAACTGACTTAGATATATGAACTGTGCCAAAGATACTCTGGTCTTAAAATTAATCTTATTCCTTTTCTCGCTACATTCTTAAATCGGTAATTTCAATTCTTTACATAATCATTCTTATCATGAACTTATAGGTAAATTCATTGAGTACTTTTCAAAATTTACATTACGCACGAAAAATGTTCAGTTCCATTGGGTGCCCTTTTTTTTCGACAGCGCAACACACGTGCTTTCAAGGTTAGTTATTCACTTTCAGCCCACCACTAACATGATTAAGGCAAAAAAGAAAAAGAGAAAGAAAAATAGAGAAAACCAAAAAAGAGAACGCAGATACTTACAATGGCAGACATACACTTTTGAAGACTATCCTCGTGTTGCAATGGCGCTGTATATGTAGCAACTGATGACTGCTACTGAGTACCACAAACTAAAGCGTGCTTTATAACAAAAGGGCAAGTTGAAAGGTTATATGAAAGACACATTTCCATTCCGCTATGCTGATTGAAATTAAATTAACAAAGATTCTTTTAAATGCTAACTTTATCTGAAACATGTTTTTCGGATCAAAATTTCCTTCCTGTTTGGATTCGTAACATATGAAAGAGAAACCAATAAAGAATAACAAGGCACATGGAGGAATTCCCGAATCGTTGACGTCTTAAAGTATACCAGTTGCTTTCAGATTTATATTTCCTTCTCTACAAGACTGACGTTACTTATTTCCTTATCCAGTAACAGAGGAAGTATCTTCTTCGCGTAAGTAAGTGAGCAAATGGACCCTCAATTAGTCGCGTGCATCTTCAGTTGAGAAAGCTAATATGTCACTCAAGAGGTATGAAAGGTCAAATCCTCAAATTTTGACTGCTTTGATAAGAATCAGCCCATCACGATCAGAGGTTGCTGGGCTAGTAAACCGCGAACCCTTTCTTAAGTTCGACTTTACATTGATATTTCCTTCGTTACCACTTTGAACAATTGACTTAACTACAACAATATTTAAATTAATGTCACTGAATCTTATTTTTCAGCTTCGTTTAGGACATAACTTTCAAGCTCATTCTAACTTTTGACTCAACTAGTAAAATAATTAGTTCAAGTAGTTATTTTTATTACACCGTCGTCTTATGAAAGCTATAACATTTAATACCAACTATACATACGATCTTCTTGTAATCTACAAGGAAAATAATTCTCAGGCCAATTGTCAGGAAAATTGACTCTGAAAGTTTCGATTGTCTCAGATAATTCTAGAGCTTTACATCCCTATTCATGCAAAGGGCGTGGTTGTGCGCGTTTGTGATCTCTCTTTACTTGCTAGTGCCAAACAAACAAAGAAAAAAAAGCTGTAGACGTGAGCATGGTGTGGTAATACACATACTTCACGACCTAATTGACATTTTAGGACAAACCCTAGGATGCATCATCACGGATATAACATCACACGGTAACGGTGGTATTCCTAGATACGAATAATTCCTCGTTTCGTCATTACGCAGTTCTATATATATCTAATGTCAGATTTTTTTCGTTTAATTGGAACGATTATCATGTACTCGTTTCGACTAAAATGGCTTCTGACTAGAATTAGTGTCGTATGATATCTCATTGATAAAAATTAACTAGTTTCCCTGATAAATTAGCAAATTTTACCACAACGCTAAAATGTTGGTGCCGTTAAAAGACACATCTTGTTCTCTACCACCCACTACGTTTTACTGTTTGCTACTCTGCAGGAGCATTCTGGAAAGCGTTTACACATTTTTGAGGTCGCAGAGGTTGGCTTAGTTGATCTATAAATATCTCTTAGAGTTTTTATGCTTGAAATTGTTGCAATGATAAAACGTTCTCGACAAGGGTCCCTTTCGAGGATCACAATGATTGAAGCAGCAGACGACATATTTATCTAGTTCCTGCCAGTCCTTTGGCATCTGTTCTCACATTTTATTGTTTTGGTTTTAAAAACCATAAAGATATAGATAAGCTCGTTATAGTATCTATGAACCGTTCGAGTTCAGTTTTCAAGATTAACCTGTTTAATTAACATTCATCGTGAATGGCAATTTTTATCTTTTGACTCAGTGAAAATATCCGAGATAAGCGTTAATGAGCAAAAAGCCATTTTTCTTGGGCTCCTCTGTCTGGTTACCGGTTAACCTTCTGGCCGCTTACAGCAGATACTGACATACCTCAACCCAGCTATGACGTCGTTAATTTTTCACTGGCATATTTAGAGTAAAATATATGTTAAACTCAAGTTATTGGAATCCTTTAGTCTGTCGTTATGTTCAGTGAATATTGAACATTGTAAAACTATTGTAAGAAACCGATGAAAACATTTTCTCAATGCTTGCATGGATTAAACTATTATTAACGGTCGAGACGACTCCATTCCAATCTAATACCGACGTAGCACGCATAGCCGCTATTGTTCGCAAATCACAAGAAGCGAGGGAGTTTCTTTTTGTTTAACAATTGGTAATTGGCTTACTTAAAATCCGTAAAGATTTGCGGGGTCGATTTTTCTTTGGATGTGAGCAAACCGAAAGTTTACAAAGCACCTGCTAAAATTCGAACACAGACATATGCAGTCTGCAACAAGAAGTTGTATCTTCCAAAAACGAAACTGTTACTATGCATATTCAAGATTTAGAGTACCTTATATAATCAAAATTCTAGATGCTTAACTGAGGACCATTGAGACAAACAGATATACTTACAATTGGGCAGGAATTCGTCTTGAGCCGAGAGTTTTCCACCAAATCTGCCCTCTGAAGTAAAGAATGGAAACACAATCACCCAATGTTAATTTGTTGATTTACAATGACTCTTAGACCTAATGCTCTATGCTATAAAACGTCACGAACAGAAAGAAAATATCGAAGGTTTTGTTACAAGGTGTATAGTGCAGTGTTGCATAGCTTACCCACCCACTCCTAAAACTTTCTTCCTTCCTGCTTAGGCTTCATGGGATGTTATTAAAATATTTGTCTTCTATCTAGTTTTTCCTACTGGTTCTGCTAAACAATTGAAATTCACGCTCGCATTTCTTTAAACCGGTGAATTTTAACATGCCCGTGAAAAGCGAAGAATGCAATTTGAAACGTCTGAGCACTTCTTGTGGCCATGAATTGACCTCTTCTCACAGTGTTGAGAGATATAGGAAAAGGTAGCCAACGTTTTACTGGACTTAAAATTATCGGCAAATGTACTGAAGTTATGTTATTAAGTAGCAGGACAATGCAGAGGTTAGTATATCTATTGCTAAATTAATTGCAAATTTGCATTGCATACTGATTTGTACAGTTTACCTGCACACGATGAGGCGCGTTTGAATTTTAAGCCAGAGGTCGGGTGCATGTTTGTCATCCTTCATGTCATCCAAAAATGTATGTCGGATGATTTGTTAGAGGCTTTTGAAAGGTAAAATATTTTTTCATGTGATTTACGTAGAATGTTAATTAGCTATTTCAATTGACCTTCCAAAGTCAATTTATCCACCCGTGGTATTGCGAGCCTAATCTAAGAGGAGATCACCGCATCTACTTCAATAAATAAGTTGTAATACTTGACAAGAAACCTCAATATATTCATCGTAACGTCAAACTGATAAGGAACGTGACTCATTAACTAAGACGTCATCTTCATACCGGCGTGAACTACACTCTACCTGACTTAAGCCTTGGAACAGGTATGGACCTACTTTTCGTACTTTCCTCTTGTTGAGAATGAAGCAAGTGTGCCACTGATTCCACGTTCTTGGCCTCCGATGATTTACATAGTTTCTTTCTCTTCGCGCACTGCATGTCTCTGTTTTTTTTACCGACAACTCTTTATCTGTTTATTCTTGTGATTATTGAGGCTACTCAGCTGGCCAAGAATCTCTAAGTTTACTCCTAATCATTAAATAGTTAATCCTAAAAATGCTGAGATTTAAAATTTAATCATGATGAAACGATTGCTTCGACGTCACGGACGATGTATTGATTGGAAAAAAGATCAATTTGGTACAAAACGTTTTACTATCCCCGAGGCATGGTTAAATGAAATTGAAGGTCGCAGACAAGAAAAAAAAATTACTTATATAAAAAATGCCTGAAAATTGGTATCTCCTCTAATCCGGGTAAATAGGAAATGCCAGGCGTTATTGACCTCTTAAATACAATCGTTATCTGTTTTTGGGATAGCACACCGAAAAGGTTACTTACCAATATCAAGAAATTGTCAACAGGCTCTTTTTTGTTTGGCAGTGCTAAGGTGGTTGTATAAAACTTCAATTTACGCTAGTTTTCAAACAACTGGCAGGCATTGTTATGCCTTCCACTTTGAGAAGAATGTTTCCTGGTAAGAACGCTTAGTTTTTAGGTCAATAGGCCTGAAACTGAACCGTGTCAATCAACAATCGCTGCTCCCGAAGCTGCTAAAAGAACAGAGCTGACATCCTAGTATACTTTTATGGGTCAAAATCCTTGCTTGAATAATTAGGACTGAAGCTTAAAAAAAATTACTAGGCGGCAACCAAGAACGGTAACGAGAAGGTCATCAAACACAAGGTTTAATCAGCAGAACAATGGTATGACGTGCGTTGTAAATCTATGCACATTACGTAGCCATTCTTTTGAAAACAACAACGTGAAATGACCAAGTTCTGCTTATTTTGGAGAACGTGAACCACGGCCGCTAATTTTGCGTATCTCCTTTTGGAATTGATGGCTCGTTTTATATATCTAGTTTAAGAAACTCTTTTAGACCGATCGTCGTCCCGTGCAGTTTTACTGATATTAATTTTTTGCTATGCATCGTCCTTGGGGTCGCCGTTGTCATTGCTTAAGTTCCCTGATATTAACTCGAAAACGTGAGATCTCACGAGGATTTTCCAGCGCTGAAGGCATCGTGCGATATCACCGGGCTAGTGTTGTCGGGTTGTTTGGTTTGTTTTGATCCCATGCCAGCAGAACTGGAACGTAAACCAATTAATCAAATCAAGCACATTTCAGCAATCTTCATCTTTCCCCTTGCTTAAGAAGGACCAATGGATTTGTAATTGTGGTTTAAAGGACCTTAAGGTCGGGGGTTGGGAGACGAGATGGCATGCACTGATGATTCGATTATCGAGGATAATGAGGCTTGGTAACAGTAGAGAAAAATGCTGGACTAACATTTCTTACCGTTGAGAGGCCAAATATTCGGCTGTTTTTTCGATGACAAAAGGCCATCGAACAACGTCCCAGGAGGGTCCTAATAAGGTAACTATGTGATTTACAGAGGGGCGCGGGGCGTGAAGGTTTATTGAGAGGCCGACACCCCCCCTCCTCCAATCCTCAGGACCCCGGAAATAAAAATGGACAGGCCTAGGACGTAAATTAAGCGAAGTTGGATCGTTCTGCTTAACAGCATTCACTGTACCGGAATCACAATCGTGTGACTTATGTTGTCTTATGAGAGACAAGTTTTGCGTGTTTATAATTCTAACTCGATCGATGCACGAACTTTTTGTAACGAGTTCATAAGGGCTCTTGGTAGGTGCGGTGGCGTCGTGGTTTGTGCGCTCTGGCCGAGCATACTGTTGCGTTCTTAGCCAACACACTTTAATCTCACAGTGCCTTTCTCCACCCAGGTGTATAGATGGGTATGGGCGAAGTTATTGTTAGGAGTAGCCCTGCGATGGACTAACTTCCCATAAATAGTACTCCCGTCGCTTCGCTTGGCTCGTAAACAGACTTTACGATGCGGGTTCTTTCATGTTTCGTGAATAAGTAAAAATAGTTTAGCAAGTGACAAAATTTAAAGCAAATCTGATTGTCCGGTAACCACCCCTGTTTGTCGTGAAGGCGTATCAGTTATAATAAGTGTATCAATATAACAATAGTCAAACTTGATCGCGGACATATTAGAGAGAAATGATGTTAAGGGAAAAGAACGTAATACTGCCTAACGATATTTTAAAAATGCAGTGACATTGAAGGGTTCAGAGAGTACCAGAATATGGCACTGATAATGGCTAAATGTTAGGTCAATTTTCAGTCGCGTATAATCGATGGTAGTCACAGTTGAAAGACATGTAAAGGCTGATTCACGTTGGGTCATCCCTGTCAGATGTTCTGCTATCTCAGAGCGAAGAACCCGGTTATTGGAATTCAAAGTAGCCGACTATACGACGATTGATTTCTTCCAAATGGTGCAGAGATAGATCAATTTGTTTTTTATTGATCATGAAACCACCCTACTTTGTGATTCTAAGCTAAAACAAGTGAGTGTTTAGGTTGAAGGTTTTATGGAGATGTCAGAGAGTACAGAGTAAAACTTTTCGATAATCAGGAAGCCGGAAATACAAACAACACTTAGATCTTTTTGTTTAGTAGGAGTATTAGTGAACTAATACTCCAAGTTTCTTTATAAATATGCAAAGTATAAAATTATGGCTTATGACATTATCGGACTAGGTGTCCCTTAACATTCCTTCTAAAAGACAAACTTTTTGTTTTGATAATTACTATAATATCAAATGGTCAATAACGCCGGTTTGGACAAATTAACTGTCAATTTGGGAATGGATCTGACAAAAAACGCCTTTTCAACAATTCCTTGAATCTATTTTCTGCGCCTTAAGTTCATAACTTTTCCGTTCTTCGATTATTAATTCTACTTAGTTAAAAGTGCTAGCGACATGCAGATAATGCTGAAAAAAAAAATCAGCACAAAAAATATGTAAATAAATACAAAGGTAAATAAATATCGGCATGGTCATTATATTATTACTATACCCCTTGTTGAATTAATTTCAAGATAATAAACAATAGAACAGACGTCGTCGCTCTTTTTAATGCTAGTGATTAAGGTAAAACACAAATGTTAAAATCATCAACGAACACTCGTGGTATGCAAGACGCTGCTTTCAACTAACGATGAATGCGATAATGACCAACTGTGTACCTCTTCAGGAGAGTTATTAATAACCAAATTCGATACCAATTTTCCGGTAATATGGTCGACCGAAAAATGAGATTCCCCTTGCACACGAAAATCAGTGAAATTAGCTCTAAAAGTTTTGAGTTACAGAAAAGATCAGTTGAATACACACACTTCGCGAGCAGCTGTGAACTGAGCTTGCATCCATGGCCTGTATCAGTGTTAGTGGGTCATAAAAGCAATTCAATAGTGGTTGAAGCATAAGATCTCCTCTGGAAATATATAAAGAGGCGGTCGCTCATAAGAGAGCTAATCGGTTAAGAGGCGACTCTGACAACGTACATAAGAAAGGTGACAACCAGGCTTCCCGAATGTCATCGTACAACACGTCTTTACACATGCAAGTTGGTTACATTGCATTAACAAATATCTTTTCTTATCAAGGCGATGGTCCCAAATTACACTCTAGTACGTCTTACGTGCAGCAGCGTATTGCCCGATAGCTACGCAATCAACGGCGGGCCTCAAAGCAGTACAAAATTTGAGTGGGCAAGAAGAGTACTGTGATGAATCAGCGGTGATATGATAAATCTTACTCACTTTCTACATTTGAATATGCACATACGCGAGGTTCTCCCAAAATTACTTACCTTTTCACCCTGTTATCTGCGGACACAAAGTGATCGATCCAGGTATGTAGGACTCAAGCAGTTAATTAAATACGTTACTTGCTCATCAATCGTTGTGGTGCTAGTCAAATGCCGGCAGAGTTATTTCACAGCGGTTTCCCTAATTTGCTATTTGAAGACATCACTTATCGGCTTTATCGAGGTGATCTGAAGTGGCAGGGAATCCACGTTGTTTTAGGAAAAATACTTAAAATGCTACATAAAAAGCCTTTCTACTGATGATTCACTTGAGAGTTGCAATAAACGTTTTGCTGTATCCAGTCAAACCTCTTTTCACACGGACACTGACGTGACCAGTGTCCGTATTGGACAGGTTCAAGTGCTAATGCTTTTTATTTACATCTAAGGACGCTAAGAAATAAAAAATGATCATCGGCTAAGGACATTAAATGTCTTGGTGTGTCATCGAATTTCCACAAAAAGCGAAGATGGCGGCAATCTGTGTCTCGAACAAGTTCTTTGATTCAAAACTACAACAAGCTACGCGTTAAGCAACACTCGCATGTTCATCTTTACAGCAATCCAAAGTTTACGTAACGATCGAAAAAAGTTTACTTTATGTTTAATTCATGGCCAGCCGTTCAACTATTCAGTCCTGCGCCGGCCCGCTGAGCCTAAGTGATAAGGAATGGAACTTTAATACACCTTCCTTCAACGTAACCCCCCCCCCCCCTCCGGGGTACTCCCATAGAATGAGGAGGGGGTGCTCGTCGTACCCCTACGGGATTAAAACGTGTCTTTGGTACCTGTTAGTATGTTCAGCCTCAAAGGATCCACAGCGGGAGCTTTTGCGGTACTTTTAGGGTACTGAGACGAAAAAATATAACAGGAGATAGAATTGAATGTGAAGGTGAATTAATCAACATGACACGACCGTGGGACAAAGAAAAATTCTGAGTCCCCGACAAGAATCGAACCCATGACCTCCCGAACACCGGGCGGGCGCTCTATCCACTGAGCTACGAGAACTCATGGAGAGCAAGGTCATTTAACTGAGTTCATATATGACAGGTGTCCTGCATACTGCTAGGATCAACTCTATCGAAGGAGATAGAATTGTTACCTCTTCGGGGTGAAAAAAATTTCAAGCCACGCCCACAAAACCTGATCTTGGTACCTCTTAGGGGTTCTTTTCAAAAGTTCCCACGACCACCGCCGTCCTTTTTTACATGGGAGTTCCCCCCCCCCACCCCCCCATCCCCTCCGGGAGTAAAACATTAAAGCGCGGTACTCGATCAGCCATCGGCAACTTCCAACGACGCTGATTGCCATATTCAAATTTGTATAGGGTCATCTCCTTATACTATATCATCGGTATCAGGTGATTAAGTTTGGATCAGCCCCTTACCATTGTGGAGGGTTCAAGTTATGGAATTAAAACAACTTTAATCATTTTTTCACATGTTTTTTTTTTTCCTAAACTATATCACACGCACATGCAACGACCCCAGGAAAGTGACACACCCTAAAAAAAAAAAACAGCAAACAACAAACAGTTGGCACCATAGACACCACCTTTGGGAACAATGAACGTCGATTTGCATGGTAAATTTAGAATGTGATGTATACTGTATTATTTTGTGATATCGATCAAACGCTTAACACATGGAGGCGGTTATTTATCTCAATGGTAATGACAAATTTGAATTCTCATTATTGAAACACGATTCCTGTCCTCTTTCTTTGGTAATATTGAAGCTGTTTTTCCAACATTCATGTATGCTTTGAGGTAAATTTAGCAGGTCAAACTGCAGTGATTAGTTCATAAAATTCTCTCGACCTTTTCAACCAAACAAGCAAACGTTCGGTTTATAAAAATGTTGTTTCACGCCAGCGCACGAATAAGACTTCAGTCACGTGACCAGCCGGTATAAATTATCAGCTACTCAAACATCATGCCTTGTTATTCAAGCAAATCCTTGTTTTTCAAGTAAATCCTACTTTGCATGGGTTTTGTTGTATTACTAAGCCTGCATGGGGTAAAAGTGCCGCGTCTTGTACTTCATGAAGAAACAATGAACACTTGTACAGTACCTCTCGCATCTTGATGAAAATGTCTATTTTTGTGGTGGTAAGGCATCCTTCATGACGTCACGTTGCACCAAAATGACGTCATACACTGTAGAAAATGCTTCAATTCATATATTTATATAAGAATTGCGGCCACTTAGCAGGGGCAACTTATTTCTCACAAAAGCTCTACAAAAGATGGCTCAGAGTGACAGGAAGGGGAGAGAGAGTTTTCTATATCCTGAACAGCCCATTCACAAAAGGTTGACATCGCCCCGGGCACTTTTCGTCTCACCATAGGCTGAATAGTTTGTAACTCGGAGAAGTAATGGCGTCGTTTGTTTCTTTCGCTGCAAGACTAACAAAGTCAAAATTGCCCACTGGTTAAATCTCATCAACTAGGAGGCAAAAAGTAAGTTATTCTTATCACTTCGCTCGCTGATGTGAAAATTGGAAACCAAGTCAAAAGTGGAAGGTACAACTGTACCCCTTGCCAAACAAACCAAATTAAGATCATCCATAACTATATAGTAAGGCCCATAAATCAGCAACATTACAGGGCGGCCAAGCACAGTAAGTGAGCGTTATTGTCATTTTACGAGGTAGAGACATATAGCCGAGTTCAACCCTAATTAACTATACGGAGCATGGTCAATAATTACTCATGACCTTTGTGTGAGAGATCGTATGGAAAATAAGAGCTTCGCTTCTTGGGGTGGAACAACAAGCCTTAATTTTTCCATGCGATCTCTTACAATAGGCTTGAACTAGGCTATATGTCGTTACTTCAGTCGTAAGTGACAATCACTCGCACATACTAAGCTTGGGCTACCTGTGGCAACGTAACTTTAATTGAGTTTCGCTAACGTGATATGAAGGACATTATAATGCATTCTGAGGTAGATAAAGATAACCTGATGACTGCCAAATAAAAAATTTTCGCAATTGGACGCTAAAAGGTTTGGTAATAGAGACCGGCTCAAGATAATTAACTGGTAGTGTTTTGTTGTAAAACATGTCCATGAAGGAAACGCCAAAAATAACAGTTCACTTCACACGCCAAACTGATCTTTCGGCAAAACGTCTATCAGTGACATCTAAAATAAACTTGCCGTATTCTGAATAGTTGCAAGACAGAGTTGATTTAATTTAGTTTCTGCGAGTAAAGTCCTGGTAAAACGGTCAGAAAGCTGTCCAAAGCGTCCACTTGTACGTCCATGATCATTTTCAATTGTATATTACGTCCGCAGAAAAAAAAAAACCGTCGAAATTTTGCACACGCATGCAGCTAATACCAACCTCTACACCTATATAGTTGTCATATTTTTCGTACTGGCGTCGTCTTTACTGTACAGCTAATGTTCCAAACTGTTCATCCACCTTAAGTTCCACCTTTCTCAAACCTCTTACCCTGTATTTTGGGAGTGGAAGCCTCAGTTTATGTATATGGAAGCAAACAGATGCGTAAAAGGGGTGTAAGGTCAGGGATTAGAAATAAACACCGTCTTGAAAAGTTTACTTAAGAGGCTAAGGTATCTTTTCTAAACTGATTAAAAAGGAAACAATAACAAACGCTCAAAAGGCTTCGTTCGCTTCTGTGGCTCTTGACTGAATAACCTGGTGAATAACTTGCCCTTCAAACAGCATGTTTCACTGCAATCAGCTTTAGTACCACAGTGCCTCCACTGTTTGCTGATTTTCTATTGTAGTCAATCAATTAGTTGGATATGTCAATCTAAAAGTTTGTTGCGAACTTTACATGTTTCTCAATTGGACAACAAATGGCTTGCATCGCGGTCACGTGTTAACGCTACGTGCTTTACAACTGAAAGGCTCACAAAAGCGACGCGCAGTTTCTCTTTCACTTCCAGCGCCGGACAGGACCACAATAGCTTGTATCTTCTTTTAGTGCCCAAGATTGAAGACCTGGAAAAGGAAAATGTTCTTCAACTCGAGCGTATTATTGTACATTTTAAACAACGATTCCTCAGTAACGAATGGTGTTCGTAATAACAGCGCACAAGATTGCCTGCCACACTCTTCCACGGGGGAAACTGTTTTGAAATCCCTGGCTTATTTCGTCATTCTAATACTGTCTTTGATCGGTAATGGCTGCATTCTCCTGGTCATTTACAAAAACAAAAACCTGAGAAGGAACATCAACTTTTTTGTCCTCAATATGGCCGTGTCTGATCTCTTCAACCCGTTGACAATCATGCCCGTTCATCTTGTCATGATCATTTCAGGATCTCCGTCCTGGAGGGTGCACAACCCATGGATACTGGGAAACATCTTATGCAAGCTCTGCTACTTTCTTCCTGATGTTTCCCTCACTGTTTCTATCGAGAGTCTGCTGTTGATATCAGTGGACAGGTTCATCGCTGTGGTTTTTCCGTTGAAGGCAAGACTCTTCTCAACGAAAGTGCATTTGATCTGTATTGGCTGTACATGGATAATCGCTATTGCAGTCCACGCACCTTATTTTTACACTTTCAGGCTGCTCCCCTACGGCAATGAGTCATATCAGTGTATCGTAAGTTGGGAACCTGCATTTGACCACACAGAGACACACAAGAGATTCGTCACGGCAACTTTCATCACTTTCGTCCTCGTGCCAATCTGCATCTTAACAATCGTGTATGGCACTATAGCGTGGACTCTTAAGGCAGAAAGCAAGAAGATGCAACAGGAGTTGTGTAATCATCAAACGAGACTCAGCGAACATAGCAGGAAAATTGTACGTAGTTCAGTTGTTATTATAACCGCTTTCGGTCTGTGTATGATCACACAGCTTGTTTCCGTGCTTACCCGTGTGTTCGTGTGGAACTGGAAAGAACCACCCATTTGTGCATTTCGCAATGTGGTTCCAATCATTGCAACCTTTATGTTGAACGCATGGAGTGCAGTAAATCCTTGTTTTTGTTTTATATTCATTAAGAGTTATCAGGTTACTCTAAGAAGAGTGCTTTGTTCCCGGCGTTCACCAGAAAACCACCCGAAGAGTTTAGATCTTACCGTACATCCCTCTACTTTCGCAAATTCGAAAATTCATAGATGCCGTTCAACAAGGGTTTGAAAACAAGGCACGACAACCGATAGGTTAATTAACTTAATCGTGTTATTCCAGTACAGTTTATCGATAAGAAGACTGAAGAAGATATTTTACAAACAATGTAAACATAACTGCCGTGCAAAACATTTCTGTTGCTTTAACGCACTAATGATTAGTTTTACAGGCATATAAATAAGCAATAGCGTCCATTTGGCGCGAAAATATGCACGGGTAGTTGTCTGCTGACATTACTCGGCTGTTCCGAGAAGCGAGTGCAGCTCGAGAAAAGCTGTGAACTTGAGGAACAGGTTATGTCCAAGGACAAATATCCGAGCAAACTTTCGCGCCAAATGGAGGCTGTTGTGTTTATAATATTCTTCAAATGTTTTTCGGATCAAATATATAGTCACGTGACGCGAGCGAAGATGTTTGATGGATTAATTATAACAGTACATATTCTGTTCAATATGTCTATTCCGTCTGAAGTGGGATGAGTCAAATGAGAAGGATAACATTCTGCGACACTAGGTTAGTAATGATTGCATGTGTGGCTTGAGTTATTCCAATCTTGCGGGAATCTTGAAGTAAACTGTTTATAATAAAATATAGGGGAAAAAACACCAGCTAATCGTTTTTTTATTAAAAGTAAAAGGAATTTCACACCAAATGTTTTCTTGGACAGTAGTATAACAGACGAAAAACTGAATATTAATAAACATCATATTTTCACTTCGTTCCATTTTCAGTCTCAAATGGCTTTTCGTGCTCACTCTACATGTATGTGGCACAAGATCGAACCTAAGAAGAGTTGTTGTTGATGTTGTAGTTAGCAGGGTAATTTCATATCAAACTAACCAACACGGTAAAAATTGGCGACCGTCGTTTCGACTTCCCTTTATCCACACTAACCGGTGTTCTGAGTCTCCGAGGATGATCCAAACGTACAAAGGCAATTATCACTCAAACTTGTTTTTTGAAAAATTATGCACATATCCGTAAATGTAGTTGGCAGAAAACAAAAATCTCACTTGCCTCCTCTCCATTATCTGCCGCCATGTTTAACCCGTTTTCTCTGACTTAAGTCGAAGTTGAGGTTCATGTAGTTTCGATCGTGCCTTAGAAATTCGATGCATACTTCGTTCCATATCTTTCCTTTCTTCTCAAGTTGTTCTGTTACTCGTTTGGCTACAATCTTGGTCTTTGTTTGCTCTCGGTAAGACACATTGAGGCTGCAGTCACGCCAGTCAACAAGAGTATAACATTTATAAAGAATAATGTCGATGCTTTGTACTAAGTCACTTTGCCGTTCCTCGTGATTGGTGATGGATTTGAGCTCAGAATAACCTTATCAACCACCATATCAGGGCCTCATGTTGAGTCCTTGGGTATACTTTTGACGATATCGGCTGCAGCAGTGTCCTTGGGTTCTTGATCCAAGATTTTATGCCAAGGAATTTCTCTAGTGTTCGTTGCCTTGGTATTTAGCTAGAAAGGCTTCACCTATATCTAAGTATCTAATGTATCTCCACATCAGGAGCAGTGGAAGTCTCTTTAACGCGACCTGCCTTTGTGCCAAAACCAAAGTGCGACACGTTCTTATACTCGAGTAGAGAAGAAGGCCAACATCACGGGCCAGGACGCGAGCAGCAACCCATCGTCTGAATCATGGCACAGAGTTCCATTGTCTCCCGAGGCAGACGGAGGTTTCCCATTACCATCAATGATTTCTTGGGTTGAGGAAATTTCTTGTAGCTAATTTGCAAAACTTTATTAACCGAGGGTAAATAAAGTTATATTTATTTATTTACTCATTAGCTATAAAGTGGCCCGGGAAGGGGACCCCCTATAAAACCTTGCCGTACGTTTAAGTTGTTAAAATTCATGTTGTGGTACCACTTAGGGTGTTAGAATGGAAAGGGATCATCACCAGAGTTATCGCAGTACCTCTTGAGGTATGGGCAATTCCCTCTAAGAGACGTTTCTGCAGGAAATTATGGTAGTTGTATTCAGGAAAACAGATATCTAGTCCAAGATGATGAATACAACTACCATGATTCCCTTCAGGCTCGTCTTATAGCCTGAGAGGGAATTGGTCATTGAGCAAGAAAACAAACAAGAACATATTATTTGCCAGTCGACACTATTACCTTCCACTATTGAACATATGGCTATGCCATCATGTGGGATTTTTCTTCAGGTATGCTTGAGCAGACATGACCCTCCATGCAACCTATTCCAGGCGTTTAGTACAGTAACTTTGGTGAAGACAAGCGCACAACACGTTTGAACGATTTGGACACAACGGAGTGTGAAAAAATCTCGATGTGTGCATATTTTTAAGTAAAACAATAGATGCTGTGATCCGTGTTAGTGGGTAATGCTCTTACCTGTTTGACACGGAAAAACATTTTATTCTTGACACGATAGGAACAGGCTTTCTTTCTTAACAGGTTATTGGGGCCGTTTAACATTCTTGACCGTTAACGCGCAAAGGCTAAAATTTCTCCGTTCCATCAGACGTGGGTCTGGCTATATTGTATGAAAGAACAGATAACCTTCATTCAGAATGGTGGTTAGTTGGAACAGTAATGTGAAGACATTGAGAATGTCAAACGTCTTGCAATGGGGCTTACTGGTTTTTTTTTTTCGGTCATTCTTAATTAATTAATCTCTCTTGCTAACATCATTTGTTTACGCTAATCGCAACGTTACCACTGTTTCAAGGTTTAACCGAGTCGATTTTCTTTGCCTACCCATAAAAGAACGTTGTTCACGGACAATGACATGTAAGTTAGACGAGTAAGGCTGGCCACAAAAGGGCCGCCAACATGGCGTCTGTTCGTTTCGTTACTTTATTCGGAAACAGGAGTTACGAAACTTTTATGGCATAGCTTCCGCGAGAAAATCTACGTTGAACGTACGGAATAGAGTTGCTGTAGAAAACGTTCCCAAGTGTTAAATCGACAATCGACACATGCTACAAAAATTAAACAATAGCAGCTTATGAGAGCTGCCACTGATAGCTCATTCGTAACAGCGACCGCACCGCACCTTGCGTAGCTGGATAGAGTAAATTAATAACAAAGAAATGTCAGTTACTCAATTATAAAGAAACTCTGCGAGCACTATCTTTGAAGTGGTTATAAAAGATCTAGTGATTGAGAGATTTAACTCAAAATTTATATTGAAATATCCGTCTCCAACTGTGCTCAAATTAAATATGCTAACGTTTTGGGTATAATTGTGTGAGATCAGCAATATCGCCAGACAAATGGCGTGTCGAGGATATCCAAGCTGTTTTTGAGGATCATCAAATACAAAATATGAATTGCAACTTGGATTCAGACACCATTTTACTGTGAAAAAGTTTTTGAGAAGAAGAAATGCCCCATTATCTAATGAAAAAGAAAGCAAGAGTACTTACAGTTTTAGTTGCGATCGATCATCATTATTATCCAAAAAAGTCGAAGATATCATGAAACAAACGAAGGACTGTAGGCCTTAAACAGATACAAATTATAATATACACAGATCAAAATAGGAAGCCACCGAAAAACACACCTCAGGGTTATTTGAAGCAAAAAAAGACACCACTGGACACAATGTCGTCAATAAAAGTAGCTAAAAGGCTCATAGGCTTTTTGGTATAATTCCGATTTATTTGCGCCAAGAACGAATGGACTAAACTGACCTACTTTTAGAAAGTGGTAGGTCGGTAAGGCTTCTTCAAGCAGGAACTTTATGCAAATTGGTCAGTACAAAACAAACACCAAGAGACAAGAACATTGCATATCAACTTCGTCAAGAACAACATGTTTCCTAATTCTAGCTTACAAATGCTTACCACGAATTGCTGATCATAACAACACCAATAAAGGCTGCCTTGCAAGAGAGTCAATTGTTTTCAAGGCTCTGGCCTATTTCGTCATTCTCTTGGTTTCCGTGGTTGGAGATCTCTGATTGTGTCGATTACTTACAGGAACAAGCAGTTGAGAAAGTCGGTCAACTTCTTTATTTCCAACATGGCCGTGTCCGACCTGTTCAATCCGTTGACCATCATGCCAATCCAAATCGTTCACATCATTTCAGGTTCTGATTCTTGGAAAGTAGACAGTCCGTGGATGCTGGGAAATATCTTATGCAAACTTTGTTACTTTCTGCCTGATGCTTCTCTCGTTGTTCCCAGCCTCCTGTTGATATCAATGGACAGATTAGTCGCTGCTATCTTTCCACTTTGTACCAAACTCGAGTCATTGAAAGCGCGCTTAATCAACATTCTGTGTACATGGAACGTCGCCATTGCAGTCCATGCACCTTATTTTTATACTTTTAGACTGAAAATAAACCCCTTCGACAATAAAACATATTGTAAATCATCTTAGCGCCCAGCATTTGACCATGTGGAAACAAGCAAGAGATTTATAACGGCAACTTTCATTGCTTTTATCCTGGTGCCCATCTGTGTCTTTGCCATCGTTTATGGCACTATTGCACGTGTTTTGAAAAAGAAGAACACACAGCTTAAGCAACAGCCAACGCTGTCAAGAACACCAGCTTTAGAAAATTGTCCGAATGTCTATAGCTTTAATAATTTCTTTCATTGTTTGTATGATTCCACAACTTTGTCTTCTGTTCGGTAGAACTTTTCTGTGGAATTGGAAAGAAGCAGTCATTTATAGTTTTCGCACGGTTATTCCATTCATAGCAATGTTTATGATGCACTCCTGGAGTGCTGTGAATCCTTGTGTCTGTTTAATATCTAATAAGATCTATTTCAACAGTTTTAGAAAACTTCTGCATTTATCTAAATAACCTGGCGTTACTTTACAAGAAGAAAAAAGCGGGACGAAAAATATTATTTTCTTAAGTTCCTTTATTCGAATAGCGACACCTGGAAAAAATTATTTTCAAATTAAAGGATATTTGCTATAGATTTGAAATTTAAATTTCGAGCTGAATATAATTACTTTCTTCTCTTGACGTACGCTCATCTTTTGATAAAACCGTTGGGTGAATGAAAAAATTCTAATTCACCAAATAAAGTAAATTTTTTTTTACTATTTTATTTTATTTAAAGAAATCTTATGCTCCTCTCAGATGGCATTTTGTAAAACTGAGTAAGGCTGTCCTTTTCTCTAGAAATTCCGGAAAATACCGTTTCATTCGTCACTGGAAATTTTCGCAAACGGAAGCGCCCTCAAATCTGATGGAGGGAGGGGGGGGGGGGTAACTCTTTAATAACCCGACTGGTTCGGCTCTCTCTAGTCTCTCTTACAAAACGTACTATCTTTAATCTCAAAGGTTGACAAATAGACAACATAAGTTACAAAATACTCAACGTTCTCGCATGTTTAGATTTATACAAGTGTTCCATGGAAAACGTGGAGAAAAATCTCCAAATACAAGAAAATAAAGATCAGTGGCGCGGAGACCATGCGGGTCATGTAAAAAGCCCCAAGAGCTAGCCCCCAAGCGGCTGGCGCCTTCTGCACACGGGGTTAATGACCCCCTCGCTAAGTTCTCCACGAAAATTGCATGCTACGCCCCTGAGCCTCGAGGTGAACATACATGTAGCACGGTGGAAAGGGTAGAAAATTCCAGCAATGTTTTTTTTTTTTTGAATTAGCTTTAGCATTGTTTTTGCTGGCCCGTAATCGGCCGGTGGGCATTACGGGAAAACAATGCCCTAGAATTAGCCAATCAGAGCTCGCGTATATCGGCTACAAACACAAGCCCTATGAGAAGGACTGTAAACATACAGATGATCAACCGTTAACGGCGACGGATGATTCTGACTCGTCAAATCACAACCACAATATATTTATTACAACAACCCGATAAAAACTTGACAAACTTCTGATGCCCGTTAATCATCTATATGACAAAATTTGAGGAAACATTCAAATCAATCGAAGCCAAGAGACGATGAGATCCTCATCTCTTGTCGAAGCCCAGCCACAATTGATCCTTCCTATGACTAAATTTGAGGAAGAAAATGACGATAGCAATTTTTTGTTGTTAGAATTTTTATTTTGAAAAAAGGAATCTGCCTTAAAAAGAAAGGATATCCAGCCACCAGCAAAACGTAATAAATTGCACATTGCTCGATTTTGTTAGACACCGTGTTTGTGAGCAGGTGAAAAAAAATGGTGGAAAAAAAATTTAAATGTCAAGGTGTTTGAAGTCTTTCAAAAACTATTAAATAAAGAGCTAATAAAAAACTAGACAATTTTTTTTCTTTTTTTTTTTTTTTTTTGCATTGCTTGTGTTTTAATTTCTGTTAACTAGAGCCTGTTAAAGACTATAACTTCAAACCAGTAGTCTCCAGAGGATTTCGTATCGTATGTATACTATGTATATCAGACTACAGGCCCAGCAGGCTTGAATTACAAAGGGACCGCCACACTGACTATTAGATGTCCCTGCTTAATGGGGATATGCCTGAGTGAGTAAGTGACTGAATAAGACGTCTTATTCTTATTTAAATTTGTCTTCCGAAATAAATTGGAGTTCACTGAACAAAGTTCCCATGGCGCCATCAAAAGCTTGGAATAGTCCAGAAATCGCCAAGCTAATTGTCATAAAAGCCTGGTTTGTAGAATTATAGCCATGCTCCCGTGACAGCGATCAATAATGTCAGCTAAGTTTATAACTTTGTTTTACTTGGACAATGGTTTTGCGAAGTGGTAAATTCCCATCTCATTGAAGACAAGAGTTTAACAGCTTTTCGCATGATGAATTTCTAATTAACATACGCTAATTAAAAATCTGAGAAGAAAATAATTAATACAGAATCCGAACAAGAACAATAAAACGGAAACTAAAAAGGTGAAAAATATGCGTATATCAATCCGGCAATAACTAAAGGAAACGCACACCAACTGGAAGGGACGTCAGGATGATTTGAAAAGAAGTAAACATGTTGTCTTTTTGAAAAAGCTCTCATGTCTCCTTGCTTGTTAAATGTTGATTAATTTTTCATTGAAAGCATTGCATTTCTGAAGACGTCAAAAGCAGGTGATGCAGTGTCATATGTGTAATATTTATCTACTGCCGACGCCGATCATCTACTTTTTCGTTCAGTCTTGATAAAGTTACCAACGCAAACCAAACAAGAAGTTCTTTCATTGACATCGATATAGATAAAAATGTATAAAAATTCCAGTGTTGCGTTGCCCTTCACAAATAATTTTAACACAACGGAATACGTTGACAACTACTTCGATAAAAACTGTCTTGGGAGCGAGTCAAAAATTGTTGAAGTGGTTTGCAAAGCAGTGGCCTATTTCATCATCCTTATCGTTTCTTTAGTTGGAAATCTTCTGGTTTTATTTATTACTTATAAGAACAAGCAGTTAAGAAAGTCGATCAGCTTCTTTGTCTTCAACATGGCCGTCTCCGACCTGTTCAACCCATTGACCATCATGCCTATTCAAATCGTTCACATCATTTCAGGTTCTGATTCTTGGAAGGTAGACCGTCCGTGGATGCTGGGAAACATTTTGTGCAAACTTTCTTACTTCCTTCCCGATGTTTCTCTTGTTGTTTCCATCGAAAGTCTCCTGCTGATATCAATGGACAGGTTCGTCGCTACCATCTTTCCACTGTATACCAAACTCGAGTCATTAAAAGCGCGCGTAATCAGCATTCTGTTCACATGGATCGTCGCAATTGCAGTCCATGCACCTTATTTGTACACTTTTAGACTGAGAATGCGCCCATACGACAAGAAAGCATATTGTAAATCATCTTGGGGCCCTGATCATGTGGAAACAAACAAAAGATTTGTAACGGCAACTTTCATTACTTTTATCCTGGTGCCCATCTGTGTCTTTGCCATCGTTTATAGTACTATTGCATGGGTTTTAAAAAAGAAAAACAAGCAAACTAAGCAACAGCTTTCTTATCGCCAACGCTATAGAGAACAACAGCTGAGAAAAATTGTACGAATGTCTATGACTTTAATACTTTGTTTTGTTGTTTGTATGATTCCACAGCTTTGTCTATTGTTTGCTCGAATTTTTCTGTGGAATTGGGGAGAACCACCGATTTGCACACTTCGCACGGTAATACCATTTATAGCAATGTTTATGATGCATTCGTGGAGTGCCGTAAATCCTTGCATCAGTCTGATATGTATGAAGATCTATCGCAATAGTCTCAGGAAAATTCTGTCAATGTCTTAGTGATTGCCTTTCGAAAAATATGCTTAACAACTATATCAGTAGTGTCTTTTTACCGAACCAAGTCTTTTAGGACAAGACGGAGTTGAACAATTGATTAGAAAACTACACTCTTTTATATATTTCCATCTCGTTTTTGACATAAACGTTTTCTTTAGAAAGGGCCATATCTAAACAAACAACTAAATATTTTACTATATTCATTTATTTCCGTGCTCAGGAAACCTCGAATAGCATGCTGTTATTCATTACCTTTCCCATTAACTGTCTATGAATAAGGTTTAGGTACAAACCAACCATAAAGACTTAAAATAAAATAAGATAATCGAAAGTTAAATTAACGTTGTCCATTCGTTTTGAAGTGGTCATAGTTGACATTTTCAACTCTTACCAACCAGTTTTAGCATGAAGAGGCATGTGATGGAAATAACACATATACATTAAATAACTCGGGGGTTTACATCCTAAGCGGCCTGTTAGTTTTAACGTTATAGCTATCCCAAGTCTTCTTTCCTTCTCGCCAAGCTTTTAGCTGCTTTGCGGTAAGACGTAATTACTTGACTTAGTCTTCTTCGCTCCCACCGGAGCATAGGACCCCCACTGTAGCTTTCCATCGGATCGGTTTTGTGCAGTCCGTTTCTCTTGATTGCATGACATCCCCAAGTCCTCATGCTCCAGCGGTATGGACTCCGTCCACGACTTCTTTTGGTCTGCCTGGACAGGCGAGTGATGTTCGTGACAGGTTTTCTCAGAGCGTGACCCACCCATCTCTATTTCCGCCTCCGCATGGTAACTTCAATCCTCTCTGCGCTGCCACAACTCCTCCTTCGAGAACTTCCCTGGCCACCACACCCCTACGATGCGACGGAGCCTACCGTTGATGAAGGTCTGAAGTTGGCTGACAATCTTCTTTGTTAGTTTCCAGGTCTCAGATCCATGATAAAGCAGAACCGATTTTGCGTTGGAATTGAAGATCTTTATCTTCCTCCACAGAAAAATGAACTTTGATCTCCATATCGGTCTTAAAATGGAGAGAGCAGTTGGTGCCTTCCTGCACCTGGCCTCAACATCTTCCTCAGTGCCGCCAGTGGTGTTGATAAGGCTGCCAAGTGAAGGCTGTTGCTCTACTTCTTCTTCTTCTTCTTCTTCTTCTTCTTCTTCTTCTTCTTCTTCTTCTTCTTCATCATCATCATCATCCGATCCATTGTGGAGGGCATCATACCTATTGGCTAGTGCAATTACGAACTCCTCCCTCGCACTTTGGCCTCTGAGTCTGTACGTGCAGTATTTTCGTCGTGTTGACCTGGTCTTCTTCAAGGCCAAAAGCTTCATCAGCCCCAACAAGATGGTGATCCGATTCTACACCCACACTGCATTTCACCCTTGTGTCCTGTAGCCAGATCTTCCATGTTCTGCTTATAGCCACATGCTCAATCTGGTTCTCAGAGGTCCCAACAGGGGATCTCCATGTAAGCTTGTTAATTTCTTGTGTGGGAGGAGTGTTCCCTCAATGCACAGAAGTCACAGAACATTTGGCTATCCTAACTGATCACTCCTTCACAATGACTCGCCAGAGACGCTTATCGATTACTATTGTCTGAGCCCACATTCGCATTTTATTGAAGGCAGTTCGAGGCTGGTGGTAAAAGTCTTACTTCACTTCCTCCTCAGCCTCATTGGTTGGTGCGTAGACTTGGGTGATTGAGTTGTTCTGGCACTTAGACTCAAACCTAGCAGAGATAATTCACTCAGAGATCGGTTCCCACTCCTTTAATCTCTGTCCGGCCTCCTTTGACAAAATTAATGCACACTTTTTTCGTGTGGCGCATCATTACCTGCCAGGCCAGAATAGAATACCTATCTTCAGTTGTCAAGTCGACCCTCCGGGCCCCTGTCCATCTTATTTCGCTAACGCCCAGATAGCAAGTTCCAGCCTCCTCATTTCCTTGATTACTATTGTCTGAGCCCACATTCGCATTTTATTGAAGGCAGTTCGAGACTGGTGGTAAAAGTCTTACTTCACTTCCTCCTCAGCCTCATTGGTTGGACCCTGTCCATCTTATTTCGCTAACGCCCAGGATAGCAAGTTCCAGCCTCCTCATTTCCTTGAGGAGTTTGTGCAATCTATGTCCCGATTCGGTTACAGTGCTTGGGAGACAATAGCTTCCGCCTTGAGGGCGTCGTGGTTTGCCCCCCCCACCCCACCCCGCCCGCCCCGTCCCCTCTGTGTCGTTATTGTGATGGGTAAACGTTACTTGCCCTTCCAATCCTGTGGGACAATCAGGAGAAGGTGTAGCTGTAATGTTAGTTTGTGTAACCGCTTTTATCCACTCGGCGGGTCGTTAACCTGGGTAGCTTCACGTGCATCTATTAGTCTCTGGAGTCACTGGAGTGTTTCCACCCAACTTTCGACCTAAGTACACCACCACACCACGATCAGGCACCTCCAAAGAGGTGGGGACTGTTTTGTCCCTAGGTGCTCCGACTTCCGTAGATATTTTAACAAATATCTAGCTAAGTAAATATTATTTGAAAACTTAGCAATTCAGAACATAGATTATGACTAGAAACTGAGGAAACCCTAAGCGCTTTTGTTTTATACCTTTGAAATTTAAATGAAAGTAAGTTTTGAATAGCAAGGCTAGATACATGTTTCGAATTATAAGCGCTTTTCAGGATTAATGAATTGATGCTCACAGAATGTCGAAATCTCTCGATTAATTAAAAATAATTTATTTCAGAAATCCATTTATCTCACTAGCTAGGAGTAAGCTTTTTTTCTTGAACATTTTTTGAAAAAGATATAAACGTATGCCTTTTGTGTTTTATGAGCAATTAAAGAAATCTGAAAACTTGTAAAATGGTCGATTTGGAGGTATCCCGAGTTCTGACAGAGCATCGAAGCATTTTTTCTAGCTTGCGTCTGAACTATTCAAAAAGAGCAAATATTCGGAAGGATTATCTGTGCCACAACCTCAGTGACAGATACATCCATTAAACCAGGCACAGGAACAAACACTTTTCATTCAGAGACGGAAGTTAGGCGAAAGTGTGTTTCCTTGGACCAATTATTCACGCAATATTTTTTCCTTGTCTTTCCGAAATCCTTCAATCCAGCATTTTAATGGGCCTAGACTGAAATATTACTTGCAAAACTTTCAAGTATGTGACCGTTAATTCACAATTCCTTGGACTGTATCGTGTTCTCCTGCAGTACTAGGACAGTGTTTAGGTGAGAGCTTGGTGGAAAAGTAGAATAAATGTACAAGCTCTCAGTATTACGCATTATAGACCACAAAAGTATCTGACCAAATATCGTAATAATTAATCACCTGGAAAATCAAACTTTAGCCCTAAAAAATGAGAGCCGCCAGTCAAAAAGATAGCTGCAATATGTTAATATTCATTTATTGTTTTCCGTAAAGGTTAGTATTAAAACTTTGGAAAAATAAATATCAAAGATTGGCGAGGCGCTCTTATATTAACGTAGAAGTTATATGTTTCAAATTCCTTGCATTCTGAAGGGGGCATGAATAACAGATTTATTTCTGAAAATAAAAGTCTTTACTATCAGTTAAATGGATGTACACAGGCTCGGCGTTAATTATCGCCTAGAACTGAACAGCACGTACGTACACCTGCATTGCACGTCAGTTTATAATAATGTATATAAAAGATCATATTTTCATGTATGATGCCAAGTTTGGGACAAACTGTCAGTGACGTTGTTTGGAAAGGCTTTCAATGAAAATTACTCCATTATTTATTGACTCTGTCACTTTCCCACACGCCTATCAGCATATCTTTATTTCAACATGCGTCACTAAAATGGACTTTATAAATGAGTGACCACTTTCTCAGGCACAGAATTTAAAGAAACGAGCTCGCGATTCTTTGTATGTTAACAGCAGTCAACCCAGACGATTGCAAAAAAATACTTGACCGTGTACAGAAGATCAAACAGAAACATGTTTGAGAACACCAACGTTAGTTGGCCATCCATAAACAGTTCTCTGGCAAAGCAAGATGCTCGAAACGTTACCGACCGCGATTGCCCTAAAGCGGACTCCACAACGGAAGTGGCAGTGAAAACCCTGGCTTATTTTGCCATTCTTCTTGTTTCATTCGTTGGTAATATCTTTCTCGTCTTGGTTATTTACAAGAACAAGCAGTTGAGAAAGTCGATTAATTACATTGTTTTCAACATGGCCATGTCCGACCTTTTCGCTCCGTTGACCATCATGCCCATCAAAATAGTGCCGATCATTTCAGGGTCTTATTCTTGGAAAGTCGACAGTCCGCAGATACTGGGAAACACTTTGTGCAAACTTTGCTACTTTCTTCCCGATGTTTCTCTTGCTGTTTCCATCCAAAGCCTCCTGATAATGTCAGTGGACAGGTTTATCGCTGTCGTCTTCCCTCTCAGTGCAAAACTCATCTCATCAAAGGTGCGTTTGACGAGCATTCTGTGCACATGGATCATTGCCGTTGCAGTTCATGCGCCTTATTTCTACACTTTCCGGCTGACCACCTTACAAAATGAGAGTTATTGCATTTCATCTTGGGCACCGGCATTTGACCACGAAGAGACAAACAGGAGATATATCACAGCTACATTCATCGCTTTTATCATTGTACCCATTTGCCTCTTAGCTCTTGCATATAGCTCCATAGCGTTGACTCTGAAGAAGAAGTTCAAGCAACGTAAACAGCAACTGTCTTGCCACCAACACCATCGAGACCGACAGTTCAGAAAAGTTATTCGACTGTCAGCTGCGATAATGATGGCCTTTATTTTCTGTATGGTTCCACAGCTTGTATTCGTATTTACTCGAGTTTTCCTATGGAATTGGGAAGTGCCACCAATTTGTGTATTCCGCAACGGCAACGCGATCCCATTCAGTGCCACCTTTATGATGCATTCCTGGAGCGCTATAAACCCATGTATTTGTTTTGTTTTTAACCGAAACTATCGTAACAGTCTTAAACATGTGCTTTTCTTTGGTCGTTTTAGTCGCATGAAATTCGACTTGAAAGATAACCAGCTAAAGGAAACAAAAATGACATCGATTCACAGTCTCCGAAGCAGTCAAAGTACGCCGCATTCAACCAAACTTTAAAACCGAACATCAAATATTGCAGACTGGCTGAATTCACATACACTTTCTAAAGGATACAGCAACAGCTTATCATCAACACCTCTTTGCCAATATCAAGTCAAACTGAGTCTTTCGATCTCCAACAAACTTTGAACCTCGATGCAGGAGTACTGTACGATTTGATTGCCGGAGAGAAGACGACCAGTTGTTAGAGAGAACTATTTCAGCGTGTCTTGATTCAAGAGCACTTCTAAAGTATAGTTTCACCGAAGAATCGGCTTTTCTTGTCTGCTTGATCCAATGACATTGATTTTAAGAGATTAATAAGAGATTTCAAGTGCATTTTAGTGGAACAATTCACCTATTCAGGGTCCGTAAAACATCGCCTAATTTAAGTGATCCTGTACAATATATGTAAGTCGTATCTTTGAATATTAAGAGTAAAGAAAAAGTAGCAAACGGTCACGTAGTTCGAAAAAAGATATTGAAGCGAGAAAAGTGCTTTATTTTAATTTGCTAGTTGCTGGTTCGGTTAACATCTGGCGATAATGATTTTTTCCATGATAAAAACAATTTACATTTATTTTTCGAACACATTTAAAAGCGTTTTTATCTCGTGCGATCGATATGGTTTCTGTGTTGCAGTGTTTTCATGATTAATTATACAGAAAGACGTTGAAATGATTAAAAGCGCGTGCTTTTTTTAAGATTGATTCGAAGATACGTCTGCGGCTTCATCTCAAATAGATCCTCTCGTTTTATATTTCGACAGCAGCCAACCCACATTAAACAAAGTATCTGGTATGCTATATGACAGAGAAAGCCACGCAGCTTTAAATTGAACTCATCAGCTGAAAACGTTTTCGTGGAGGTAACAACAGACTGAGGCTTTCAGAGTTTCAGAGTTCAGAGGTTGCGACACACTAGTCGATTCCTAAATGAAAGCTCTCGTTTTTCGATAGTACCCAGCCCGCATTAAACGACACCTTTGATAACAGATGGTTTTTTATTTATTTTTAAAGCGGGACTTGATGCAAATTCCTCGTATCCTTCTTTCTGTTTTTTTTTTTGTTTGTTTGTTTGTTTTTGTTTTTGTTTTTTCTTTGTTTTTTTTGTTTTTTTGAGAAATCGCGTTTTGTCGTGGCTTCCTTCTAAATCAGATACCGAATATTTATATCTAGATATTAATTAGACCGAGGTTCTTTCAATGAAGATGGAAAATTTGTCTTAAAAGTTGAATAACTTAATTTGTTTGATAGGTAGCCCTTCTCGTCAACATGTGTACTGTAGTTTAAGCCAATCATTTGCTTTTTTAAATTGATTGTGGGCACTTATCTTCCCCAAATGAATACGCCGACAAACATGAGGTCTAACAATTAAGGAAACAACGCACCCGAATGTGTTTCCTCTTTTTTTCCAGGGGTATATTTTAATTTCATGCCATAAACAGCCAACATCAATTTTTCCTCAATTAAAATGATTTACATGATTTGTGTTGTGCGACAGAAGTGAGATGAAAAGGAAGGTTCAGGTATGGGGGCCGTCTAATTGAGTGATAAATCTGGGATTTTGTGTAAAATTAACATCAACCTCACATGATCATGAATATCAAACATCCCAATAACTGAGAAAAGAGAACATATGTTTCGGCTGCAAGTCTTATTAAGTAACTTCTTTTGAACGTAAAAGTCCGTAGTTTTTTTAATAAGATTTACAAGACAGTAACTGTTGCGGCTATTTCGTGTTGCCTATATTTCGTGTTTTCTTTGTGTCCTTTTTTGTTCCTTATGTTAATGTATTTTTTCACATTCTGCATGCTTTTTTTTCTCGCATCGTATGTAAATTTCGTTGCGTATATATTTGTGTTATCCCTTCATGTTCATTTAGTGCTAGTTTATCGTCCGGTACACTTCTAACTTCTTGGTTCTCAGAACCCCGTTGCCAGCATTTTGGTAAGCCGTTCAGTTTATCGTCTGTTTTGTATTTTCCTCTTAGTTTTCTGCCGTCTTCGGTTAGTAATTTGTATTAATTCGTCTTATGTTTATCTTTAGGAATTTACCTTCCTCCTATGGAAAGTCAAATAAATTTGCTAGTCAGGACTAATTGAATCTCGCTTTAAGTTGTGTCTGAAGTCGGCCCTCTGCCTCTTCAGTAACACTCAGTTCGTTGTCGATTGTACGCGGTATACAAACACAACAACGTAATTCCTTTATAGTGTATTACATTCGGCTCTCGATGAATGAACGAATAAATGAACGAACGAACGAACGAATGAATGAACGAACGAGTGAACGAACGAACGAATGAATCAATGAATCAATGAACGAACGAACGAACGAATGAATGAATGAATGAATGAATGAATGAATGAATGAATGAACGAACGAACGAATGAATGAAAGACTTTATTTGAGTGTCAAAGGGTATTAAGCTTTAAAAGAAAACTAATTGGGGACACTCTTTTTCAAGCAGGGTACGTTTAGCAAAAGTTAGTGCTTAAACCATTGGCAGTGTGGCAATTTGAAGCAAAAGGTTGCGACAAAGCTGCTTTTCATTTTTCATAACTTCACTAATCTTGCAGTGCGACGCAGTAGTGACTATTTCCTGTTACACGTATATAATGCTTCAAAATACTTAGAATCATATAATCCTTCAAAATACACTTTCATACGAGGCCACTGTTCTCTTCGCGCTGGTTTGTGGAAGCCACAATTAAGAGTCCATGTCCATAAATATGGAAAATTACTCGGCAAGGGTCGAAAATTCGATTTCGCTCATATTTTTACGGTAGATAGGCTAGGGCATGACAAAAAGTACTGAATAGTTTTTTTGGCCAAATATGCTTTTATTTCAAAGAAATATGCAAATTACCAAATTCCGTTAAAATCGTCATTTGACGCACCATTTTATTAAACAAGTTTGAGAGCCTCGCATGCAAAATCACATCATTCTTCCGTCTTTAAAACACTCAAATATTTTTGTGCAATGTTTAATTGTGTACTGGGTTGATTTTAGGGAATGTTGCGGTTTTTGTTGGGTGCAAAATAATTAAATTTCGAAGACATGTATTTCATTCACTTAAAAGTACTTCGTAAAAATAATTGATTTTCACCATGTGCGAAACCTTCAAATGGATTAAGCTTCTGGTGGTTGAATCGCAGAAGGATGGTCTACAGATTCCTGTAAAAATTTCTTTGGGCAAATGATTGTGAGCGACGCGAGAACTTTTCAAAGTACGTTAAACATGCAGATATTTGACCATCCGTCGTCAAATTTCAATTTACGGGTTAGACATATATTTTAGCACGCGCCACATGTCTTGAGCTATATTAAGTTGAAATAGACACAGAGCTGATAATTTCGAAATGTTCTAACCTTATTTGCTGTAAAAGGCAGGTCCAAAACCCGATTTGACGTGTTTCCGTCACCATTTGTCGCACATAAAGCAGAAGTTTGCTTTTGTTTACACAACGTCCGATGTACATCGCCAACTGTCAACTTATTTAATGGTCGAATACCATGAATCTATGACCCTCTTTCGATAGTTGTTTGTTTTGCACTCCACCAAAATATTACGTTTGATCACCGTTTGATCTATTGCTGCTTGAATCCTTGCTTGCAGCGGTTCGTTGTTTGTTCGTCACGCAATGCTGTCATCCCATTTTAGGGGCTAGGGGTAGGACAATTTCTATCCTAATACGTAAGGGTCCGAAAGGCTTGGAACCACAGGGAGCACACAATCTTGTTGAGTAGGAAGAGATTAAATTAAGCAGTGAAAAGAATGAATAGTTAACCATTGCCCGTGTTGTCATCTTTTACTAGACAACCGCTACCTACACGCCCTGCGTAAATACTGTAACGCTAAACTCGTACCTAGGTCTTTTCGCACTGTGCAATTATTTTTGGTCTACATATAATACAGTGGGCTACCCTCGGGGAAATGGGAGGTGGCCGCTTAATAGGGTTTGTGTACCTTGAATACTTTTTCACCATCGGGTTATAAATTTAGCTAAATTTCTTAGTAGACATGGAGTTAATTCAAGACAATCACGGTAGACGTCATTCTCGGAGACTCTGGGGCAGTTAGTTAAAAGGGTCCTCGCCCGAACTTTTTTCGCACCCGTTTAGACTTTTCCCCGCTCCCAATAACTGCCCCTGGGTCTCCGAGAATGACGTCTATAATGATTGTCTTGAATTGACTCCATGTTCACTAAGAAATTTATAACCCGATGGTGAAAAAGAAGAAGCTCTTTGATCAAAAATCATGATTTGTGTTCAGCTCAGTGTCTAATGTACAGCTGGGTTTTTGTGACATAATCACGTGTCTTAGTCTCCCTGCAAAGAAGAACAACAGATATGAAACAAGTCTTAAAATAACCCAGACATTTCCAGCCTGTGTGCACCTGTGAAAGCAGCTCTTGACTGATCAAATTTGAAGGCTAAGGCACGTTCAGTCGGTGGTTCCAATTTAAGAAATACCAATACAGAGTCATCTTTTCATTGATATACACACACAAAAAATTGTTTTTAATTACAACGCATTGTGTGTCAGCCTGTGCGACACACTTCATACTTCGGCATACTTCACTTCGTGCCGATTCGATTCCAGGCGTTCGTTTTGTTAGAGGAGCATCGCGAAGAACAGCGAATGGGAAAAAATAGGCGAAAAGAATGGGCATATTGGGTATGACCTAGCTACGTCGCTATCCAAGAGGGATCGTTTGTTCTTTCGTAAGATAAAACACACTTTCGCAAGTATTAATTAAACGCTTTGTCTTTTTGTAATAATCCGAGCTGTCGTCAATTTGAACAACATTTTTTATTGTTTTGTATAAAATCTTTAAACTGATCGTGAATAATTTTATCCAGAATTGTTGCTTTCGTTATTTAACAGATTAGAGTGAAAAAAATTCGTATGAAAGTTCATTTTAGTGCTACACTAGGCACTGCACTGTATTTCTGTTAAAATAGGTATTTATGAAAGTTTTTTCTTAGAAATTTAAAGTAGTTTAAGCAATAATAGCAATTAAGACAATTTTATAGTAATTGACAGCTTTCCTGTGGTAACTTCCAGCTGCAAGAGGTTGCAATTTTTGATAAAAAATGAACAGACGTTCTCATTAAAGGAGCTCTCAGTGACGGTTTGCGCATATTGAAAAGTTTAGCCTCAATTTTTCAAAATCGTCGTTTGTAATCCGTTTAATCTTCTCCATCCTTAGCCATCCTTGTTCCTTTATGGTTTATCATTATCCCTTTGGTGTTTTTCTATCTTATTAAACTGTTATTTTCAGGTTTCCTACCATTTAAAGATAATTTTTATCTGGCCAAAATAACTCAAAATACCTAAGCCCCTTTAAGATTATGAGATTCATATTTGAACAGGATGGGTGCAAGGTAACAGCTTTCGCTATATACTAAAGGAGCAAGACTATTCGAGAGTGAAAAAAACCTAGCGAAACTAAGACAACACTCCACAAACTGCTTCATGTGCTCTTTTTATTCCACACAGTGAGCAGCTGAGCTTGATATTCCAGTTACTTGGTCAAGTTACATATTTCTTCTTAGCCATTTTTATTCTACTTTCACTTTTCATTACTTAAGTTATATTTAGTTTTATGACATTAATTCGAGGAAATACGCATTTATTTTAATTCTTTTTTCGTGTTCGTTAAATCGTCATTCAGCAACCCAAACGTTCGGCTGCATCACAAAGCTGATGTCTCACAGCAAAACTATGCACCTCCTGCTAATGAAAAGAACAAAAATACAATGCATCTGTAAACAAAAAGGGACTGGACATCCTTTACATTATTAACTTAGGAAAGGTATCTTAGCAATTGCAAGCACACTTGAAAAACTCTTCAATTTTTGCAATCATTCCTAGCAATGTCCAGGAAAATTTTAACACAAATATGTACAAGGAAATTAATGGGAAGACCACTTGCCCTTACATTTATCCTACTTGCTCTTTTCTCCTGGAACGATCTTTTCCCAGATAAGGCACCATTTCCAAAGGCATCACATCCAAGTGAAGATAACGTCAGAAGAACAAATACAAAAATAAAGCAAGGAAACACTTTGGTTGCCATTTTCTTATGGGAGACTCTCTCGGCTGATCTTCACCAATGGTTTTGGCTTTGCTAGAGAATGCTTTAAGAACGGATTCTAAAACGTTGTGTTTAAATAGACCACTAAAACCCAGTTATTTCTAAGCAAATAATAAAGATTGGCATTCTCTGTAAGGAGCATCATTGAACATGAAACTGAAGAACTATTCCTCAAGAATGGTAGAGCGAAAATGAAGTACCATAAGAAAAAATAATTTGAGTTTGGATATAAATAACTTCATTCTTTTTTCTTATTGTTGTTTCTCCTCAGGAGATACAATGAAGGTTTCTTTTAACTGTGTGTGTGTGTGTGTGTGTGTGTGTGTGTGTGTGTGTGTGTGTGTGTGTGTGTTTTTAAACTAACCTATATATCTTTACTCACTCGGGTTTGGTCCATTTCAGAATAATTTCTGGCTATGTGTTTTGACATTTATTTACAAAGCCTGAACGCCGTTATGGCTCATTACGTTTTAAAGGTGAATTTGCAATCTGCTTGTTATCTAAACATGATTTAAATTTCGGTCGTGTGACATTGATGCTAGCCAAACCTCAAACAACATGTATGTGGACTTGTCATTTAGTTACAACACTTAGGTGCCATTCTCTTTTTTTACTTTTGTTCTTTACTTATAGTTTATGTAATCCATATTAATCCATAGCGCCTTTTTGTTTCCTCCTTACAGTATTGAAATTAATTTATAACATAATTGCGTTCTTTAACCATTGTAAATAGTTGTATTAGAAATAAGAATAAAAAGCGATTACTTCTGAGGTTAAAGTTGTTAACAGCTGTTTAGTACATTTCGTATTGCAGTTTTTAATTCTCTCCAAAAATGATATCGCAAAACTCAAATTGAGTCCGACGTTTGACATGAGAATCAATATGTATAAATGCTTGAAAGAAAGGCCATTTTTCTCACGCAAAGGAACCCGGTCTGTTTCTTCCTGCCAAGAAATACGAGTTAAAGAGCGAGGCAGCTGTTAAACGAGAAGCAATAATTAAAAAAAAGGGAAATAGGTATGAAAAAAATAAATTATAATAACAAGAAAAACATCTGAAAGATAAAATTTAATTTTTTTTCCATAAAAAAGAAAAACAATAAAGAAACTGAACGGAGCACTTTTACCATACTTATTCCGGAACGTGATCATCGTTGAGTAATCATTGTTCATCGTGCAACATTTACTGAATGGTAATATATTTTTATTACTTCTCCTTCGCTTCAGCAGTTTTATGTGAATTATGTTGTCGGTTATATAACCTACCTCACACGAAACGCCAATCTTCATTAATGCACTTTAAAATCATGCATTGAAGTTGCCTATCTGAACTCAGATGACATCCGTATTCCTCAGTAATCGTTGTTCGGTTAACTCTTGCTTAATAGAATGCCACACACGAAATGCCAATCTTGATTGCCAGAACTAATTACGGTTTGGTTTCCTATTAAAACGCACTTTCTAGTGGCATAGAAGCATTCTAGCACAAAACCAAATCATTGCTGCCCCGAAAACGATATCCCTCGTAAGGAAATGACATCAAAAGTGTTTCCTTGTGTCATATGTGCATTCGTCCTTTTGGTGTTGTTTTCAATTGAATGTGAAACTTTTATAATACACAGGCCACTTGGTAAAATTTTATTTCTTAGGAAGAACAGCTTACTAGTGAGTAAAGTCATTTTGAAAATATATATTATAAAAATATATAAAAATATATATATATTGTTATGCAAGGTGCTTATTGTTTTTAACAGTTAACAGTTACACAGGGATACTTACCTGTAGAAAGTATTGAAAGGTGCGTGACTGGGCATACACACGAATTAAAATGATGCCAGAGAGTTGGACTTTTGCAGTGCATGTGGCCTTTCAGATTAATTTTTTCTTGCTCTTAACAGGAGGAGATGGATGCAAAACATCAGCTGTGTGATGTTGCTGAACGCCTTGGTTGCTCAAGTGATCATTTAACAAACAGAAAATGAACCAAAGTTGTATTTCCTCTAGTGTAATTCCACAAAATTAAAGCAAACTTGTCACTAAGTTAACGTCACAAATGCGGGTATTGTTATAAATAAACGTTTTGAGACTGAAGAGAAATAAAAAGTGTACAGCTATGTTTTTGAAGCTAACATCGTGTAAAAGGTCATGAACTATATAATTTAATGCATAAAGTTTTAATTTATTTTTCATTGAGCAAGTGATGTACTGCCATTGGGTGTTGACTTAGGAAAAAACAGTGGTTTATATTCAACTTTCAATAACATTCTAGCTTAACTAATTTAAGCTTACCTAAATACGATACCTCTTCTGATAGATATCGATTTTCACAACTTGAATAGTTTAAGCTTTGATAACAAAGAAAAATCTGCTTAAGGAGAATTTATTTTTGATACCGATCGCAGTACTGGGCGCAGCATTTTCAGTTTCCCTAAAATACCTTAACTGGAACGGCTTGAATAAGATTAAACACCCCCGCTCTGTCTTTAGACAACGAGCAAAACTACACAAAAATGTAGAACGTTATTTCTAGTTTGAACAGAAATGAAGTAATCAAAATTAGACGACAGTCAGTGAGTCAAAATAATTCAACGACATTTACTTTCACAGGGTGTGGGTAGGTAAGGTAAAGTCTACATACAATCCAAGTGGCCCATCAGGCCGAAGCTTATCCCGGTTTCTGTAGCATGAAGTGACTAGGAGTATTTCTACTCCCCCCTGGTTGGGATGCAAGTCCATCGCAGGGTTACCCCTATAGCATCACATTCGCCGGTAACCATTTATACACCTGGGTGGAGAGAAGCACTCTGAGAGTAAAGGGTCTTGCCCAAGAACCGCTCTATCCGGAGACCAGCGCACTAAGCAAGAGGCCACCGCGCCTCCCAACAGGGTCTGAGTAATACTTATAATTTTTACTGGTGAGATTTCTTCCCTCGTTTTAAATAAAAGATGAGGATAGATACCAGTAACTGCTAAGGAAAAAGAAACGGACGGGGATCCTCTGCAATAGAAAAATGGCCTTACCTTCGAGTATCCCGTTTCTTATAATTAGTTCCCTAACTCAAACAAAACGTTACTTTAAAGATTTTAAATTCAAAGTAGTGTCCGCCTCAACTGTGCGGCATCGTGATGACAATTTTATTTATATTTGAACGTTTTCTGACGTGTAAATATTGTTAATATAGATCAGGTTCTTATAAGGTCAGAAGTTTTTAATTTTTACCTATTAATACATTGTTATTAGGTCTTTCTTTTGTTTTATACACGACCCCACAATTGCAAGCTGTTAGCTTTAAAACTTATCGTGTTAAAATAAAGGATTTTTGTTCTATTCTATTCCATTCTAATTCAGACCGATGTTAAAGGCATTGTGAAGGGCTTTTGTTGATGGTATTATCGATAGTGATGAAAAAGTTGCTTCTTCTAAAATACCGAATTCAAGACAAGAGTGGAAAATTCATACCCTATTTGAGAATAAAATGACCCAAATCGATACTCCATTTCCGATCAAAACGGCTAAAACGCGATAGCATTTGGGGCCGCACATATGCATACCTATACGGCCCATATAAGGTAGCACCCCCTACGGGATCAGACGCCCGACTTGATATTCATTACAAGTACATGTTCCAAGGCAAGGCCATTTTTCTCTCCCGGGGGATCCCTGCCCGTTTAACATTGAAGTACCCCTCTTCCACCGAAATTTCACATGTACGACTTTTATTATCATGCTTAGACAGTAGACAGCCCCCGGGTCCTGGAAGCAAGCAAAACAATAACAAAACAATCAGTGGATCACTGAATATTCAAGCAATCGTTTATTAAAATCTAGTAACATTAAGCTTTACTTTAAACAAAAAGGAACTTACAAAAGCCAATGAATTATTTTCACATCTAAGGTTATACTTTAACGTAATCAATTATATCTTATAAACTCCAAATCAAAGGCTTTTTTACATAGATATCACTGTCATTAAGGACCTGTTAAGTGGTTTATCCTTTGGTGGCTCATATAAGTCGGAGCGGTCTTGGCAAGTCACAGTTGACTAAACGGTGCGTGTGTCACAGCGATAGAACACATACAAGGTTTGCCCAGACACAACGTAGCCAACCAGGTTAAGAACACGCCACCCACGGAAGCCATTACGAGCGTTTGGAACTAAGATATAAAATAATGTTTGCTCAAATTCAAAGAGGTAAACATAAAAACTACTCTTATTCTAGTTATAAGAGTAATGCAGCTACATATTTTCCTAAATAATTACTTTTATAGTCATGCATAGAAAATACAGCCAATCAGAATACAGGAAAGCCGTTGAATATTCTACGGTATAACATCTAACCTTCCTATCTTGGGCCACGTGTATGTCGTATTGGTTTAGTTGGCCACTGCTATCTCCTATAATTTCTTATCATAGGAAGCAACTTTCGTAGCTACGTTTTAACAGATAAAAAGTGTACAAGACGTCCAGTATGAGACAACCGAAAATTACCAAAGTAACATCATGTTATAGGGCCACGTAGTTGGATCCTACAGATCTTTAAATTTCTACTTAAGTACAGGGCGTTTTTCCGTTAACAGTGTGTAGACATGGAAAACTGCATCAGATTTTAGCAGTGATTTACTCACCAGAAGCCAATCGTCTAAAACAGTAACAGTGCCTGTAAAATGTGTTGACACCATTTCCGCTCAGAAGCAAAGGGATGGTGACACTAAATTTTTTGGCTGCTAAAATGGACGAGCGTGGAATGGTAATGTTGAAGCCGGGACTCTCATCCAGACTGACTTCAGTAAGATAATCTTCTGTATCAGCTGCATCCTGCATGAAGTTAAATTCGTCGTTCACCGTTGCAAGGGAAGCTCTGTTCGCCATTGCAGCAACCAGGGCAAGCGAGAAAACACCAAGTAGCTGAATCCAGGAAAGCATCTTGTTTTAGGGAAGCTGAAAATATTAAGTCCCATTTTAAAAGCATATTATGCATCAAGGTTTGAAAGTCCGCCTTTAGAGATAGTCAAATTAAGATGCCTCGCAATGTCATTCGCAAAAAAATGGCGGCAGAACTCAGTATACAATTTCCAACCTTTATTTTTTTGAGAAGAAAATGAGTCCACAGATGTAACATTAAGGATTAAACCTTTTTGCCTTGTAATAGGTATCGTTTTGATGACTTCATAATTCCCGAGCGAATTCTCCTTGCTAATTACAGAAATCATATTAAAATACATCTCCTTAAAAAATCCTTGCAGTTCATTTTTTGGATGTAAGGTACGACGTCAATATAAGTCAATCAGGAAGAAAAGTTTAAATTATTTTTGTTATATTTAACATGTTCCTAATTTACTACTACACTTAAAAATTACCAGCTTGCATTTTCAGTAACTAAACAAAGGGGTGAGAAATTTAAAAAAATTTAAAGTAATCTGCAAAGACTCACATCACCAGCTCAGTTATGTTCTTCTGTTTTAGCATAACTGACAAGGAGGTAATATATAGAAATTTATAGCAAAGTGGTGAAACGCTGGACTTCAAGCAGATCACAACTAAGGGAAGTTTACCTTTAGCTGTTGAACAATGAATCCTTTGTTGTTGTTGTTCTGCTGCAGTCTTCCTGTTCTCCAGTGAGACCTGCTTGTACAATCGCTGATACGACATTCCTTATATACACTCCAAAAAAACTAATTTTAGATGTACTTAAAAAATACAGAAACGTGGCAATAAACGTTGGAGCGTTCTTCAAAAGATCTGCAGTTGTTTTGCATTCTAAAGTTCCTGTATGAATAAATATTGACTCTGAGGTTTTCAAAGCTTTTATTGGCCGTCGTTTTGTTGGAAATTCCTTTTATCATCACGATTTCAAAATTAAACCCATTATAGTCGGCTTTATTAGGTTTAATCAGTCGAAAAATACTAGAACAAATACGCAATTAAGAATTTGGTTTACCAACCTCACCATGCTATCTAACAAATTAATGTTCTATTTATGTAAAACAGGGAAGTATCAGTATGATTAAATATTCCTGCCGGTTTTTCAGACCAGTATATCGGATTCTCAGGAGCTAATGAGTACTTGACTAGCTGCAGTGTTTCAGATACATTAAACTGAAAGACACTATAGCTTGACATTGGCAAAACTCAGGGGTTTTCTGATATTTCCTCATCCAGATAACCATCAGGATTTCTAAATTTAATAAGCCTAATTTCCAAAAATACTTCCACTCTTGTAAAGTTTCTCACCGAATATTTTATCTATACGACAGCAGTCTTCGTTCAGTTTCCTCAGTGTCATTATTATACAAATTGTCGTATACTTAAGAAGTCAGATCAAGTTCCCTGCGCACTAGCGACATTAAAACATAACGACATAAACATAACAACATGCATAGGAAGGACGTTATGTTTGCTCTGTAAATATTGCTGATATAACGACACAACAGCAGCATAATTACATGAGCACAAATACATCATGTAAGGAAAAAGACTGATGTTTTCCCTTTCTGTCGATGTTCGGCATTACCACCATAAGCGATTACCATGTCGTTATATGTCATTATGCCCGGCGTTATGTCGTTATGCGGTTATGTCGTTGTGTTGTTACCGTACGCCATTATGTCGTTATGCTGTCGTGACGCTAGTGTGAACTTACCTTTAGAAAGGTAACTTTACTTGAAACTAAGTAGCATTCGGAAAGTAATCTTAGCTATTAGAGTCACCGTATTCGGAATTAAAATATCTTATTTTGTGATTATGAAAATGCAATAACCGTTTTCGTGATAACACTAAAAAAGTGATTTACTCTCAGTACTAGGCGGAAGACGATCTTGTAGATTGTATACGTATCAAACAGTCTACAGCTAAGAGAGAGAAAGAATGGACTGTTAAAACGCGCTATTTCGAGCTCTCAAGAGAAACGAATAAAGCGCTCGGGATAGCAGGAGAGTAAATGACTGGAGAGTATAGCTAATTAAGGATAAATGATTCGAGTTCGAGAGAAAGTGGTGAGTTCGGGGTAACATGGTTAAATCGAAGATTAGAATTCCGTTCTCAAATTAGGTGAGTGCATTTGACGACTGAGAGAGACAATATTTTCCCATAGTTATTTTAAGTATTGCTCGTGCTTAAACGGAACCCTAATACAGATCATTTTATTTGATTATTTATTTCCTTACCCAGTTCTCTCTATTTAATCTGATTTCAAAGAAGATCACGCCCCTTTGCACTGTCCTTCGCTTCGTTCTCACGACAATGATAGTAGGGGTTTGCCTATTAATCTTTTACTGATTTTTATTTGTTATTTTCTGTTTTAATAAGAAAAATAATACTCAAGTGAATGGTAAATACACATTCGGGAGATACGTTAACATTTTTTTTAAATAAACCATCCATGAGTATCAGTATGGCAGAAGAACTGGGAAGAACATCAGAAAAGATAGCCACGGTGACCTCGCCTAGTTGACAGCCACCAACAGATCATAAACATACGGTCGTCAACCTATAATGTACGTCCGTTTAGCATACTTAGTGAAAGACAATTTGTCCTTTCCATACGGACAAAGCGGATAACGGTTAAAATTCAAGCTGCAGTTTATCGTTTGTAGACGGGCTCATAATAGCTGCTCGTCTGTCAAACCGGCCGGGAGCAAAACAAAAACTGAATTCAGAATTGAATGACGCACAATGAAGTGAGTTTACAGTCAATTGCGACAACACGCCGACATAAATGTTTCATAAACTGGCAATTTCAAAAACTGGCAATCTCTAGTTTTACAAAGAGAATACAATATCCTGGTTTCGAATGCCAATGCTCAATATATAAAATTTGAGCAGAATAATTGTTTATTTCCTGCTGGTCAATTACGGGGACAAGAGAAGCGTGCTCAGCGGGCAAAATGATATTTTGCATGACAAGATTCTGACGCAGGTCGGAAAAAATGTATTGATATGCATTTGTATTCACAATAGTGCGACGAATTTTCTGAGTTGAGGTTTTACAGCAGTGCAGATATCACTTGAAAGGCTCTTTAAATACAGTATATCGTTTTCTATTTCGAAAATATTTCCCCCGAATTTTCCCTTTCTTGTTGTTATCTCAATGGGGCAACATCTGGTCAATATTGCACGCTATAGTGATATTCCAGTTTTACTTGGCGTGAATCAGATACTGATGATCTGTACAAGTACCCACTTTTGTGTCAGGGTTTTACAAAGAGAATCTAATATCCTGGTTTCCAATGCCAATGCTCAATATATGAAATTTAATCAGAATAGCCGTTTTCTTAATGACTTGAAGTATTTCGGTAGGCTAGTTTTGGAAGGCAACAGCGGTCACTATTTTGCGGATTCTTTACTTCTTTTTCTTCATGATAATACAGTTGAGTCCCGATATTTCGAACATTTCCAGGGCAAGTGGCTTTGAGTTCGAATTAACGGAGAGTTTTGAATAACCGAGTTCGAATAAATGGGGTGCGTCTACAACATGAGTTCGAAAAAGCCGATAGTAAATGACTGAAGAGCGAATCCGAGGGAATAGTTTTGAGTTCGAAATAACGCGGATTCGAAATGACCGATTTCAGTCGAATTAGCGGGATTCAACTGTAGCGGAGTTTGAAATAGCTGATGCTGATGGTAAATGACTTTGAGTTCGAAACGACGAGGAATTCGAAATAACCGAGTTTGAATTAGCGGGCTTCAAGTGTGTTCATAAAAATCACTTTTCCGAGGTCGACTGGATTCGCTTTCCTTGAAGAACTTACGGTTGCAGGTTGTTCAGTGCCAGTTGATTAGTTCATCAAAGGTTAACCATTACCATTTCAGTTGTAAGACAGGGTGACTCATTGATTCATTGATTGTTATTTACTATACAGTTGAGGTATTATGAACAAATGATTCGTAGAAGACGGTAGTATTCTGAAAATTGGGCAATGTACTATGAAGATATCACATTACTTGCTGACACGTTTTAGTCGGTCCCGTTTAACTGAAAATATTTGGGGAGTTTGTTTACAGCAAAAGTTAATCGTTGATATCGTGATTGTAGTCTGCTGGCAACCGGTTTTTTCTCGATGGGTCACTTAGACGAGAGTTTTAGTCGATGCCGACTGTTTTGGTAGATGCCGAGAAAATGATAATGCAAAAGTTAAATATTAATATACGGTGAAAAAGGAAACGATTTCTATCAATAAGAAAGCGATAAAATTTTGCTGACATGAGTAAAATCAAGAAATGAGACTTTTCAAATTCTCATGTCTTGATTTTACACATAAATGCAAAGAGAAAGATGAGATATCCAAACGCCGTCACAGTTACGATTTTCTCTTTTTAAATGATGAATTATTAATAAGTTTGAGAATTGTATGCGTAAGGAAAACTAATAATAATTTGAGGAGCACAAATATGCTCTATTTACCAAGGGTAGGTAGCACCAAGCGTGGTCTGAGGTCTTTCCGCTTCTTTGCGGCAAAAACATGGAACACTCTACCAGAAACAATACGCGCTATGGCCGGTACAAATGATTTTTTAAGAAAAATTCATCGCGTAAGATTTTTAATTTAACTTTATCTACGACTTAATTTTTTATAATTTCAATGATCAAATTCTTAATTTAATAATTTACGTATATTATTGACAATGTTGTATCTTTTGATCTTTTATTGTAAATCAACTTGTCGATAAGCAATATTCAAAATGGAGGGTAGTTGCCAATTGGCAGCAAAGCAGGCAATGAGCAAGCGAGTTTGGGCAAAATGCAAATAAAGGGGGTAACCATAACAACCTCACACTGGCACCTCCAAAGATAAAGAAACTCCAGGGCAGATGTAAGTGCTTGGAGAAAGGAGGATCCGATGGGAGGTAGCCATGGGGGCCGACCCTCCAAACAATGAATCTCCAAGTAAGTAACTGTGGGGACGCACCCCCCCAAGTAAGACAAGACAGCCAGATAATGCTAAACAGCAGGAGGGCAATGGGCTAAAGCCAAGCAATTAACGCTCCCTGTTGAAAAAACAAGCAGGCACAAAACAACAAACAGCAACCTAAAACAGACAACAAAATACAAAACAGGCTACCAAGCAGCGAGCAAATACACTAATGGAAGCAAGAAGCAAAAATTCGCAGAAGCAACTAAATTAAACGGCACTCACCAAAATATTCCACCAACGATTTGGCTGCGGGAGTGATAAGATCAGGTGGGGTTCTAATATGTTGTTTGAAAGCGTCAGTTTTCCACCGGCCCAGGACCTAGATAAGATGATCTGAAACACATACCTCGCTGCGGAAGTGGTTGCCCCAATTCGGAAACTGTGACTGGAAAAATCCCCAAAGAGACCGGCAGAAAGGAGAATGGCTCTTAACCTGTCTGTTACCAGTAAGCGATTTAGCGGAAGACCATTTTCTAAAAGATGACAGCTTACACAGCGCACAAAGGTGGCGAACCAAGTCCAATCAAAACGTTACACCCTTTTCGGAAGGGGTCGGTTTTAGAAGCTTTGATAAAAACTTACAAGCAAGATGGATCGAGGGGAAGGTCCATAGAAACATCAGACACGGACAAATGGAGGCTCGGGTTGAAGGCTGATAAGCTGGGGACAGTGAACTCGGCAGACCGCAAAAAAAACAAAACAAAACAAAACAAGAACAAAACAAAATATGCCAATACGCAGGCGGCCCAAAACATAACATCGTCAAAAGAGTTGAGGTCGAGGGCGGAGTAAATTATGCGAAGAATGTTACTAGAAACTGGTAGGCGTGGATTGGAAGGTAAGGCACCCTGAGAACGCTTGATTCCTCTAATAACTCTTTGAAGCCGAAGGCAGTTCTCCAAGGGGTCAGGGAACCCTTGATCGACATGAAGAGACCGCACTGCAGATAGGTAAGCTTCTTAAATAGAAGAGTGTCGTAGTGAGCCAGCCAGGTACGTGGCAAAAAGGTAGAGGGTCCATTCATGAGGACCGGAAACTTCTTGGCATATGGCGCTTGAGAGTGAAAGGCCTGAAAATTGAAGCGAGATAAGGTGTCAGCTATGCCGCGTTATTTCTTCCTGGAAAATGAATTGCAGCAAACGTAAAACTGAAGCAGGCTGCAGTTTTGCGTAAGCTACGCAACAAATGCATAATGTTTGGTTCTGGAGACGTCCGTGAGTTAAGAATGTGAACAACAGCTTCGTTATCGACATGAAACAAAGTACGCCTGCGGGACCAACAAAGACCCCAAACATGGGCTGCCAAAACAACAGGAAAAAGCTTCTTGTAAGCAATGGACAGTGGGAATTGGGGAGTAGACCACCGACCATTGAACCATTTGTTGTCCATAAAAGCACCATAACCAATGGCAACAGATGCGTCAGAACTGACAAAAAAGTAAGGCAAAGGCTCGAGGGTGGGAAAAAGGAAAAAGGATATGCCATTTCACTGACCAAAACATTCTACCCACCAGGCCAAGTCCTTTCTAAACTCCACGTTAAGACTTATTGGATGAGAATCATTGCGGAAACAGGACAATAAATCAATCACCCTGCGAAGAAAGGTGCGACTTGGCCAAACCACCATGCAGGCATGATGTAGCCATTGAAGATCTTTTTTAATACAGCATTTGCGGGTTGACTAATGGGAGAGAGCCTCTACAAGGCAGAAAACTTACCAGCTGGAAGGCGTGCAATCTAAGCTGCTCTATTTAATTCAATTCCCAGGACCACCACGAATGAGGCTGGACCCAAGTATTTCTGGGGATGTAAAGGTAGACCCAACCTGGCAACCACTGCTACAGCTACTTGAAGGTTGGAAGCACAGACCACAGAGTTTGCTTGAGCTGCCATGATGAAATCACCTAAATAATGCAACAAGTCCTCAATGCCATAGTTATGGACCAAAATCCACTCGACCAATTCTGCAACTGAGTTGAATATTGCTAGAGCTGAGCGAAGCCCAAATGGTAATATAAGGCGAGATCTATGTAATAAGCATTGCGCCACTTCAGGCCCAATAGGTGGCGGTCCAAAGGATGAATAGCACTATCCCGGTACGCAGATTCTGTCAAATTTAGCTATGAAGGCACCCGGCCCACACTTAATAGTATCGTTCATTTTGATGTACTGGAGATGCCAGGATTCTGGACGGATTCCATCGTTGACGCTGTGGCCTAGGTCCACGAAAAAGCGCCATTTTGCCCGGCTGCCCTTTCTTAAGAATAACCCCAAAACTGCTTACGTGACGGTTTTGCACTGGTAGGGCATCAAAAGGACCCACTACACGGCCTAGTCTGACCTCGTTAGCTAAATACACATCGATCACCTCGGAATGTTGGTAAGCTGACAGTTTATTTCTTCTCCCTGATGTCAAAGTTACAGGGTTATCGCAATCAAGTCTAAGACCTTCCTTGATACCGTGAAGGACAAAGTTTGACTTTGCCCTATCAGGATAATGAGTCATTACAGCTTCAAATGACTCAACGTTTAGAGGAGAAACTTCCCTAACAGCTGGTAATGTCAAAGATGAATGCCTAGGATGAAAATAGTAGTAATAACAAATTCTGGTAGTAAACTAGACTAGAAATACGACAAAGGATCTGTTTAAAAAGGATAGGGGCACAAATAGTGTCAAATAAGCTTAACACAACTAAAGAGCAGCAACAACAATTATTTCAACTCAGTATTTAACGGGGGAACAACAAGCGTTGACTTAACACCATCATGGATTCTGACCGAGTACTGATGAGTTTCTCTCTCTTTGAATGTAGTGTTTGTTACCAAACGCATTACATTAAATTACATTGTGGTTGGCTTGACATTTTTTCTGACAGATACACATCGTCCATACATCTTCTCTTTCTTAGCGCTTAGTCCAGTGCCTAAGCCGCCTTATATAAGGTTCAAACCCCTATGTAGATGGGGAAGGAATAGATATTCAAGAACAGAGACGTATTCATATAAACATTTTCAATAATTGTGTTTTCTTTGTTTTACGTCCAATTATGAACCGTTGTTTTGTTTTCGCAGGTACTAGGCGAGGGAAAACTGGTTGAGTTTGACGAACCCTATCTCCTGCTCAGAAACAAAGACAGTCTATTTTCAAAAAATTGTGGAACATACCAGCAAACATTTGGCTACTAATTTATATGAGGAAGCCTGTGTATCTTACTTTTCAAGGCATGAATTCTCTGAAGACTGTGACTTGGATATGTTACCTTGCCATTCGCCAAGTCCGTTGCTGAGTGAACAATCGCACGATGATGACTGGGAAACACCCTCACCAAGAATCAGAAGAGGTTCTTCCGAAGAAAAGGAGCGATTGCTGTATGAGACGACCGTTTAATGATTTTTAAGAGGAACTTAAGGAAGAATTCTGGTAAATGGTTGGGATATAGACCCAGACCAGTCTACTAATTTTTTCAGTTCTCTTGTATACCTTGTACAATATTTTCTAACTTATCAGAAGTGAGGAATAACCAGGTTCAGAGCCTAAATCAGGTGTGTGGCTTGTCCCACGCGACGTTACCTTGCTATTGACTAATTACAACTGATTTCCTTTATCCGAGGACTTTCCCTGGTTAGAGTTCGAGAGGTTGCTTCGTAACCAGAGCTATTTATTTTGTTGTAATTGACGTTACAGGAAACACCTTTCGAAGTCGAGTCTTTTATTGGCCTGGAAACATCTCTTATCGCAATAACAGAGTCATGTCTAATCAAAATTGTATGTTAGAGTGTATTTGTGTAGATGCAGTAATTTTAAGTTGGTGTTCGATGTTAAAGGGGCGATCGCGACGAGTGTTCGATGATGTTTTGTGACCTTGTTGTTTATGAGGTGCAAATTAGAAACTCTCTTTGTACCTGTTAACTCATTCCGTAGAATTTCTGCTGCCCGTGTACTTTCAAACTGAGGCAAAATCTTCCTCTCTCACTTAAGACTGGTTTCCGTTGAACCTTTGAAAGGTATCTGCATGTTCTTATTTGGATTGTGCACCTCGTCAGAGTTAATTCTGAAATTGGTTAACATCAAAATAAAACGCGTGTAATGAGCTCCGACAAAATGTGCTATTTTCTCAGCCCAACAGTCAAAGTAAACGACCAATCGTGACTTCGCTTTTGTCATGCCCCTGCTCGGTTTCATGATCAAACGACGCAGTTCGAAAGAGTTTCGAAAATAAGCTAAATGAATTAATTGTGTCTTTCAGATTTCGATATCAATCTTGTGTATCTTATTGTTACTTTCGTAACTCGTTTTCCTCTTTGTTTTGTTGAAATAACTATTACTTGTTAACGATTATGTACATTTTTTTAAGTTTTTGCTATTCATGCTGTGATTGCTGTGATCAATGCAAGTTTCGTAATATAACCTTTGGAATCATGTAATTAGAGACACCACATTTTTATCAGTTTAGTTACGCCATCTACGTTTTCGCTGTTATTTTATGCTATCGCTGCCATCGCTATCGTGCTAAGCTATCGTTTCTACCATTGCTACCCTCGCAGGATCAACATCAAAGCTACATATATTTTAGTTGTAATCGTGTCGTTATAGTTTAAGATTTACGTTCCATCGGTATCCTTGATTTATGTTTTGTATCTTAACTAATATTAGCTTACATGAGCCTTTTGTATCGTTTTGCTTTTAGTTCGAACCACACAATCACAACCGTTACTATGACTTCACATCACAAGTTCATCTCTATTTTGTTATTCTGATTTCTATATTGTTGATTCATCGCTCCTTCCAATAAACGCTAACGATTGATTTTACTGTGACCTGGTTTCTTTGAATTACAATGTGCGTTCGTGTGGTTCAAGCTCCTGTTAAGCCCTAATCTACAGGTGGTTTCGCTCCTGGAAAGTCACTCTTATTACGCCCAAGGGCCTGGTAATCTGTTAAACATACTTTGCGACGTTTCCAATGAACATAGAAGCGTCTCAAAACATGGAATACAAACGCGTTTACATGATCTTAATGTATACATGCACACACGAGCCTGTGAACAGGCTTTCTAGCAGGGTGTATGGGTAAACGTTGGGGTTCAATGATTCCGAAATTTGAATGAGAGTCAATCGAAAGGAATAAGACAGCGAGGCCAAGAAGTCAAAGATGTTTTCAAGGCGGGCATGAAGAAGAGAAAGATCAACATCTCTGTTTGAATTGGTGATGTAACGGTATTTTCGGAATGATTGAAGCTCCTTTTAACTAATTTATTTGTTTCCACTTCGTCGTAAACTTAAAAAACGTGATATTTATTAAGTTGGAAATATGTCAGAAGAGACATTTCTTAAAAATAGAGCTTTCGTCCAAATCTGTCGACTTGTTCATTTTGCTCAGTGTTCGCGGAATAATCTCGGCGCCAGTTTTCCACCGTATTCATCTTGCAAAACGACGGTTCCACACGAATACCTCTTTCCATCTTACCCCGTCTGCATTGGGGAACGACTTAGAGTTTCAGATATAAATGGCCTCTCTTACACCTCTATCCTGAAGGAGGGAAAATTGTTTGGTAACGTAAACATGGCAGCCGTCATACTAAAACGCTGTGTAGTTTCCAGTAAATACAAGGCTCTGCGTCCCAAAAACTTAAGTTACTTCCCTGTTTATTTGCGAAATATTGTATTAGACTACGAGTAGATCTCTCTTTCAGCGCGGCTATTTTTGTTTTCTCTCGCGGTTTTCTTTGGCGTCACGCACGATGGACTAAGCGAAAGATGGACTACTCGCAGTTTAATATTGTATCGGCGACTACGCAGAAAAAAAATAACAATTTTGACAAAATCCGTTGACATAATGTTCGTTATACTGTTTAGAAACTGATAAGAACATACATGAATATACAAATCTGAGAAACATGGCTAAAGAAAGTAGAGTCGACAGGCCACTCCCAACTCTCAAGTAAACGGCATATTGCAGCGCTTGTTAATGTTTAAGCCAAAGCGAGCCCTTAAAAGCATCAACAGGCAAGAGCTATTCCATACAGCTAAAGGTAGTGTATTGTAAAACGCTACCAAGACATGTCTTTTCCATCTTCGTCTCCAAACAGCCATTACTGCCATGTTCTGGTAACGAGCCTCGATAGCAAGAGACACGCTATTGAAAAACCACTCGATCACCAGCTGAACTGAAGTGTGAACAGCAAAAGGCTGAAGCAACTCTAAAAGGGAGCTGTTTTCCAAGTAGATAAATTGATACAAGTATATGAATCCATTAACTGACACTATAGCAGTAGACTCGGACAACATGCTCATGATAGCGATATCAGCCATTAGTCTTTCTCGTCGAGGAGTACGAAAATGTCCCCAAGGAGCTGACTCTCTCTTGCACACCACATGACAAATATGATCAATCACAACCATGGCACTTCGCTCCACGACTTCGGCCGCGCCGTGAATTATACCAAGAATAGCAATGGATTTCAAACTGTCAAGATCAGCTTGCAAAATTCGAAAAATAATGGCAGTCCCGTAATAGCAAGGTGCCAAAAGCACATACGAATATCCCGGATGGGTAATATTCCACAACCGCTGAGCACAAATTCGTGATACTATTTTTAAAGCGAGCCCAGAAAGAGGAGCGAACAGAGCAATGGCCAGTCTTCCTTTGTTGTTTTGTTTGAGATACGCTGCATAAAGGTAATCGGATATTAAAACACTAGTAATCATCATCAGAAAGGTCGGTGTCGTCATTTTACACATGAAAGTTAGGCGTTGCTTTCTTGATCGCACGCACAAGAGTCTCACGACAAGGAAGAGCTGTAAACATATACTGGTGAAGAGACAGGTATAAATTGGGATTTGGTATATAACAGGCGCCAAGTAATAGGGCATCCCCATAACTTGCAAGACAACACGGTAAAGTGTGTCCAAACAATACATTGATAAGGAAACTAACATCAGTTTTTTCTTTAGTCCTTTTAGCTGATAGGAACGGAAAAGAAACGACAGATTGACAAAAAGCCAGATGTAGTAGAAAACGACCGAAATCGCATCAGAAATTGTTCTCGTCCATTGGACAGGGACTGGGATTAGTTTGCTTGGGTAATGTGCACAATTGAGGATAGTTTTAAAACAGAGGTAAACAATCAGCAGGAAAAATATACCAATGATTATAGCAGCTAGAAAAGTGATCAAAGCTCCAATGTACAAGGATTTACAAACTGTTTGCAAAAAAGACGGTCGAAGCCGCTTCCAGGCCATGGCGCTATCCTCATCTTCCTGGTCTGCTGCAGTTTCTTCATTTTCCACCGGAGAGCAAGCGTTTATAAGCCTTGTAATTATCCTTCTCGACGGTAAAAAGGCCGAACTTGTGACTTCTTTGTCGCTGTACTCTTGGTAAATGAGCTCATCAACAGGAAGATAATACCACTCTCGCCCAGTGCTTTGCAGAGGATCGTAACCAAATGACTCCATCGTGAATTCAGGTTCTTCTGGATTGTAATGCTCCGTTACGCCACGGGTAAAGCGGAACACGATTTGACCAAACACTTCCAACAGGGTACTGCTACTCATTTTACGTCGATGAAAGATTGTATGGAAACAACAAAATCTACCTGCAGTATATAACGAAAACTAGATGAATACGATATCCTGGTTTCGAATGTCAATGCTAAATATACGAAATTTGATCAGAATAATCGTTTACTTCCTGCTGGTAAATTACAGGGGCAAGAAGAGCGTGCTCAGCGGGCAAACTGATATTTTGCATGACAGGATTCTGACCAAAATCGCAAAATATGTATTGAGATACGTTTAAATTCACAATAGTGCGACGAATTGTCTGAGTTGAGGTTTTACAACAGTGCAGATAACACTTACTCACTTATCGCGAGATCTCGACATTCATTTACAAAATGGACCGCCTCCCTGTTCATCTACAGAATGGCAAGTGCTCCGCTTTCTCCTCCAATTGTGAAACGGTGAAATGTATAGCCTTTCGTGATGGCGGAACTGAAATGCGGTTCAGAACTAATTCAGAGTTCAAGGATGGTACAACTACCTTTCTGTTTCTACTGACAAATTCCTTTCAGTTTCTTTGAGAAATTTTGCTTCAATTTCCGTTAGCTGTCAACTGATCAGAAGCCCTGTTCCGGCATTACCTCGTGGGTCATCGTGAAGACTGAAATAAATAAATAAATACGTGATGAATACGATATCCTGGTTTCGAATATCAATGCTAATTATACGAAATTTGATCAAAATAATCGTTTACTTCCTGCTGGTAAATTACACGGACAAGAAAAGCGTGCTCAGCGGGCAAACTGATATTTTGCATGACAGTATTCTGGCCAAAATCGCAAAAAAAAAAAAATAATGTATTGAGATGCCGTCGAATTCACAATAGTGCGACGAATTGTCTGAGCTAAGGTTTTACAGCAGTGCAGATATCACTTAAAGGCTCTTTAAATACAGTATAGCGTTTTCTATTTCAAAAATATTCCCCTTGAATTTTCCCTTTCTTGTTATCTCAATGGGGCAACATCTGGTCAATATTGCACGCTATTTTACTTGGCCTGATCAGATACTGATGATCTGCACAAGTACCAATTTAAAACTGGCAAGGTCTAGTTTTAAAAGAGAATCCGATATCCTGGTTTCCAATGCCAATGCTCAATACATGAAATTTGATCATAATAGTCGTTAATGACTTGAAGTACCTCGGTAGGCTAGTTTTGGAAGGCAACAGCGGTCACTATTTTGCTGATTCTTTACTTCTTTTTCTTCACGATAATACACTTGAGTCCTGCTATTTGGAACAATTCCAAGGCAAGTGGCTTTGAGTTCGAAATAACGGAGAGTTTGAAATAACCGAGTTCGAATAAGTGGGGGTGCATCTGTGGCGGAAGTTTGAAAAAGCCGATAGTAAATGCTGAAGAGCAAATCTGAAGGAATAGCTTTGAGTTGGAACTAACGGGGAATTCGAAATAACCGAGTTCTGTCGAATTAACGGGATTTAACTGTAGCGGAGTTTTGAAATAGCTGAAGCTGATGGTAAATTAAATAACCGATGAGCAAATCCATGAGAAATGACTTTGAGTTCGAAATGACGGGGAATTCGAAATAACCGAGTTTGAATTAGCCAGATTCAGCTGCGTACATAAAAATCACCTTTCCTAGGACTGGTACTTAGCTTTCCTTGAAGTTGAAAATTACGGTTACCGGTTGTTCGGTGCCAGTTGATTAGTTCATCAAAGGTTAACCATTAACATTTTGTAAGACAGGGGTGACTCACTGATTCATTGATTTTTATTTACTAAACAATTGAGGTATTTTGACGGTAGGATTCTGAAAATTAGACAATGTACTATAAAGATATCACATTACTTGACACGTTTTAGTCGGTCTCGTTTAACCGAAAATATTTTGTTTACAGGAAAAGTTAATTGTTGATATCGTTATTGTAGTCTGCTGGCAGCCGGTGTTTTCTCTATGGGTCACTTAGACGAGAGTTTTAGTCATCGCGAACACAAAAGGACGGTGTGGCGGTGGCCGAGTAGGGAAGATGGCGGGACAAGGTCGGTATGGTCGAATAGGGAAGAAGGCTAAAGAGTCTCGATCCATTACCCCTGCTGAAATTTCGAGAGAAAAGCAGCCTGCCAGCAGTCTATCGTGATTGTGGTTCATTGATTGGTTGGTCGATTGTGGTACTCTCTCCGCAGATAATTGGGAATATAGAGCCACACTCGGAAACCGACACCTGAAGATCTTTGTTGTAAACTATTGTTTTAGTCATTAGTTTAAGTTTATGTAGTCTTGATGACCTTCTACAAGACCAAACATCTTCTTCACGAATTTGAGGACGCGAATAATAGATTTTTTTTAATGGCTCTTATTTATTCATAAAAAACTGAAACACTTACAGCACAATAAAACATAGAGTAAAGTAAATTCCATGCCAAAAGAAGATTACGGCACTTTGAGGACTACAATAGATATAGGAATAAATTAATGCCAAGCACCAATTATGTTGAAGAAACACACATGATGTTAGTAGCGTTTTTTGCGTTCGTGAAATTTGTTACAGCACCTCAGCACAAAAGATAACGAAAGAAATCCTTGTCAAGATTTGTTGACAATTGAAAACACGGACTCGGACTTGAAAGTGCACGAACTGCACTATGTAAATGAGCTGATTGTACGCGTCAGACTTTCCTTTCAAAAACTTTTGCAAACTCACCAAACAAGCAGAAACAATAAGAAACCATCAAAACAGGTTTTAGTTATGATGAACCATTGTCTGAGAAACTCACAAATTAACTCGATACCAGAGTAGAGAGTTTTCTTGCTATATTCTTGAGTCAGAACAAACGCAAAAACATACGCGTAAGCTTACAACTAGCGTGAGCAGATCTTATTATTCATTCCCAGCACGAGATTGAAGTCTTGTTTTTGACCCTGAAAAACCCACCTTTTCCTTTAACTCAGAGCATAAAACTACATATAAGCGCCCTGGTTCGTATTCCCTGCCTTATTCCCTGCCATCGCTGTAAAAAATACGCGAGAGAATCTGTCAACTCTTTACAATTTGATCACGCAACGTGACAATATCCACGCGAGAGCCCCCGACATGTGCATGAATCCGCGCGGATATATGACGTCAGGATGGCGCAATTTGTTCTAAAAATAGAAAAATTGTCCCATATCATAGGTGCGCGCGAATCCCGAGACTTACGGTCTCCGTCCCCGATTATGGCTACTGATTGAATCAATATTCGAGGTATTGGATTGCATCAATATTCGAGGTATTGGATTGAATCAATATTCCAGGTATTGGAATGAATCAAGACTCCAGGTATTGGATTGAATCAATATTCCAGGTATTGGATTGAATCATGAAAATCAAAAGATTAAATTGAACCAAAAATTTTATTTGCCATTGGATTGAATGTTTTTTTTTTTTTTTCTATCCTTAAATGAAACCGTTATTCAAAGGATTAAACATATATTGCAAGGATTAAATTTTGCCACAAACGGCTTGCCATAAAAGACCTCGTGAACCTAGTTTCAAATTACGACTGCACAGTAAATTGTGCGAGGTGTGTTTAAAATGCTATTAGAATTTTAGACATATTTAAAATTTTTATATAGTTGCATCGGTAGAAATTATTATATTTTAGTCCGTATTTTAAAATATAAATGGAGTGTTAGATATGTAAGTATACCGTATCAAGCGATAGGTAACTTTTAACTTAAGTTATTAGTTAACTTAAGTTATTAGAGACAATTTGAGAGCGCTGATTTGCGCAATAGTAAAAATAGGTCAGACGTTAGGGGGTCCCCCTTGTTATTTAAAGCATTAACGTGCAGATTACAGCAATTAATACACCGGTCGCTGAGAAACATTGGGAAAGTTTGAGTTTCTGAATTAACTAAACTCCTGCAAAACCTACCTTACCGTTCACTGGAATACAATAGAAAATGAAACAGGAACTTGAATAATATCTATTTAAACAGGGGGGTTCCCCTCATTCCAGCGCATCGATATGGCTTGTGAACTCATAATATAATTTGGCCCGTACATGCATACACGTGATTTGTTAGTCATTTAACTTGCTCCAACAATAATTAAGCATATTTTTGCACAAATCGATGACTTACTGTTGAATTAATTTTTGTATTTTCTAGAGACGTAAGCTTGGGACGCCTGCATGTGCAGTAACAATTCTAGTTTTATTTTGTCGTTGTGGATGCGCGGAAAGTTCACAAGAAGACAGCTTAAGAGGCCCTGCACCTAAGAAACGACCGATGATTTCCGGCTAAAAAATAAAATCGGCCGATTTTTATCTCCCAAGTAGAGGTTACCGAATACTATTTAAAAATGAATTTCTTTTGTTTCAGTTTCGCTTTAAACCAAAAATATCGAGCCGCAAAGTTTTTCCGTCTGAAAGCAGCAAAATCAGGCCGAAAATAAGCCCCCGCAAAAAACTGTTCCGAAATTACTATCGCAACGCAAAATAATGAGAAAACTACACAGTGTTGAAGAAAAAGGCCTTTTAATGCAATATCATTCGATAAACATCAAAAAACTGCCGAAGCGATTAACAAATAAAGTTTCAAATATTGCATACTAAATTAGATGGAGCGTTGGAGCTGATTTTAAAATAATTATTTCTCAAAAGTTCAACGCTTTTGAAAGCAATCACAGTGATGAATGAGACATTGGAGGGATACAAATCACGTTTCTGGAAAAACATATTTCGGCCAAAGTATATTGGCCTTGTACAAAGCGTTGAAAGTTACCGTTTTTACCGTTATCCTGCTACTTCGGCGAAACACTTCTCTTTTGCCAATACGGCCGTGGATAGCGTGTTAAACGCCACTTTAAACCTTGCTAGGCATTCAAAGACCGTCCTAAGTAGAAGGAAGTAGAATTAAAAGAGAAAGGAAGATGAAAAATTAACAGAGAAAGAAAATAACTCGAAATTACCATCTGCTAACGAAAGTTGAATCTGGAAAATGTCGTCGCGTGACAGCGGCCATTGACGTTATTTGTATCAATAGCGGTGGAATCCAAACGAATGCACAAATAGGAAAACAATTTTTTCCGGCCAGAAAACGTTTAGTGGAACAATGTTATGTTATTTTTCACAAATGATGGTCACTCAAAAAGAAAAACTTCCCCAACCGCCACACCGTTTTGGCCGCAGCGTGATCTGAGTTATGGGTCACGACTGGATCTCTAGCCGCTGACCGCCCGAAGGACATTGCAGACTCGTTTTCCCACGATCTTGCGACCTTTACGTGCAAATGACGTCATTGGCCGCTGTCAGGCGACGACATTTTCCAGATTCAACTTTCGTTAGCAGATGGTAATTTCGAGTTATTTTCTTTTTCTGCGTATTTTTCATCTTCCTTTCTCTTTCAATTCTACATCCTTCTACTCAGGATAGTCTCCGAATGCCTAGCAAGGTTTAAAGTGGCGTTTAACACGCTATCCACGGCTGTATTGGCAAAAGAGAAGTGTTTCGCCGAAGTAGCAGGATAACGGTAAAAACGGTAACTTTCAACGCTTTGTACAAGGCCAATATACTTTGGCCGAAATATGTTTTTCCAGAAACGTGATTTGTATCCCTCCAATGTCTCATTCATCACTGTGATTGCTTTCAAAAACGTTGAACTTTTGAGAAATAATTATTTTAAAATCAGCTCCAACGCTCCATCTAATTTAGTATGCAATATTTGAAACTTTATTTGTTAATCGCTTCGGCAGTTTTTTGATGTTTATCGAATGATATTGCATTAAAAGGCCTTTTTCTTCAACACTGTGTAGTTTTCTCATTATTTTGCGTTGCGATAGTAATTTCGGAACAGTTTTTTGCGGGGGCTTATTTTCGGCCTGATTTTGCTGCTTTCAGACGGAAAAACTTTGCGGCTCGATATTTTTGGTTTAAAGCGAAACTGAAACAAAAGAAATTCATTTTTAAATAGTATTCGGTAACCTCTACTTGGGAGATAAAAATCGGCCGATTTTATTTTTTAGCCGGAAATCATCGGTCGTTTCTTAGGTGCAGGGCCTCTTAATTAGTGTGGTGTCGCACCCGTGCAACTTCTTGGTTTTCCATTTACATGGTTTTTACATGTTTCTTACAGGCTCCCTTTCTTTCATTTACATTGTTTTTACATGTTTCTTACAGGCCCCCTTTTTTCATTTACATGCTTTTTACATGTTTCTTACAGGCCCCCTTTTTTCATTTACATGGTTTTTACATGTTTCTTACAGGCCCCCTTTTTCATTTACATGGTTTTTACAGGGTTACAAACATAACATTTCCAGACTTTTTACAGCATTCGCTTGAATTATTTACACGTTCCTCACATGGTTTACCAAAGCAATTTACATGATTTTTACAAAGGCAGATACTGTAAGTGCGTAAAATATTTTACAGGTTTTTACATGTTCTTCAAATGATCATTGTCGACAAAGACAATGTAAATCACTATTTACAGAACATTTACATGCTGTACTAAAAGCTGTAAATTTCCTGTAATTTTATTTTACAAAACCCTAACATGTAAATTGTAATTTACAAAGAATGTAAATCAAGATTTACATACTGTAAATTAAAATTGACATGTCCATGTAAATTTTCAACTTTTCCAGTGCCACTGACTAGAAATTTGAAAACCATGATGACAACATTGATACAAAGTAAGTAAATTAATTTGTCCTATTGAGACGTTGGTGGTGGCAAAATTTCTGGGACAAAATCTTTTAATATAAGGCATTTCCATTTCTCATTAAAGAGCTTGGCAGTTTTGTTATTTTATTGCAATGTACTTTTGAGTCATTGTTTTCTCGAAGTTGTATCTCAAACAGCGAGAAGAGTACATATTGTTCATTTAGGTTACATTTATAAATGAGGTATTTAAAACAGATGCCGAGAATACGATAATGCAAAAGTTAAATACAAATGTGTGAAAATGAAACGATGTCTATCAATATTATTACTTATGTTTCAGTTGTTCACTTTTTGCATAATCCTTGCATTGGCTCAAAGCTTATAGAGCAATGGACTCCTGCTTACCGTCAGGGACGATTCCACTGATTCTATGTTGTCTTCTTATACAAGCACTTTACAGTGCCTCTCTCCACAACACAACCGAAATTTAGGGATGTTAACGTTTTTATAAAATGCACCGGAAGATGGGCATTTGGTCGTTTATGTCTTTTAAGAAAAAAAGCTCAAATTAAGAAAGTCTATTAAAATTTAGCATTGTTATTTGGAAACTGATCAAAGAGAGGAATACCTTTTCTGTAAAAGGGCACAGGTTTCAGGGTTCGAGCCGCACACCACCACCAAAAACTTTGGCGAGTAACCCAAACTGCAAGGGCTCAGAAGTCATTTAAAACTGTTGAAGAATATCTTGGTAACAATTAGTTCACTTCGTTCGTGCTCAACTATAAAATGACAAAACAAATTCTGAGTCGCAGAATGACTAGACTCGGGAATATACAGCCAATTCTGACCAAAGGCTACTTTAAAAATATATATCGTTTTGAATTTCACAAATGTTTACAGACTTCCTGCTGATAAATTACAGGGACAAGAGAAGCGAACTCAGTTGGCCAAATGCAAATATGTGAAAGTGAAACGATTCCTTTCAATATTATTAATGTTTCAGTTGTTCACTTCTTGTATACTCCTCGTATAGGCTCAATCCTTAGAGAAATGGACTCCTCCTGGTCGGGAGGGACGGTTCACTGATTCTATGTTGTCTTCCTATACAAAACACTTTACGGTGCCTCTCTCCACAGCACACCTGTCAAACATTTAGAGATGTGAGGGTTCTTATAGCATGCACCGGAAGATGGGCTTTTCGTCGCTTATAGCGCTTAAGCAAACGAAGTAAAAATTAAGTGCTAAACTGCTCAAAGCAAGGAATGCCTTTTCAGGAGGAGAAGTGAAAATTGCAGCAAAAAATATTCTTAAGCTCAGTAATATGGTTACTGTAATTCAGTGGTTTACAGAAGAATTCATTTTAAGATATTCATATCAATGCTCGAGTTTGTGATGTCATGTGTGGAAGCAATTAACAATTGCAATAACAAAACATGTTTTTGACTTAAGCTAAAAGCTAATTTAGAACAAGTTTGATCGTCAATTTCTCGAGAAAAAGAATATAAGAACGTTTAATGCGAACATTTCCAACCGCAGATGTACGTATTCTCTAACTTTAATTAATAAGCCCAGATGTTGAAAAAGCGTCCTATTTGCATTTGAAGTTAATAAAACTGTTCAATTTGTTTTGCAGTGCGTTTAATATAGACTTTCCGCGGGATTTTCACCAGAATCGTGGCGAACAGGTTTTCTTTTTAAGTTGTAAAACATGAAGTTATTCCACGTTACGAAGGAAAGAATCATAAATCCAGCAATCTAGAGGTTTGATAATAATCATGTCAATAATAGTAACCAAGAATGAACCAGGACTGAACATAACTAAACAATTTTAAAAGTCAATAATAAAAGAAGAAACGTCCATTGTATCCCACAAGGAAAAGGAAAAAACAGCAAGGAAACCGAAGTGAGTATGTTTTTCATAGTGAATATTTGTGAATTGGCGGCTTTGACAGTTAACAAGTTACGAATATCCATGGTTTAACACAAATTAAAAGGTGATAATATATATTTTTAATTACTCCACTTTGGACCCGCCATTTAACAACAATCATTCTTCCATTAATTCGTAACAAAACTTTCTGTCACAAGGAACGCCGACGTTAATTATGTGCTGTGAAATTATTCATTGCAGTTGCCCATTTAAATGGTTCAGAATGGTTTTATATTCGTGTTACTAACTATTTATTAGTTCGCTTTGTAATATCTTTCCTTGTAAGAAATGCCAATCTTGATTATCTGGCGTCAAATAAATCATTCTGTAGCAAATCCCGAAGAACAAATCAGTTTACCTTGACCTCACTATTTCAGAGCTGGCTTCAGTATTTTTAATAACTTTAAATTCTTCATACGGAATTCAACACTTGAACATTATGCGTTGTGAAGCGTAGACTATAGTTGTTTATCTAAACTCAAATTTTACCTCATTCAACCGCTTCACCTTTCTTGAGCTATAGTTCTTCAGTTGCATTTTTAATAACGTCCCCTGCTTAGGATGCCAATTCTCATTATTTGCCATCAAGTAATTCGTTCTTAGTTTCCTATTTAAACGCAACCTTGTAGAATCAGTTCGGAAAGCATTCTTTAACAAAGGCAAAACTACTGCGTGAATCCTCCGCAAGAAAATGGCAACCAAAATGTTTCCTTGCTTAATTTGTATACTTGTCCTACTGGCGTTATCTTCACCTGAATGTGATGCAATTGGAAATGGAGCCCTAGCTGGGAAAAGATTGTTCAAAGAGAAAAAGAGTGTGATTGTAAGTATAGTTTTTCTCCGGTAAAAACGATTTTACCTAAGTTTTATTACTTTTGAAAATTTGGTAACAGAATACTAAAGGGCGTAGGAGTCAGGGCCATGCAGTAATAACAGACAAACTGAGGCTATTGCCTCAGTCATTTTCTTCGTTTCAGTTGTTTATTAGTATCAGAAATATTCTAAAATACCCGGCCCGGGATAACACTATCCACCGAATAAATCACTATCCAGCGGATAGCGTGGTTTGTTTAGTCATGTTTTCATGGCCATTGCTTCAGTCAGATCTTTTTCCCGCTACGGCCTTGGGAACGATGAGAAGAAGGATGACAATCAAGAATGACGAAAGCCCGATGTGTTTCAATGTTACTATTAACATTTATCTACTCTATGCATACAGGCAACTTGTGCCCTGAATTTCTAATTCCCATATAGCTTGTTTGACGCCCGATCAACAACCATTTTAATTTTTCCTTGTATTTTGTTGTGTTATTTTGACTTTCGCATTTCATGTCCTGCCATACACGAGCGTTTAGTTTGCTTTTATTTATTTTTTTCCGTTCTTTCTACAGGAAGACATGCGTCATTTTGCCATGAAGCGTGAGCTGTGTGATGCAGCGAAAAGTCTTGGTTGCTGAACTAAACAGTAAAACATCCAGCAAATATTCGGCAGGCAGGAAATAAACTAAACTTGTATCTTCTCTGAATTATGATGTCAAATTAAAGAAATATGTAACTAAGAGACATTCTAGCTTACCATTGTGTGGAATAAACAGTTTGAATGTTAATAAAATAATAAAAGAAGGTGGCGTTGGAGAGTTTCCTTAGTTTTGTCACGTCCACAAAAGGCTTCCCCCATTGAGATTACCCCATTTACCATAGTCAGTTCCGATTGTCCTAATACTTAATTAAACCCCATCAGGAGCCATAATCGGGGACGGAGATCGTAAGCGCGCGCCATTTCTAGTATTGGGGCTGTCCCTATGATATGGGACAATTTTTCTATTTTTAGACCAAATTGCGCCATCCCGTGCTGCACACGCGCGTACATGGTGCGAGGATTTTTGCGGATGTAGCGCGAGGAAATGGCGTCCGAAATTCCTGAAATGTTTGATGCTTTTGGCCCACAACTCAATACGTTCAAGACTGTTAGAATTTTACTTTAGTGTTTTCGTCGTAAGCTGCTCCAGTTTGAGTGAAGTAAGACAGTGTCGAATTTAGTTATGTGCCGCTTTATGATATCACTGACCAACATAGTAAATGGTTTGAATCCAGGAGTATCAGCAGCTCGTATTCTTTTACAAGATCTCCACATTACTGCACTCTAAGTTTCACATATGTTGAAGATTAACAGCTTTTCCATAACACAGCGAAAAACTGGTTAGATATATTTAGATATAGCAGCGTTTCAGAACTTCAAAGTTTCCTTCCTCTCGCCACACGCTTGCGAGGATTTCGCCAGAGTCTATCTCGACCGAAAAGTAAAAACAAAAATAATTGCAAGTTTGAGTTTCGCCTGAATTGTAAGCAACGCTTGATGTTTTATCAAGGCCCAATAGGTGACAATAAAGTTTATGTCTGTAGATGCTGCTCAGTTTTGTTTGGGTAAAAATCCAATAAATTGTCTGTTGTCGATGAATAAGAGCGCCCAACGATGCGTGTTTTGTACAGTCAGTAAAACATGACAAATTGGACTCCCGCACTTTCGTGTGAAAACGTACATCGAACTCATATAATATCTCTAGTTTTTAAATATGTTTAAGGTTGGTAAATGTTTGAGAACATATTAAAAGCTTAGCTGAAAATATGCGAATACAGCGGAAATAATCAGCAAAATTACGATGGCGCTTTCTTAATCAACTCGATTTCGGTTTTGTTGGTTGATTTATCAAAACTCCCTGTCTATTTTATTTTCGCAAAAATTGTTGCAGCATCTCGGCACAAAAGACAACGAAAGAAACCTCAGTCAAGATTTGTAGGTGAAAACACCGACTCGGATTTGCAAATGCACGCGCTGCACTGTGCAAATGAGCTACTTGTACGCGTCAGACTTTCTTTCCAAATTTTTTGCAAACTCGCCAAACAAACAGAAACAATGAGAAACTATCAAAACAGGGTTTGGTTGTGATTAAGCATTGTTTGGGAAACTCACAAATTAGCTCGATACCAGAGTAAAAAGTTTTCTTACATAACTTTTCTTTACGAACAAACGCAAAAGCTTACGCGTACAACTAGCGCGAGCAGATATTATTCATTCACAGCGCGAAATCGAAGTCATGTTTTCGACCCTGAAAAACTCACCTTTTCCATTAGTTCAGAGCATAAAACTACATATAAGAGCCCTGATTCTTATTCCATGCGCATGCCTTATTCCCTGCCACCGCTGTGAAAAATCTGCAAGAGAATCTTGCAACTCTCACCATTTGATCGCGCAGCATGACAACATCCACGCGAGAGCCCCCGACATGTGCGTGGATCCGCGCGGATATATGACGTCAGGATGGAGCAACTTGTTCTAAAAATAGAAAAATTGTCGCATATCATAGGTGCACGCGGACCCCAAGACTTACGGTCTCCGTCCCCGATTATGGCTCCTGGTCCCATTTGCTGCAATATTTTCACACTCTCGATACGAACATGTCTCTAAGCAAGTTACGCAATAGAATGTTTTTTTTTTTTTTTTAAATAAATTGTCATGATATAAACAGACAGTTTTCTCACTGAAATAAGAAATGAGGAATTTGGCAGGATTAACCATTTTGGTTTTTTCTTGAGGTGCTTCAGGAAAAATTAGAGATCCAAAGTTTATTATTCCATAACGATAAAATTGTCTAAGTGGATCTAAAGGAAGTTATCTTATAAAAAAAAATAATAATAAAACAGGGCACAGCATTACCGAAGTACAGTTCCAACGAGGCCCGCTTGTACCCTCAAAATAAGTTTTATTACTGTACGGTAGCCGAAGGTAAATTTTGCTTCTAGTTATTTTTTCGTCTTCACTGGAAAGAAACGTTTGAGTATGATGTCGTCAATTTGTTGTTTAGACCTTTGACACGGCTACGATAACTTTCCTTCGGCTACTTTAGTGCTAAGTTCCGCGTTTAAGAACTAGTAAATATGCTACACTATGTATTCATTCAATCGTTGTACTGTCTTTTAATTTTCTTTATAAATCTTTTATATATCTCTCTCGTCTTTATTTGCTTACAATACGAGACTGATAATGGTGGCATTTTAAACTATTGGTGAACTTTCACTGAAAATTTGTTCGAATAAATTAATTATCATAGATAATGAAAATTATACCATCAAAAAAAAAAATTAAGGTCCCCTCCATACATTGCGTTCCCTTCTATAAAGGAAGTAGGGGAGACCACACGAGATTAAGAAACCATTCTTCGACCTCAGTGTTCAAAGCAAAGATCTACGGACGTAGGTTGCTCTACAGTGACTGGACTACGAGACCAGATGGGAGAAGTTCGTGAGTAATTACAGTGAATTAATTAATAATAACAATTGCGAGATCCCACTCGTCGCATTTACATCATAAAGGAAAGAGCCGTGAAACTAACAACGTGCAATGCTTGATAATGAAAAATGTTAATAAATATAACTAGAAATGTAAATGGCCTGAGAAAAGTAAATAAATTAGACGATAAAAAAGAAACGTTCACTCTTCTCACAAAGAGAGCTTTAGGAAACCCAGCTGGGCTTTTTTAATACTTATTCGGTGACTCAAGTTGGGGATCAGTAAAAGCGATTGTTCATAGCTCGAGGCTGACTAACAGGTGACAATAATTTTGTATTACTTTACCTTACATTTCCTTTAAATTTTCGGTACTCTTTCTGGCAGTTTTTTTTTACAACTTTGCCCAGAATGAATAGTAATCTTGAACATATGTTGCGACATAAGTCACTGCGATGAATTATATAATTTTTATTTATTTCTTTTTTCCGCACCGCACCGCACTGTTTCATGTCTTTACTTGCACAGAATGCCAATCTTGATTATTTCTTGAGAAATAATTAGTTCTTAGTTGCATATTTAAACCCAAACCTCTAGTATCCTAAAATCATCTTGTAACAACGCCAAATCATTGTTGTTCGAAAAACGAATTCCCTTCAAGAAAATGGCAACAAGAGTCTTTGGGTGTTTGATTTGTGTATTTGTCCTTCTGGTGTTGTTTTCACCCGTTTGTGATGCTTTTGGATATGGAGCGGGGATGGCGGTGCCCGGAAAAAGAACTCTGCAGCAGAAAACCATAAGGGTGAGTATGATCACAACCAAAACCACATGAAGAGCGTTAGTCTCCTCCGCAGCCGTTTTATGGGGGGGGCGTTGCGTGACATCCCAAAAAACGGCTGCGGAGGAGACTAGAAGAGCGTGGGGTCGATCGCGATGTAATGATTGATAAACCTCCTCGATATGCCTGAGTGTGCGTCGAAATTGTGGATGCGTGAATGCCCTGACAGTATTAACGCCTATTCTTAAGCATTCTCTCTTCATTTTTTTTTTTCTGAAGGAAGAGATGGATAATTTTGCCATGAAGAGAGATCTGTGTGATGCGGCCAAACGTCTTGGTTGTTGAAATGGACACATATTAACATACAGAAAAAGTTATGAATGATGCCGAGATAAAGAAACTTGTACTTCAGTAAAGTTTGAGTTTAATAAAAAGTACAAGAAGATGTTGTCGGGGTGTTTCCTTAGTCTTTGCTTTAAGGCCCCGTCCACAGTACGCCAGAGAGATTTCAAAACGCAACAATCCCCGGTCATTTTGGATTTGTGTCTAAGAAAAACTCGGCCAGGGAAATCACGTAATTATCGTGACGCCATCATTTTCAAAAAAACTCCGTTTTCAATTTTTTTTTTCTTTTTTCGTTTACACTAAAACGCAAAGCCGACGTTTTCAAATTCCTCCGGTTTGAAGAGCGATTTCAAAAAAGTCCGTTTTCGTGACGGATTAGAGTAGACGGAAGGCCTAACCGTAGAAACAAAGCTGCGTTTTCAAATTTCTCCGGCGTAGCGTGAAGAGGGCCCAAGCCCAAAAAATCTTGGTTCTAATTCCTACACGTAGAATTAAATCATAGAAAAAACAACAGTGGCTACTCCCTGAAGTATTCATCGTTCTGAAAAGCTTCCCACGCATTGAAAACTAAAAACGGAAAAACGCCATGTACACCTTAAAAAAGTGAAAAAAGTGTGTAGGCGATGATTTACATCTTCAATTTTTTCTTCCCTCTATAATTTATCCCAAGGAAGCGTTGGCTTGTTGTAAACTATAAAATTACAGTTCTTAGTTAACAATCGTTCATTCAAAATCATAAAAAAATGTCGCTGATGCGAGTGGTATCAGATATTATTTCTTAGTTCATTTAAGTTCACATTACAAAGGAAACGGGATATATGAAACAAAGAAACAATTTACATAAAGAAATTTAACGCTGTTGTTAATTCAAGGTCGATCAGTAGTAATTATCTTGAAACGTGAAGGCGCGGTATTAGAAATGACGAGCGTAAATAATCAATTAAAACTGTTTTGTGCTCTAATGTACCGCGCTTGTCCAATTTTGAGGATTAAAATTCACCAATTTACCATGATCATTCGATCATTCATCATGATCATTCGTTCAGGATTGAGGCTCAGTAACAAGGTCTATCTCTCTGTCAACACGTTTTATACATAAATACACAATTGTAACTTTTAGTCCTAATGGTGTGCTCCCGCACATCATTTAAATACCGAGAACAGATAGAGTAGTGAAAGCAAAAAGATAAATAGAGGATATTACATGACCGCCCGTGTTGAAAGATATTTCACGAGTGACAGAATCTAACGAGTGAAACATTCCTCGGCATGAGAGTGGAAGGGAAATACCCTGTCTCCAAGCGGCCATGCAATGCTTTATTTATTTCCCATTCGCTGCGAAAGGCGCGATTTATGTAACCATAGCAACGACGATGTTTTCACGTGTGAAGATATCATGTTATTACGCGAAAGCTTACCTGGTATTTCCCTGGTGTTTATTTAATAATAGTAATTACACAATGTAGTGTTATTCATTTCGCAAATATTTCTTAAAATTTATTTTTAGGGGTCAAATCGAATGATTTCACTGAGTAAACATAAATTGCTCTATTTGTCAAAAGCAAATAATATGCAATATTATCTACGAAATGGACACTTGTGTCCTCTGTTCAAAATAGGTATTTGCAGCAGCATTCAAAATAAATGACTGGAAAATACTGAGAAATGCCTTGGAGTGCTCAAACGCTGCAAATGCTGTAAAGTTAGTCCGACATTTCTGGCAGAACCGCAGCGGAACCATTCATATGTCGTCTTAGAAAGAACGGAGTCGGCGTTGTCACTAAGCCTCACAAGACCCTGCTACAAGAATTCCCTTCTCCAAAGGTTAGGCCACCCCTTGATCTTCAGACTAATGTAGTGTACAGATTGCTTCGTTCTGACTGTCTTTGAAGCTACACTAACGAAACTGGAAGGTTTTTTTGTTTTCTAAGCCTGAGGAAAATATATTACATCCGAAATGTAAAACCATGCAATAAGGTTCCAATATTTCAGCGCCCACGCATGGTCCAACAGCCATTCTATTGATTTTGATAATGTCAGTGTGATAAGGAAAATTTTGAGTTCGAAGAACTTTAGAATCGTGGCACACTGCGAACTCTAACGAGGCAGACAATACGGCCAAGCCGTTGCAAAAACAATACTCTATTTTTTTTTAAATTAGCACATTATTTTGTTCCTTATTTTACCTTTTTAATTTTTTTTCCTACTTTCTTTGAGCATATATTTTCAATCTCGCGCTTTTATATTTTAGTTTTTAGTGACTTTAGACTGGCAGCCGATAGCTTACATTTTAAAATCCTTAACCAGGGAACATTTCTACTCAAGATGGTATTTTTTTTTCATTAATTTTAGCTTATTGTATGGCGCATTTGAAAACGAAAATTAAATTTTCGCCATATAAGTGCTAATTATTACTATCATTAATCTTTTTCAAGGTGTAAATGCTTTTTCATGTTCTAAAAAATAGTCATGATGCACGGTTTAGAAAAAAACATTCACTCCTATTGGTACAAGTTTTATGTTTGTGAGAATATTGTCTCTGAGATTCAACTTTTGCCGCTAGCCACGCTTCGTCAGTGTGACTTTGTCATCGTTTACTTATAGTGAAGTGTCCCATGGCAACGTAGGCGGCACGGTATAATCAATTCGTAATGGGTTTTGCTTTCTGTCCAATTTGTTCTGTTGGCGGTGGACAAAAAGCCGCTTTTTTCACTTAAACGAGGGCATATAAAGGAAAACATGATATCAACCAATGCCGTTTCTTGCTCAGCCCTTGCGGATAATTTCTGTTTTCTTTAACTAAAAAGGTAAGAATTTTTACCAACCTTAATAAATCTCTTTTTAGCGTTGATTTAAGATATTTACCAACAGGTAGAGACACAATTAGTACTTTTTACTTCTTCTGGATCGGATTAGTATCTTTAAATCGGAATTAATGTGACAAATAATATCTGTTCGACAACCTCACTTTTAAGCTAACGAAGATATAAAAGAGGGATTTTAGCAGTTTGCAGTTATAAGCTGAAGTTTTTCTCGATCGCGAGATGGAAATTTGGCTTATAGCGTTGACTTTGTTTTCTTCCAAACCGTAATTTATGTTTTCAGTTTTCGCGAAGAAATAACCACCTTTTTCTGTTGGGATTCATATCATTTAAATGTCGAATATTAACGCCAAATTTAGTATCTTCTATTATTTGCAGCAGCTCTCAAAATATTATTTTATTCTGTCAATACAAAAGAGAATTGCTTTCGAACCGGTTAAATTACTATCAGAACGCATATCGAGGCACGGAATTTAAAAGTAATTTGTACACAGCCTTTTCTCATTCCTGTTCTGTGTCTCACCTTGTACAGTCAATCTACCTAGCTTTTACCGACAATTTGGAACATTAATGCCACCCTTTCGATTATCTGTTTGTTTTACTTGTGAAAAGCTAGCTGTGGTTATCGACAGCTACACACTAAGTGAGTAATAAATTTTTCCGACTAAATAAAATTACCATGGAAACCACGAGGGTGGTAGATTAAGGGTGTTATGCTGGATATAGAGTCACCTGAAACAAGTTTCCTGACAGCTGTTCCTTCCACTTCCTTTAAAACAAAGGTGGTACGTTTGTCAAACTTTAAGCTTAAACTAGGATCAAGTTGTAATTCTGCGATTTATTGTGAGGTTCAGAGAATATATTGGGAAAGGGTTATTGACCATCGGGAAAAAATAAACTGTTTTGGCAGTGGAACAAATCTTCACTATTAATATTTGCTTATTTCATTTTTTTTTTTTTTTTTTTTTTTTTTTTTTTTTTTCAACTTTTGAGAAAGTTGAAAAAATTGAATTGGCTGAGCCGTGCATAGACCAATACGGATAAATAACAAAAGATCAAAGGTGTGAAAACTTTTGCTGTTTTTAGATTGGAACATTACTAGAACACAAGCGATGGCTTAATAGTTCGATTGTTGTTTGTTATATGAGGATCGAAGCTAGAAATCTCAAACATTCTAGTTTCTAAAGGGATGGCGAAATTAAAAACAACAATTGGAAGATCAAACGGAAATTCTATTAATTTGCCCGAAACGAACCTTCATAAACCGTAAGACAAATGTTATAAAAATTTCGTCTAACAGATACGTGAACTAGTTTCTGTCAGGTGAGTAATGCGTGGAAAAATATCAGGTAAGCACATAACAGGTGCAATTGCAGTCATTCTGTAAGGCTTCTACAGAAGACTTTCATTTCCCTTATTGGATACTTTTATTAGTCAAGGTGGCAACAAACCTAATGTATAAGGAAAACGAAAACAGAGTCTGTATATAGTCCAAGATTGCTTCTTGTGTCAAGTAAAAGGACTTTTTCGTTCGCCTCACATTTACCTTCTTCCATTTCATTGAGGAGGAATTATTCGTCGTCCCTCAAAATCTAACAACCATTGTTATCTTTGTAGGTTCATTCGACACGGGGGATTTTCTTCAATTACCTTTTCCCATTACTAAATTATTCTCTGCTCATAGTTATTTCAGGGATTAAGCTAACAAATTAAGTGCCACAAGAAATTTTCAAGAAGACGTAGCTTTATTTTCATTTATCAATGTCTTAAACGGTTCTTTACATTTCCCAAATTCAGTAAATTCCTGTGGAAGCCGTTAGCAATTCCATTATTCTGCAAGTTCAGGTTGACTGCATGCGGAAACTTGTCATATCCGTCACTCCTGTGTTATCTGCTCTTCTTGTCTGTACTCTTCGTTACAACCAAGCATTTTTGCAGTCATGCACAGTTTCCTTCTACTCAATGGTAATCCGGTTCCTCTACTCTCCTTGGAGAAAAAAAATATTGCGTGTTAACCAGGCGTTAATGTGGCCCGGAGAAGCCAGGGATAAAGAGACAAAGCGGTCAATTTCAAAATAAAATTTCATACGGCGAGCAAAAATTTCTTAGTCGGTGAACAAGTCAAAATTTTTCCTTATTTGTGAAATTGTCGACTAGTGAGACCTGATTGTTAGAAAGGCTTGGAAAACTTGTCAGATTTACTTTCCAGAACCCCTCCTGCTTGGTTACTTGCCGTTCAATCAAATTATCAAAGGTACTCGTCAAGAAAAACTTCTACGAGCAATGTGATAAACTTTAAATTCCTCTACTCTCCTAGAAGCGCACTATTATCAAAAAGTATCTTTTCAATTTGCTAATTCTCCACTTTGAGGCCCTGTTCAAACGTCGAACTTTATATGTGCCGAATCTACTAATTAGATTCGGCACATGTAAAGTTCGACTTTTGAATCAATTCATCTACTCTCATAGGAGCGCACAATTATCAAAAGTATCTTTTCAATTTTCTAATTCTCCACTTCCAAATGAACCAGCTTTTATCCAGCTGCGTATATTCCTATCTCAAAAACGTTCTTATTTGTTTAAATTTTGCCTACACCATAATCATGACTTCCAAAAAATAATTGTGTTACAGCTCGTATCGTAAATGTTTGTCCTAACAACGATCAATGGAACGGTGTTGAACTGGAATTTAACAAGCGGTCAAGAGCACTCTTTAAAATAAAATTAAATTAATCAAAGTAACGTCACAAAATAATTCACTTGACGTCACAAAACATTTAAGTTTCCGTGATTCACGGTCATTTGGAATGCAAATTCGTCTAGAACTGGAAAGCTTGCTTTACATTAGCCAATGATGGCGGCCTTCGTCGTTTTCAATGTATAACCTGAGTCCCTATTTTACTTAGTCCATCCGAAGCTTCAGTACTACGATTCATATCGATTTCCCACCCTCCACCCCGTTCCCTGATTCTTAAGCGTTTGTTTTAGTGGCAAAAGGAAATCAGGGAACCTCACTCGTCAAGTAGTTAAATATCTATTCCTCGAAACTCGGCTAGACGATGATGTTACCATTTTTACCACCTCTATTCTAGACACCAAACTGGAAAAAAAAAAACACTCCTCAGCGCCTGCACATGCACTTTACAAAATGTTGACAATGTCAAGTGATAATGAGACGATAAAATATTTTGCTCTTGTGAATTTATATGGCCAAAACTTTCGGTTTGGGTTTCTGTGCGAAACAGAATAGCATATTCCAGAGTTTCCTGAAAAGAGGACAACCTCTCGAGCTTTACCAGTGTTTCTCCATAATTTCCAACATGGAATTTCTGTTTTATTTGATTTTGCTGCCAGTATTTTCAGGGAAATTGTTTGCATTTCGAAAACAGTTAGCGAATTTTCCGGAAAATTTGCTCCATTTCCACAGCCGCGGAAAAGAAAATGCTTTCAGTGTTAAAGAAAGAATCTGATAGAATTAACTCTTGAACCTAGAAAGACAAGATGATTATATATAGCATTCTAACAATTTTGACAGCATTTCCATTTTGGGGTTGATTTAAACATTTTAAGAAAAAAGCGGAACTTTTCTAATGGAGCTATCACCGACTAAAATAACAAAGAGCTCTTCTGAGGCACTTTATTCACTAAAAAAGTGTTGATTTTGAAGTTGATCCTAAGCCTAAGAAAGTAGCGGGTTATGTCTGTTGTTGGTTTACCCCACCGCACTATCTTGAACGGGCGGCATCAACTCAAAAATAAAAGTCACTAAACATACCTCTGCAAGCTCACCTTTTGTAAAATTTCATTCTTCTTTCTTCCTGAGCCGCGGTTACCGTGATGAACCCATTGCGCGGTATATCCATGAAGCTCCTGTGAAGTCCATAGAAGAATTAAGGCAAACACAAGTACTGGAAAAATCTTGATTTCCATCACTTAAGCTTTATTTGCGGATTATTCATGTCTTCCGTGAGTAAAAGGTTTTTATAAGGGCTGCATCCACGCGACGGGAAATTGTCTCTAGTTGTCACTTACCCAACGCGCCACTTAAAAATAAACGAATAACTCGACGGAGACGTAACACGCACCGGCTATACGGTGTCTGTTTACTTAAGAAAATTATTGGTTTTATAAAGTTCGCTAGCTGCTTGGCTTCTTCGCCGGTTAACTTGTTGTCTGGAAAGAAAAAACTCATGATCCGGATTCTAGCTATAAAACGTTTCACCGTAGAATCGCTTTGTTATTTTTGAACAAATGGTTACAACGTTAATGATGATAATAAAAGCTCAGTATGTTTCATTTAATAACTTAGCTAAGGGATGATAAGGGGCAACCTTGATGAGAATAATTTTTACATATTCCACCCACTTGAGAACGGTTATTATTGTTTACTTTAGATTAACTTTATTAGCGGAATTAAGTTCGCTTGCAAGTTGGATATTGACTGATAAATTAAAGCAAGCCTTGGAAAGACACCATAATCACAGAAAGTCGACCTAGAATTAATAGTTGTTTTCCCTCTTTCAATAACACAAGCTAAAAAAAAACGTTAATCCCTGCTGCTTCCGGGCTTAACATCACTTTTCTTTCTCTACGTATCACGAATACTCACTTTAGCGGTCCCGCCAAAGCGCCAAAATTTAATATATTCCATATGCTTGAAAACTATAGGAACTGTCATATCCTGAAAGTTAAATTTTATGTTTGCAGTCTAATTAAAACACACATCATTCGGGGTTTTAATCTCTTTTCCCCCGCCTATTCAAGAGTATTATTTGAATTGATAGAAGGAACGGTCTTACTGCATTGCAACCATAACAACGAATATAGTTTCCTTTTTACTTTGATACGGATGATACATTGATTCTATTCAGTCAATTCATGTTTCTTGTAAAATGCTACCTCTTGATTTTAGGGACTGTTCTGTTACAATAAGAGAAACATTCGCGTAATTGGCTCCTCTAAAGTTAACAGAAAAAAGCAGGTGTTATGAGCGACTTGCTTTTTATTGTTGGCGTCATTTTGTTGCTCTGAAATTAGCACTTTCGAACTTTCTATTAGAAAAAAAAATTAGTCCTTATGAATTTATTTTAAAAAATCTAAAACAAAAACCATAATTCACACATTTATTTGGTCTTAAAGTCGTAGACAAACCCCCCGAGGCAAACCCGTAGTGCCGAACTGAATTTTCAGCCAGCATACGATTTTTCGATCTGTCATGCTGCCCAATTCAGTGAAATTATTGGTATATTCCTCTACTGGAGACAGAATCCTACTGGATAACAGGGGCGTAACACCGTGGACAACAGATGTCATGATCTGCTTATGCGCGAGTATCAAGGTCTTGATTCGTGAAATTTAGGACTGCGTTTACTCAAACGCAGTATTGTTTTGATAGACCCTTAATCTTCATGGTTACTATATGGTTGTGTAATACACTACCTCAATGAAACTGCGATGCGGGTTTTTTGCTTTTGTTTTTTGTTTTTTTTCCCTTAGTCATAGTTTTCGAGTCGTGTAAACGGGCTTCTGCATCTCTGTGACAACAATTGGTACCTGACGCGGAAAGAGCACACCGAAATATGGCGGGAAGGGTCCATGCGGATCTCCCACACACATGACACGAATATGGGATGAGCTATCAGAGCCGTACCGAGCTCCAGCTTAATGCTGATTGTAGTTTTCCACAATGGGCATAACTTTTAGACCGCCGTTACCGTTTTGTTGAAAATTTCCTTTTCAGTTTCCGTCAGTGACTCGTACGGTTCCGTTGAATATTAACCAAACTTGTTCTGGAGCCTTTCTTAGAAAGAGAACAGTTTTGCATTAAAGTTAGCATAATTTGCAAAATCATAATAACTGTCTTGTGACAAGTGGTAATCGGTTTGTTGAATTTGTACTGATGTAAACTCAGGAGTCCATTGGTGTCGCACGTTCTAGCATGCACGTGACCTTTGCGGGTCCACAGGTTCTCGAGCTTGACGTGAAGCCTTCTTTAACAGTCTGTTTGGCTTGTAATACTAGTTCAGTATGTCCAAAAAAAGTCTTTCGATCAAGAGCCTGAACAAAGGCCATTCGCTCAATTAATTTCATGACGGAGGATCATAAAATTCGGCACATAAAAGTGGTTAGGGCATTGGGAGGTCTATATATAGCAGTCACGATGTAGTGCCGCAAGACTAAGAGATAACGAAGTTTCAGGCTGCCTCCGAAATGAATGCTTCCAGATGAGTCGGCGAAATCAATGATTTTAGAAACCAACAAGCTTACATGTTGATGTTCTGAATTGAGTATTCTGCAACCACCCTCGATTATTTTTATCCCGTCACCACACTTATCAGCGCTTTCTCGTGCACTGGCAATGGAAGAGGAAAACCCATCTCTTTTTGGAAAGACGATTTAGTTTTCGATATTCACAGGTTCATTAAACTTTTTAAGGAGTAACAGCTGGCCTTAAATGTGAATGACTTGAACAACAATGATAACCTTGTTTATAACGCAAAAATAAACAGACGGGAGATGAGGGATGCGATCACGATCCCAGTGGTCTTAAGAAAAAGGTGAGAGGTGACTGGGTTTGTCAACTTATTGGCATGGTTACCCCTACTCGTCATTACTATTTTAGTTACTTTGCAAACCATGTGTTTAATCGACAAAATACAGTATTTTGCTACTTATTTTATAATCTATGGAAGGCAATTTGAAACTGATTGAAATAAAATTAGCGACGAGAAACGGAGAAAAAAAGATTATCTTTTTGTGAAAATAAACAGTCTCCACGAAAAAGGCCAAAACAACACTGGTACCCTGTATGGTTTTTAGTTCCTCTCTAATCTCATATAGCACAAAAAGTGATTAAGTAAATAAGCGATATCTTTTCTATGATGTTTTAACAGAGAAATGGCTTTTCGCCATTTCACCCTTCATAATTTTATAATAACTTCATCCCTTGTAACTTACAACCGTTGACAACAACAATAACACTGGCCCGACTGTATCATAGAGTAACTTCGTATTTACACACGTTTTGGCCTTCACTGAAAAGAAAGTTTAAGGCAGAAGCCTCAGGAAAGCAAAATTCCTAAACTTGAAAAGCTGCAGGTGAAGTCTAATTAAAACTAAGTATTCCGCTTACGTTCCTCGAAAAGAAAGTTGAGAAGAAGAACGAACTGAAGACAGAAGCCAGCCATCTATCTGCACCATTCCGTGTTTCATTAATGGGAACTCTTTGGTAGCTTTTAGGAACATGGTTGAATACCTTCTGAAACGATCGGCAGCTTTAAAACACCGAAACTTACAAGGCCAAATACAGGCAGGCAGGCGTAACAAATTTTTACAGCTTCTCTTCAGGAATACATGAAAGATTCTGTTAAAGGTTTAACTGAGCTGATAAGTAAGTTAGGTCAGCGCAGAGATGCTCCAGGAACCTCAATTTCAATTTGGACCCTCCACAGAGAGAAGCACAGTAAAACTATTGACATTAGCCAAATAAATAAATGCGTAAACAAATGAATTCACATGATGTTAGCACCGAGTCAATCACAGTGGCGTTCATAATTTGTATAGTAAACATAATCTAGGAAAAACGTAAACAAAATGGCGAGCACATGTTAAACGTTTTGCCAGTATCACTGCGTTCACCTCAATGAACTCATTGTGACGGAAGCAAAAAGGCGAAATCAACACAAACGGTGGAAAATTCCGAGATGTGAAATACTTGTCTGTTAAAGCGACAAAGTTTTGTACACCTTGGCTCCAACGCCAGAGTGAAGAATTAATGGTAATATGATGGACGAACGTACATCAGGTTCGCCAATAACAACGCTTAGAACAGTAATAGGATTATTACCTTTCGTGTGCCGCGCAACAGAAACTACTTGACCTGGAGATTTTAGTTCGCGCATTTTCAGGTATGTTACATGCTGACTGCTTTTTATAAGGATTGTTCTTCCGTGAAGAAAGTAGCAGTAACCGTTTTTTAGATGTGTGTAGGGCTTCATTACGGAAATTAGAGGTGTAATTTGCGTTGTGCCGTGCGCCGAAAATATGCGGGGAGGTTAATTGTGTTTCAAAGCGACATTTTTGCGCGATTAATTTAGAGAAAAGCTGCAACAGTTTTCCGAATTTTAGATTATGTTGATGTCCTCAATCAATAAGCAATCTTTCCTTATTAACTCGCTTGTCGCATTTGCGAGTTCAGAAGATCTAGTGCGCTAAAACAAAACGCGGGATCCTGGGTAATTTCAAATGCAGCTGCCCTTCAAGTTAAACAAAAGTTGTGAAATAGACATTGGAAAAGTGTGTTATTATATTCGAAAACAGGTGTGATAATATCCTTTAGTTTTCTTTTGCATGCTTTCCCTTTATTTAAATTTGAACTTCAACTCACAATTATTAATATGGTAATTAAGCCTTTGTACAGTACTTTTTCCCATCCCTGTACTTTCATTGTCAATTAATTGCTTAATAATGTGTCTTGATCTCTACTACATGTAGTCGACCTCACAAGATTTTTTATCTTTTGCACGGGAATAATTTCCTTTCCCGACTAAGACGCGCTTATGAAAGATGCACTCCATTCAATCTGTTTACTTAGCCTAGAGCGCCAAGTATAATTAGTTTTCTTATAAAACAAAGTCGTTTCGCCAGGTTGCTTTTCTCGAGGCTTAAGAGTAAAAACATTCAAAATTTCAATTACTCACTGGAAAAGAAAACCTTGGTTTTCCATCCTTCGTTATCGTTGTAAAACTTAGTTTTAACAGCCATATCTATCGGCCTACAATTAAATGCCATCATAACAGTTAAAAAGACCGAAGACCTTAAAAAAGACCTAATAAAGTGTATTATCGTTTCGCTCCGCCGTTTCGGAGCCGCTGCCTAGAACAACAAGGTATTCGCACCGTCTTTAAGTCCGACAAGACACTTCGGTCACACTTAGCGCGACCAAAGGACACCGTCAACCCGGCTAAACAAGATGGTGTTGTCTACAGGATTCCCTGTGAGTGCGGCAAAGTCTACATCGGGGAAACAGGGAGATCTATGCAGGAGAGGATCAAAGAACACGACAGGGATATACGACTCGCCCATACCCAGACCTCCGCCGTTTCTGAACACACCCACGAAACCGGCCACTATCCTACCTGGAATGAGGTCAAGTTTATTGATCGAGATCTTCACTGGTACACACGTAGGGTCAAGGAAGCTATTCACATAAGACTTCACCCTAATAAAATCAACAGGGATAATGGAATTGAAATTCCTGAAGCATGGATACCCACGATCAAGAAACACAACCACAGGAGAACGGTTGAACAGCGGACCACTGAGGGAACAGCTACTCGCCGGAACAATGGAACAATAGCAGGATCGAAATGCACCAATCACAGCCGACCTTTGTGATATAGATGATACCGTGCAATCAGTCGACCTTGTCGCCTGAAGAAGACTAGGAGTAAGCAGTCGAAACGTCGCGATCTACATCTCAAGTGACTACATCGTGAGACAAACGATAATACCACGATGAATAACAACAACCTTTTCCTCGACATTAAAAAGACCTGTTTCATAAGTTTTGAATAGTATATTTGTTACTACAAGTAAAATCAGTTTAGTTACAATGTGCATGACGTCCCAAGCACAGATTAGAGTTTTTTTAGATCGCGTTTGGCCAAGACAGTGGAAACAAACAAGTAATTTTTTTTTTTTTTAACAGTATGGAATCGAACCACGTGCACGTGATTAACAGTTGATAAATTTTGGGTCTTTCGCTCTCTCCTTGTGTATAAAATATCCCCTTATACTAACCGCATTCAGGAAGAGAGAAAGAAAGGCTTTTAGTTTCTGTCTACATTTTGTCGCCAGAGACCTGAAAACACACAAAAAAGATGAAGATAAAAAAAGCAAAACAAAACAGTTGGATTTAGAAATGAGTGAAAGGCGCGTGTTTTTATCGTCTGATGTCAATCTTTTGCGAAATATACTTCGTCCGAAATAGCCGAGAAATCTATCTCGAGCCCTTGACGGTCAATCTTACTCGCGCGCCGTTTGCCCCAAATGGAGATTCACTGTTGATACTAACGCTATATAAATAACTACCAATGAACAGAAATTACAGTGGCGTAAATTTTAATTTAATTACGGGAGCCCTAATTCTTCTAATTCATCACTGTAAATCTCACATTAATCTCCCGAGGCTGTTACAACTGTCATAACGATGTGAACACCCTACTTCCTTTACTGTTGTACAACCTCAGAATTACATTAGTCTGTGGCTTTCTCGAATATTCATGTAGTACGACCGTGAGTTTTTGAACTAGACTTGGCTGTCACAGGCATAAGGCAGTTTAAACCACTGACAAAGCGGGCAGCAGTCAATATCTTAACAATGGCATGTAATCAGTTGTATGCCGCGGCAAATGAAGGAGTTTGACAGTATTTATGTTACCATAAGGAATGATATGATAAGCTATCAAAAGATACAGTTTACGAATACCGCAGACTAGCAGATTATAGCCCTCATTACAACTTCTCAAGGCACATAGTTCGTAGATCAATCCATACAACTCGTCGAACATGAAAACATGAAACCATTTATCGATGTCCATGTCTACGGAATCGTTCTATGGAATCGTGTTTGCAGTGAAACTCAGCGAGGAACCGTCATATTCCGCCAACTTCATACCGTAAACCTTCAATTTTTTTTACTTCTTTGGGATTCCTTCTCTCTCCTCCCCCTCCTAAAAATATGATCAATAGTAAAGTTTAGCACAATAAACAGCTCAAAATGAATTGGCCGCGCCTTAGCTTTGTTATAAGTGCATTCCAAAAGTAATCCATGCAGTCTGGTACAGTAGTCTCCAGCACTGACTATGATTGTACAACAATAACTAATCAGCTTCCACGTTTGGAATTCAAATTTTTAATAAATTGATAACACTTAGTGAAATGCAAGACGCCGCTCGGAGGTTTAGTCGGCGTTCAATCGTTACGGTTGCATAGAACGGCTTCTTCAATTCTCCTTCAATTGTCCCAGCATAGCAAGAAAAAAAGTAAGTTTTTGAGTTTGTACGACACAGATGCCTTTTTCATTCCTCGATAAATGACATGAAGTTCTTGCGGTTTGTGCTTAAAAAAGTAGGTTGGAAGCATCCGGAAATACGTGCATCTAACTCTGCTAAATATTTTAGCATACAAGCTGTGCAGTGTCGACATTGTTCCTATAAACGAAAAATGTGGGCAGTTCGTTCACCGTCTGCTTAAACTAAACGTCTGACTCATATCTTTTGTACTTTCTTAAAGGCTAAATTAAAATGTTACTGATTTATTATTCATTAGAAACAAATACGTGATTAAAAATTGTGAAACGGTTCAGTTACCAGATCCGTTAACGGTTTTTTAACATGCTGCATGCCGAAAACAAGAGATATCAGTCACTTTTTCAGAGTTTAGACAAAAATGATTTTATTTTTGATGATAGTACTAGATTTAGTGAGTTGGTCTTGAAAAGCTTTATGGATTTCTGACTTGTAATTGATACGACGCACATTCTACTAAATTCCATAGAATAATGATTAATCTTTTAGAGCATTATATCTTTGTGCGATAAAGGACTTTATGTGACACATGTTTATCTTATACCTGAGCAGATATGTCCCAGACATTTCTATCTAAGAAATCTAAAATAAATCTGAAGGGAGTCGGTTTGTTCAAAAGAACAAAGAATGGAAGAAGTTCATTTAATATAAATGTAATCTACGAATGTTTTTAGCCATGCTCTACTTGCACGAATCCCATAATACACTCTTTTACCCCCAAAAAATTTGCATAGGCATTGTTTTCCGATTTCTCTTGGGACATCTCCATGCCCCAGGAGAAATTGTAAACAATGATTATGCAAAATTATGGTCGGGGGGGGGGGGGGGGGGGTAAAAAAAGGTGTATATGGGATTTGCGCAAGTAGAGAATTGTTTATTCCAGCTCGAAAAGTGGTCCAGAGGATATCATAATTTTGTGGCTAATCACTTTTTGCATTTTTAAAGCGCAGTATGATTTGCATCATTGTTCAGTGATCTATGTTTAGCGTGAGTATCAGTTAATAACAGATGACAAGGAAAGACAGACATCGGGCAACCAAGAACGGTGATGGGCCTTGTTTTAGCCTTGATGTCGTTATGGTGACGGCTTAGAACAAGGCTGTCCGTAACCCCTTCGTGTAAGTTCTAAATATCTATTTGACTAATACGTGATACATTGCACGTGTACCTTGATGGTAAACGAGATCAACTAAATTATGATGTATCTATTTTTTTCATTTTTGAATTTTGAATAGGCTCTCGTGTTCTGATAGGAAATCATTTAAGTGTTGTGCACATGCGTTGTTATCTCAATGTTCTGTCTTGCATTCTACCTGCGAGATCAAAGGAGCTGATGCGAAATTGCATATCTGGCTGTCTCCACATCATTCCATGTATTAATATAAGATTTCAGATCATTTTCTAACCTGCTGTAAAATTTTAAAGGTGTAGCATAAAAACGACAATTTTCAACTCTATCTGCAAAGAGAAAATAATTCATGGCAAAGTCATCAAAGCTCATTTTTCCTTGAAATTTTCGTGGAATGCGCAATTTATTTGTTCTCAACATGCTGGACACACGGCGTTTTGCACTCCTGCTCCCTTAAAGTTTTAATTTCTGTCGTAACTTGTGAATAATTTAAAATTTTCGTCCATCCAAGCAGTATCCATCGTCCATCGTCCATCCAAGTAGTATCTCTTCATTGCAGCAATTATGAGTTTATCTTGTGAACATTATACATCCTTTGAGATAACTGTAATATATAGATTTAGGTCAGCTTAAAAACGTAGCTCCTAGGGCGGGTTGCTCAGAGCCAAATTAAGCTAACCCAGGAAAAGGTAGAATTTTGATTTGAGTTTTGTAACTTTGCGTTGAGGTTTTCTGTATATTGTTTGGCCTCAGTTCTGTTTTGAGTTTTACTAATCACTATATTCACAAAACAAAGCAGCAAAAAACCTTGGTTTGGAAGAAAAAGTTATAATTCGGTTAACTTTTAATCCTGGGTTAGCGTTAACCGGCTTCCGGCTTAATCCTGCCCTGTTTTCAACAAGTTAACATGAGATGAGCCAATCGAGCGATCCAATCGAAAAACCAGCACTTGGTCAGCGGTCAACTTCAAAAAAACACGTGGCCTCGATGAACTGTAAACTTGAGCCCGCGATATCGTCACATGCCACTTGTCAGCGGATACCTTGATTCGACAGGTGTCAATTGATCATAACATGGATGTCCAATATCAAAGAAGTACACGGTAAACCAAGGCTGTATGTCTCTGTCAACCTATTATTTGGAGCATGGCCGCCATGTTGCGCTACTCTGTCGTCGTCGTCGTCGCCGTCGCCGTCGCCGTCGTGCGTATGCGCCCACGAGCAATACCGCTAGGCATGATAACCATGAGAAAATCAACTCATGGGTTTCCTTTTCTTTCCTATATGAGTATGGGGTTCCGCTTGGCGGATAATTCAATTGGATAAATGTTCATATATATATTTAACAAAAGCTGATAAATACTTGTCGACATATCTGCATCTCTAATATAAGCTACAGGTATAACTTACAGTACCGCATGGCGATCGACACAGCATTTACTTGTTTTGAGTCGAATAAGCTCACTTTTCTGTTATTCTTGTATGTTTTGCTGTACTAGTTCAGTGGGGAACATTCAAATGGGAAAGCTCCGGCGTAGATTAGTGATTGAAACCATAACAATCCCAGTAGACATATAGCTATTATAGTTCGTATCATACATCACAGTTTATGTTCTTTACATTATTGGAATTTAAAAAGAGCCGCCTTTGTGAAATGTAAAATGTGATGTCTTTGCTCACAATGTATTCGCGTTGCATACCAGCCCTTCATATTAACGCTATAATATTGTATACATCGTTAACTTCGTCTAATTTTCTACATTTGGCGTAGTAATTATACTTGTATAAAGAGTCGTTGGTGTGTAGTAGACAACCAAAACGTTTAACTGGGAGATACAAAAAGAAAGAAATGGACTGCTACGCTGAAAAAATGAAAACCATATGACCAAACTTTATGATGGACTGGCATCTATCTTGCACTATATAAAAAACTAACGAGTGCAACAAACAAAGTAGATCATGAGGGTTACAGTTTTGTGTCACGTCACAGGTCCATAACAACACGGGCAACTTATTTCAAGAGCTGTAAACACAAGATTACGTCAGCCTAATAATCAGATTTGCCATTAGCTTTGCAATTTAAACAGAAACAAGATTATAATTAAAAAGAAACCCGATTATAGTTATTATTTTTAAGAGTATCATTTAAAGTTAATGTCCCTAGGAGCGACCAAAAAATAACAGTAACCTTTTTTTTTTTCATTATTTTGACATAATTTTTTTTCTTGCGTTTCATGATCATTCGTCGGCAAATGTTCAACAACCATCCATTCTCATTTTAGACGAGATTTTTCCATTTTTAGTTATTAAATAGTTTTTTCTTTGACAATTGTTTACGTTATGAAAATTGAATGGCTTATCCCATTTAAAGCCTGGTGTCGAAGCATTCAGCGAACTCTTCAATTTTATCAGAGCCGGGCGTCGTTCTCTGCAAACGATGGCTTGACTCGAACCCTTTTTTGTTTAAATCGATGATGACCGAAGTACCGTTCGCTTCCATTACACGAGGTCTGATTTTCAAGGAGCAAAATAATGCCTGAAGTCCTTGTCGGTAATTTGTAGTAAAACTGAAGATGACATAGGGATTTATAGCATTATTGGCGTGGGCCAAGATGACGATATACATATATACAGTTTTTATAGTACAAGACGGGTTTAGATCCCAGTAAAGGAGAAATAAATACACAAAAACATTAAATGGTAGCCAAGATATGGCGAAAACTACGATCACAGCAATGACTGTCCTTAAGACATTTCTAGTTCGCCTGTTCCAAGAATTCTGCCGGTTGGTGGAAAAACGGATCCCTTTGACTTTACGTTCTCGTAACCGCACGATAATAATGGAGTACAGAATTGTCAAAGTAATCATAGGCAATATAAAGAGAAAAAAGGACAATACGATGAAGTATTCCTTGATAACGTTATCCATTTCATAAAGTGGAGCCCAGCTATAAATACAAAGGGTTTTGTTTCCTTGAACGGATAACCTCCAGGTGTAGATATATGGCGCGTGGAATCCAAACCCCACAATCCAAGTAAGAAAGATAAAGATACGTCTTACAGAAGGCGTGACGAAATTGGGTTTCAAAGGGAAAACGATGGATCGAAACCTGTCCACAGCTATCACAACTAAGCTCTCAATAGACACAGTAGTGGAGATGTCCTGGATGATGTACGTCACTCTGCAGAGTGCTTCTCCGAGAAAACCATCGACGTGCCATTCATAGGGACTGGAGAGTATTTCTGTTATCCTACGAGGAGCTCCTGTAAGCGCAAAAAGAACGTCCGAACACGCCATGTTCAGAATGAAGTAGTCCACCATTGTGCGTAGGTTTTTTTCTTGGCAAAAGACAGCAGCAATGAGCGAGTTTCCCACCAAACTCAAGACGAGTATAGCGACATAAGCAAACGTTTGACCGGCCTTTGCATTGGCGTCTAAATTGAATGAATCCGAATAACATATTTCGTCAGAAGAATTTTGTGGAGTTGAACCATTCCCATCCATATGTTTTAACGCTGATCTCGAAACAGTTCGTCTAGGTGGAGATTTCCTACGACGCTGCCCGAAAGTCGATGTTAAGCACTTCACTCACCCGTGACAGAGTGCCAAGGATGTTGTTGCAGGATCTCTCTAATAAAGATATAATTGACAGAAAAACTTCTGATGTGATATTAATATCCGTGGCTCTGAACTTAAGAACACATTCATCCGGGTAAAATCTCACTAGTACTGGTTGCTTCGGTTAAATAGGAAATTGGAACATACTCAAGCGATCAATTTTACACGTTGCCTGCTCAGTTAGCCACTTAAAACAGAGCCCGCAAATGAACTTTCACATTATGCTGGCTGAAAGCTACAGGTCTAGAAATTTGAATTTCATTTTTAAGGTAGATCAATATCTGAAAACAAATATGAGTGCATTGGCCAATTTTATGTGCGAAAACATAAGTAAACACAGGTGACAGATGGGTGGGAATTTTAATATATTATTCATTTCCTTCATATGTGTATATTTCTTTTGATTTTATACCATCACTGAATATCAGAATATAATCAATTATATTGAGATATTGAAAACACCCCCAAATGTTTTTTCTTTTTATTTCTGTCTTTGGTATTTTTCTTCGAGGAAGTCTGCAAGATTACCTTAAACGGAAAAGAGGATTAACAAGCAGGTGTCAAGTGATTAGAATGGTGTATATTCAAACCCAAAATGATCAATACTTCGGAATATCCACGACCAGATAAAATCAAGCTTAAATTGTTGCTATAACTGGGTTATGTAACCATCGTGTTAAGTACAACGTAAACCGCTGCTTACCGCATTGCTTTGGCTCGAGATAGGTGGCGTGGCTATATAATTGCTTTTTTTACCGACATCCAAAATTACAAACGGTAATATATTGATAGCAGTAATCGATAGATGGCGGTTAGCGTCAAAATTCAACGACAGCAATTCAAGGAAAATCGTCATTTAAAATGTAGCTGCTTGCGGTATCTTATATCGCTTCCTTAGCTTCCAAACGAGAAGCACTTTCTTGTGAAGCATGTAAACAGGGCTATAAATATAATGTACGATACTAAGCCAATGAATTAAAGGACAAAAAAGAAGGAATAATTGCATGTACACCCATTCAAGAATTTCGTTGTTCTCAATTCCGTCAATTATTAGTTTAGGCGCACTTTCAGTCCCAGTACACCAGTAAACACTTACCGGAAGTTCCCGAAAAGGGTTTCGAAGCTAAGAGGCTGTATATCAAATGTGAAAACGTCGTTGCAATACTGAATTGGACGCCACATCTGAGTCAGATCTAGAACCCTAGAGAGTTTTTAGCTCCCTCACTGATGAGAATTATTATGATAATTATCGCAGCAAAAAAAAAACGCCGAGCTTGAACCAACTCACAAAAATACGTATTCATATACAAGCTAATCTTAAAGCCTGTGATTCAAAGACGCGATTCAGTCTAGGTTGCCATATCTTCCCTAACAGATTATAATGTCAAAATCATCTCCACTGTTTTTTAAACTTTTTATGTACTAATTGCGTTTAGGAGAGTACGTGAAGAGGACATCGTGGGATAATAATTTTCTCATTACCATGAGGCATCAGATAGGTTACAAAACAACTGATCAGTGCTGCAGGGTGAGAAGCAACGGGTTTAATTTACAACGGCACTCTTTTTTATGACACTTATTTCAGAGAAATTTAACTCAAAGGATTTGCTGCCTTGACACAAGAAGATAAGTATAAAAGTTGGTAAAGGCACAGAACTATTTTCATAAACGATTTGAAATTCAAATTTTTTTCACTTGAATTGTGACTTCGTCTAAAATACCACTTGAATAACACAGCATCCACCTCTTAGAGTGAGATTTAGAATTTAAATGCTCTTAAGTCCAATCGGGATATATCTTCCATATTTCTCGCAGACCGTCTACTTTCTTATGATCTTCATTTCCTCCAGCTAAACCGGCAATCCAGAAAAACGCAGCTCTATCGGAATTGCTAATTTTTCAATTTCGTGTCATTGGAAGCAGAGTCGCAAGTGGACACAAGTTTCCACGTTGTATCGACTTACTATTTCGTTTGGCTAGGAATGGTGTGCACATGCGTTGAATTGTGATTATACATCCATTTAGATTGAGATTTAATTTTCACCTAAATCAACGCAAACCTTCCGTGGTCTGTCTGACTACCCGACGTAAACCGCTCAAGTTGGACTTATATTACAGGCACTCGATAACATTTTTTGAAACCAGTGGTTTCAAACTGAATTTGACAAACATTGTGATGTTAACCTTTACACCAGCTAGTCCAAGTCGTTCTCCAACCCGGAACAGGGACCGAACCTTGCAAGACTAAGCAAGCCTTTACAAACTGTAAAATGATTTATTTTTGTTATGGAAACTTATTGGGTGAACTTGCAAGAAAACCTGCCAGACCGTCTCGTCAGCCAACGCAACTGGCTTATTTGCCCGAATTCATATTTCAAAACCTGTAACTACTTCACACTTAAGCTGGAAACAGTCTTACGAATGCCACTGGCAATCTAAATTAAAACACAGAGAAAAAATGTAGCAAAATGTAAATTTTGAAAGTAATGTAACGCAGATTTTAAGGCAAAGACAGTGGTACCTTTTTTTGAGAAAAACACTGGCTATTCTTTGTTGGTTACTTAGCATATTTTATTAACCTGTATTAATAGATGCACTGTTTGAACAAGAAACGATTTAAACAAAAATAATGTCGACACTGAAACCTCCTTCGTCTGTCTGCTCTCTCTGTCTGCCCTCCTTTTCATTTTTCCAGGATTAAATTTCCTTCTTTTAAGCCACTAACTTAATTTGTTCATGTTAAAATCAGGCAATTCTTTGTTTAAAATAAATGGGGCAATTTTGCAGAGTTTACACAGGCCAGAGTTATCTTTAACAGCAATCGCACAAGCGGGAGTAATTTTAATTTAGAAATTATAATGCAATCCCTCTCACGACAGATGGCTGTAGATGTTTTGGCACGAAATTTGGTATGTACAATACAGGGATGACAGTCAATCAGTGAAAACTGAAATAAAGAAGCAATATTTTCGTTTTTATCGCGCAGAGGAAATGCCTGCCTATAAATATTGTAAAATTACCTTTAAAAATTAGTCGGTTATTGGCACTGTTCAGTTTATTTTAGTAATGCAACTGTACTTCCATTGCTGTGAAATTAATAATTTAAACCAATTACCTCACGAAAGTTCCGGGCGGTAGGAAGGTCTTCGGCAAAAAAGAAAGATTAGGTTTTTTCAAAATTCTAATGGTGATATTGAAATATCTTAAGATTTGAATGCTTGTGCTCCACAATTCTGCGTACGTATCAAAGAGAATTTTTTTCGTCATAATCTCTTCGTCGCCTGTTTATTACTCAGGTCAACGTTTTCAACTCAGTTGTTTAAAATTACAAGATACAATTGTCAGGTTTTGACCTACGGAGATATATATAGTTTAAACTAACTATTGTTTAATAAATTCATGAGATGTTAATTTCCCCAGGTTTTTTGTTATTGCCAAAGGAAACGAGACTATAGTTTGTATTCCGAAAGAAACAATGTTAATTGAACGTGTAAGGTGCAAACTGTGGACGAATCGTTTGCCAGCTCGTTAGTAAGCTTTCGCACATTTCCAATTGTTACAATGATTTTCAATAGCATTAGTTTTAGAATTGTGTCGGATTATAAACAGCTTTAGATGTGTGAATTTTAAATTGATTTCAGGTTTCTAATGAAAGCAATATATCATGTTTATCTCCTGTGCAGGAAAGTCAATCCTTTAAGTGGACTCATCCAGTATTATTCAGCGTTTGCGGATAAAGTGCTACCAGCCATTTTATGACATAAAGATCTGCAGTTACAAATACTAGTATCTCCAAATTTACGGATCATTTGTAATCAAAGATGTCCGCCAATGACACGATGAATAATGTGTCACATCCGTGTGGTTTTCCGGCAGACCCGTCAACAGAAAAAGCGTGGAAAACGTTTGCGTATTCCGTCATTGGCTTCGGCTCTTTACTGGGGAATTCCCTCGTTATCCTCATCATTTTCAAGATCCGTGGCATGAGATCCACCATAAATTACTTCATATTAAACATGGCGGCTTCTGACGTCCTCTTCACCGTCTTTGTTATTCCGCGCTTGTTATCAGATCTTCATTCAGCGCCATACAGATGGTTTGTGGGGGGAGTGCTCGGCTCCTTCCTTTGCAAGTTTGACTTCTTCATCCAAGATGTCTCGACGGCCGTTTCCATCCTCAGCTTGGTGGCGATCGCGGTTGATCGTTTCTACGGTGTGGTTTTCCCGATGAAAGCGAGCTTAATGAGCAGTGGTGCATTCCGCCGTAGGATTTTGGCAGCCACTTGGTTTGTGGGCGCTCTGTTGCACTCGCCATACTTCTACGCTTACAAGCTCTACGATGACGCTTTCTGCAAGTACAACTGGAGTCCTTTCCTAGATCACGACAAGACGTCAACAGTTTATTTTTTGATAATGTCTATCACCTTCTTTTTCTTCCCAGGCACCATTCTGACAATCGTCTATAGCATAATCATCGTTACTCTGAAGCGCCAAAAGTTCCCGGGCAACCAGTCTGTAAAAGACAAGAAGAGGGTCGCCAAACGCAACCGAAGCGTATTGCGAATGGTCGTCGCTGTCGTAATTGTCTTCATATGCTGCTGGTTACCCTTCAACGTATCAATGTACATCGCTCTCTTTCAATGGGGCCCCAATGTCCCATGCTATGCCAGTTCGTTATTTTTCTGGGTTATTTTTATTGCCTATTCAAACGGCTGCATAAGCCCCTGCCTGTATTTTATCTTCAATGAAAATTTTCGCCAAGGATTTACAAAAGTATTTTTCCGCGGAGGAATCCGCGGTTCCATTCGAAGTAACCTGCGTTCCACTCGTCGCCGGACGGATGACGTAAGCCTCTCTACTGTTGAGCGGGTCCGACAACAGAGCATTTAAGGTCCTGTCACCACGAAAAGGAGATGTTTAAAATGCACCGCAATAACGCAACAGGAAGACTGACCTGGTAGAAATGGTGTAATTTTGAAAAAAGAAATCGACAACTGGCAGGAAACCGCGAAGAGTTATCGAACATCAACAATAGGGAGCGGGAAAAAAACACTTGGCTTTAAACCGAGGCTGGCTCAAAGCTTTACTGGTATTCGTTTGATATTTCAGTAAAACATTGTTGATGTTCAGCATGAACTGAATATCAGTTAAGAATTGCTCACTAATTCCAAGTTTCGAAATACTTTGTATGTTATGTTTTAAAAAGGCAAACATTGAGACAGAGAAAGGGCGAAATTCAATTAACTGTCTCGCTAAGAACACAGGAATCTAGGAAGAACCTTAATGTTATTTTATTAGTTGTGAACATGACAGATACTGTACATATATGTACGGTAATTACGATTTTAAGATTGCAAATACTGTGCATTTTTCATCGCGTAAACATAGACGATTTAATAAACGTTTGGAAGATTTATTGTAATAGCGCCTAAAGAACATTTCCACGCTCAAAGTGCTGGTCCTCCAATATGAGCCGTTTTTTGTTAAACTTAAAAAGAAAAACATAATTTACAACATTGAACTCATCGTTTCTTAAATTTTAGCTGAGTAGATATAAACAAGTTTAAACAAAACTAACTTAACAGTGCATTTTATGCAGCTGCACCTGGTATCTTGCGAAATGTTGCATGTACATTCATAAAAGATTAGCTGTAAGCATATTTTATTCCTTGAGTTTTGAGTTTACATATTATTAGCAACGGCAACATTGAATCATTTATCTTTCCAATATTAATACTTTGCTCAACTAATTACATCGGCGCAGAACATAATGGTTATTTCATGGGTTTTCTTTGTAATGCTTTGGGAATACTAGTTGAGGAATTTTTCAAGAGAAAAATATCATTACTTAGTATAGAATAAGCCCTTCAGCGGGAAATGGTATCAAATATTAAAATAGTTTCGCGGAACTGTTTTAGCCGGTATGCTGTAAGGAAGCTTTGGAGTAATCGTATTATAACCAATAAAAATGGCCTGCTAGAGGAGAAATTTGTAAAACATATAGCGGAAAATTATATTGGTGTAAGTCATTAAAAGTAGCATGCAATAGACTTTAAAAGGAATAAAACTCACTATTACTTTTATGGCAAATTTTATGGCATTTTCAAAATAACTATTTTCTAATTTCCAGCCTTTTTAAAAAAAAAAAAACCAGACAAATCAACAAATACCCTTCTTAATTGTTGTTGTTGTTTTTTCCTGTTTTGGGACATGTTCGACTGTTGCGAAAGAGTGGGCACACTTACACTGTATACTGTATGCAACTCTACATGACGCAGAGAGATGGCGTTCACCGTCCGTTTTCCACCCCTTTCCCTCGCCACGATGCTGTAGCAATTCACTAGTACTCCTGCATATATATGGAGAGAGGCACCGTGAGAGTCAAGTGTCTTGACCAAGTACGCGTTAACGGAAAACCGCTCTACATACGATATATAATATAGACTCTGCAACAAGGAGAAAAGCAACTTTCACCTTAGAACAATACACCATTTGCCTACGTTTATTGACGAATCCTTAGCTCAGAGTAACAAGAACTGAACTTGAGAACAATGAATAAGAAACAAACAATACTAGAAATAAAGAACGAAAACCTCATTTAAAGTCTATAGAAGTAAAATATTGCCACAGCAGCTGACATATCGAATGATACTATTGTAGAAACGATATAAAGCTTAAAGACCCGGGAAAACAAAGGCCCCGTCCTCACTACGGCAGAGGAATGTGGCAAGGAAGATTTCGCTCTGAAAACGCATCAAATGTTTCCCGACCACACTACGCCGGAGGAATTTAAAAAACGCTACAATCACCCGTCATTTTCGATTTGCGTTTGAGGAAAACTCGGATAGGGAAATCACATGATTATTGTGAGGTCATCGTTTTCAAAAAGTTCAGTTTTAAAAATGTCTGCTGTCCACACGAAAATGAAAAGCACTGTTTTCAATTCCCTCCGGTTTTAAAAGCGTTTTCGAAAAGCTCCGTTTTCGCGACGGATCAGTGTGGACGGTAGGCCTAAACGTAGAATTAGCTGCGTTTTCAAATTCCCCCGGATAGTAGTGTGGACTGGGCCTAGGGTTAATGATTACGCCGAATTCAAGCACTGTTCTCAGACAAGGTAAGACAGGTGTCAGGTCAAAGTAACACTACGACATACGCTTACAGAAGACTAAGGCACCGCAATATAAAAGGAAAATATTGAACTGAGCTTCAGGTCTGAGTGCTATCTTAAGACCTTGACGGGACTGACTGCGTTTTGTAATTTTACATTTTTAAAACAAACATTGTGTTTGGTTTTCTAAAAATTAAATAAAAATATATCTTCAATAACCGTAACGTTGCTCAAATCAATTTTGAGCTGACTTAAATTAAACGGTACAATCCGTGCTGTCCAGCCCAGTTTGTCAACTGCATAAAAACTCAGCTGAAATTACTGGAAGAGATAAGACGAGTTTTTTCGGCTAAACTTACAAATTGATTTACGCGGTAGCCTTACAAAGAAACGAAAGTTAATTGCCTGTTTTATTCCATCCACAAAATGAAAAAGGCAATTAAAATTTTTAAAATATCGTTCAATGATTCGGGCAACGACACTTAAGAGAAAACATTACAAAATAATGCTGTTGATGTGATTTCCAAAACTCGCAAAAAAAGTTTCTACTTTTTATGAAGCTCTGTGTGATTAGACGCCCGAATGGGTGTCTGTAGGCCGTTCAGTGGTCACTTCAGTGAGTTGGAACCTGAAGCACTACCGTGTGCGTACCGTGTAATCGTACCGTACCGTATAAAGTGTACCATTTGTATCTGCAGCTGCTCTTATGTATCGTAGGTGCACCGAAAACGCCGCGGTAGTCAGCGGGATAGCGTTTTCGGCCTTTCCTTTTAGAGACTTTCGTCTCGAATATATGATTGCTTCTGTAACACGTCCAAACGGTCCATCTTCAAACACAAATGTCACTGTTGCTTATCAGCCGATCGCTGAAAGAACGTTTTCTTTTAATAAGATTAAGTTTTAGATCTTACTAGATTGGGGCTGTTGATAGAGGTCATTGAGTATGCAAGCTTCCAATTCAACTATCTTTGTGAACGTTTATGTTTGTCACGCATTTTGAGTGCGTTTACATCCCGATTTCAACACTCACACATTCGGGCATTGAGTAATTTTTTCGGGCAAGAAGGTCACCACCCTCCCAAGTCCGAAGGTGCCCGTACGCCTATGCCTGACACAGAACTCTCTTGATTTTCAGTATTCCGAAGTAACTTAAAGATATTCCGGCTAAACTTACTTGGATATCGTTTTAGACCCAGTTGAACAAATTCAGGGATCATTTCGGAGCAGGTTCCTGATTTTCGTAGAACGTAAAATACTTTGGCTGTAGTTTTTGAGAGCGCAGCTGTGATGCTGAGATGATCGAGCTGGTCAGAAACATAAGAAGGCAACTGATTCATATTTTAGTGTGCTTCACTGATGAAATTTGGGGAGCACGAAAGAAACGTTAAATTTGATTTTGGTGCAGTCGAAAGAAACTCTAGGTTCTTGACTGCTTTCTAAACTTCCCAAATACATCACAACTCGACGATGTACGGCTAAAAGCAATGATAAATTAATCATTTTATAACATTGCCAATAGATAGATGGCGAAGCGACCTTAATTTTGGACACTAATGGGTATATTCCATTGAAATCTTAATGATCGGACAAACACAATACAGGCGTTTTGTTACCTTAAGAAAACTAAGGCCATATTTCACCTTCAAGGATGCCATGACAACAGAAAATATAAAAAACAGAATACATTTTAATGCCGCGTTTTTATTTATCTAAGTAATACATTATTTATCTGTTTCCTTAATTTTTCTAACTTTCCATTTACTTGCTTTTCTTTTGCTATGAACTTTCTTCTATCTCTTGTTGGCATTTAACTTCTGGAACCTAGAAATGAAGCGGAAGTAGTTGTAAGATCGAAATACATGCATTATCATCAACCAGCCCACCCTGTTTATCTGTTGCTGTTGTTGATGTTGTTGTTTTTGTTTGTTTGTTTGTTTTCCTTCTTGTTTTAAGTTTGCAAGTTTTTTGTTGATTAGATCCTTATCGGCGTGCTAAGGAAGGATGGGGAGGTTGAGTAACTTGAATTTTAAATTGCCTGCAATGAAAATCGGCTATAAGTAAAAACCGAAAACTGAAGCATTCGCCACAGACGACGGTTTTTGCTTGCAGCCCTAATAGACGGATTCTGCTAACGTGTTTACATCCTTGTTGCCACTCAATTTAGATCATGTGATGATTCATTTGGGAGGTTACAATTGCTGCGTTTGTACATACTCCCATGCAATCAGTTGCGCGTAGCAAATTGCACAATTATACCCTCCCAAATGAATCATCACGTGGTCTGGATTGTGAGGTAACAAGCATGTAAACACGTTGACCGAATCCGTGTAATGATTTATTTACTTGCGTATTGGTACCATGATAACTGTTCATTGCTGGCTGCGCTCACTTACGATGCGCTTGAACTTGGAAAACTCGCAATTTGATTGGCTGCACAACATCATTAAATAAACACGAGAAGTGTGTGGCGATATTTATCTGAACCCTGCGATACAAATATATTCCCGCCGCTTCCCCGGAACGTGCTACATGAAATGAGGGAAATAAAGCTCAAATCACTCTCTCAACATCAAGCCCTGCAGCTAGATGGGAATAATTTCCCGAAGGCAAACACAATGCTAGCAAAAAGAGCCATTATGAAAGCAAACTCGAGAAACCGTACAGTAATTACAAAGGCAGCTAAGTGCGACGGATTAAACTTCAGAATTATATAGTTATTTCCGAAGGTGTAAAGACGGGAGAAAGGATTAATTTAACTGTTTTCAGACGAAATGACGGTGTTAGATTTACAATCAGGTACATTGCGTCACCCAGTGTATTCTTCCAAACAGGTTATCAGTCTGAATTAGAGCAAAAACAAAAAACACAAACACAAACAAACAAATCAGCTATTTTTGCTCGTAATGATTTAATCGAGAGAGTGCTGAAAAGAAAAAGATGAAGCAAATATTTCATAGGATTGATATTTCGTGTTATTTCACGGACTCAGCTTGTTTTGTCATTTACGTCTCACAAGTCCTTGTTTGGTTCACGCACTGTTACTATTTAAGTTGTGCTTTGCAAAACGAAATAACAGCGTAAACCATAACGCCTATTACTTAAACTTCCTCACATAATTATATTTTAGCTTTAACGCATAAGGAGAAATGATAATAGGCGAAATTCCGATGACATTATGGTATTATCGATAGCATGTTAAATTAACTTTTCATTCAAAATTTCTAAGTAACATGTACTCTCACAAATTAAAGACAACCAGATGGAGTTTGATCGAATTTGTACGAAAACTAAATGTTGAATAATTCAAACACAAACTAACCTTCTCAGTAACACTGATAAACTTGAAATCGTTTGGTAGCCTTCATTTTCTCTTTCCACAACCATATCTACCACATGATGGAGGACCAACTCGTGTCTGTGCTCTTTTCAGTTGCAGTTGACGAATCTTAGATGTAAAGAAACCTTTAGGAAACGCCTTTTTATGAGCATAGATTTCTCGTTTACCGCAGCCGAATCTTTCGCAAGGAGGCTGAATAATTCCAACGTTTCCTTTCTTGCTGAATGTCTCGGGCGCGGAGAATAAAGGATTATGGACTTGTTTGATCATTTCACCTGCAAGTAATACGAATGAAAAATTGTAAAACTCAAATCCACTTTACCTCTTTTCGCGGATGTAATCTTGCGGATAGCTACCTTTAAAAGTTGAGGAGAGCAAGTTATTACATAATATTTCGCGGCCACTGTTTTCGAAACTTGGCCATGCTTGGCTTTCAAAAGCCAAGTAAAACATTTGTAATCGATATCTGAAGTTTCTACTCGAAATTACGTTTAGTTGTTTTCAAGCTTTTGTTAAAGTAAGATTCCAAACTAGCTTTTAGTTTCGTTTTAAACCTTTCTTGATATACCAACATACAAAAGCGAAACCAGGTTGGTTCAATCAGATCTTAGGTAAAAAAAATTTCGATTTCATTGTTGAATTGTTTTAAAAAACACTAAGGCTAATTTGTGTCTGAAGCATGGTACTAGAACGAAATTCGTCTTGGAAACTGAATGAATGTCAATTTCCTTTAGAAAAAAGAGAAAGGAAATGGTGTCCTTTTGTTAGAAAAAGACCGGACTAGATTTGAGGACCTTTAAATGAAATATCTTCGACTGTCGTAAGATTACAGTTTGTTCCGTCTCTTCCTTTTTTCTTTCTCTTTTACATGGTTATTTTCAGCCAAGCATTATTACTGAGAATTTTTTTTCTTCAATTTTTGCCTACGTGTAATACTATTTTGAAAGCAGTTTTAACTATCGTTATAGTAAATCATTAAATAGCTTTCCCACCTTCGTGCATGTCTACATCTGGATACTCAGTCGTGGTTATATCTGCTGCTTCGTAAGTATCTACATCGTTTCCGTCATTTAAAAAGGCTAATCCATCCGAGAAAATGTTAAAGAGCAAAAGATAGGTGATAAATAACTTTAACGAAGAAGTAGACGCCATTGAGGTGGCAGTAAAACAAAGCTTGTTGGAACTACGTTTAGTTGATCGTCCATTTATGTAGGTTATGGCGTATCCGGTGACCCTGCAGAAGGATTATTTGCCTATTCGTCGCTGTTTAAGAATCTTTTGTTCGCTGATGTTTCAATGAATCCATCAGAAACTGGAGCGATTAAAGCGCTACTTTCGCCCTGACCTCAAAGAAAACATTTAACAAAGGACTAATAGCTGTGAACTTGGTATTAATTTACTTTGTGAATGTGAAAAAGTGAAAGCTTTCGGCAAATGCTAAATGAGAACAGGATGACAGTCGAGGAAGAAGTTGTTACAATCAACGCAAATACTGAACTTACGACAAAGAAACTTACGAAAAGCACAGTATGCCAGCTTGTCAGGGAAATAAGAGCAAAGTAAATAAGTTCAAACTCTTGTAATCCATTAAAAGCGTCAATTAGAATTTGCATTTTAACTTATTTACAAGTTTCTCTTTTCTGTTGCAGTTGACATCATAGACCAAATTTTACCATTCATTTATTATAAGGTATTCATATTTCATTTTAAAGTAACAAAAACCTGATGAACCTTTCCTTAACGAGTCACTTAATTTATTTCGAATGTTTCTCAGCTGTATATATGTGGGTTGTAGTGCTTCCTGATTTCTTTGTGTATAGGAACAGAAACCGGCATACGGTTTGGTTAGAATCTATTAAAAATTCATGTTAAAAAAAATGCTCTTTCGCTGACGAAGTTTCTGTCCACTGTAGGATATTTTCCGCGGCGAGACAATCGCCTATCGACTCTTGGTCGAGGTGTTAAACAGAAGCCAATTCTGCAAACGGATTTAATCTATATCATCCTTTAAACAAGCACTTTATGTCAATTTAATGGAAGCACGTAGTCGCTGTATTAATAGATACAAAAACGCAATTTCCATTCTTTTCGACAAGATCAAGTCACATCCGCATTTCAATTTTGTCCACTTATTGTTATCAGATGCAAGTGTCAAGATATCTTTTCCTGGGTGCAAAGAAAGGAAATTATGTTTTTTCAGCTCTTTGGCAAGCAGGATCTTTCAAGGCTAAATGTCCTAGGATGAAAGATAATAAAAATCATCCGAATTGGTTGATGTACATGGGTCAGTTTAGCTTTAGATAGTGATGAACTTGACGTGCAAAAGACTTATAGTCACATTTTTTCAGCCTAAAATATCAGATGAAATGATTAACTGAATAAACGCGAAATTTGAGCGCAAATAACTGGCTGCAGTAACAGTAACGATAAAGAAAGGCAGATTCAAAGCATGCATGTCAAGTGACTCGATCTCAGAAATCGGTTTCGCATCGGTTTATTTCTCTCAGTGGCACTTTTCAGCGTTGCTATAATGTCTTAAATTTAAGATATTCAGTCTTCGCCACGCAGACATACATGTAAACACGACAAGCATACAGGCTCTGTTATAATCGCTGAAATAACGCGATAGCCAGCGATTAAGTAATTGAACCTCACAAATAGTGCTTTATGTTTGCTAATGATTGACGTGATTTCTTCTTGAATAGATCAGGCTTTTTGACGTAACGGACATGGTTAAGCTAAGATAATCAGCTCATTGGTTCATTCGAACTGAGAAAGCATAACATTAACACCTAAGACATCGCCCACCTTTCCAACTACATTAAGTATTTTTCGTTCAGAGTGATCTGAGCATTTGCGACAACGTTCCTATTACTGCTGCCGCTGTTTTTTGTTTTGTTTTGTTTTTTTTTCCTGAGTTAGGATTTGAAAGAAGTCTACGTAAGAGCCGACTGACTACCAAACTAAACGTGTTCAACGAAAATAATGACAACGAAGGTGTTTGTTTGCTTGTTTGCTCTTTTCCCATTTTTCAGGATGTTTAAACCTTACTACAATCAATGGTCATAGAAGTAGAACCTTCCTTTCAAGTACATACAACCCACAGCCTGCAATCTACCTCCTGAACCACTTGATTTTGTACTAAACATTTACACGACATCACTTACCATGTACCGCTAATTTAAAATTTCTTACTCAAATTGTACTTCTAGCATAAAATATACCACGAATATGGGTTTCCTAACAAAGCACAAAAAACTGCGGAACCCTTGATATTCTTTGTTACCGATGTAATACACATTTCTACATTAGCAAAGTAACTTGCTATTTTGCAGCTAAATATTTGGTCTTAGGCTATCAACAGCGGGAGAGTTCACAGGCACTCCGATTAAACTGAATAATAAGTAAATCGTACTACAATAAATCGTTCAGACAGCATAAAAAAATGTTAGCTGAAACATATGTTCTTTTAAAAGCCGTGTTTTCTTAATTGCAAGGCGTGGAAAATGACTGAATATATATTTTTTGTTTTAGGTGATATATCTCCGTTAAAACGCTTTGACATATTTGTTATGTTCTGAATAAGTTGGGGAAAGCATTTTTTTTAATTACCCGATTCCAACATAATGTTTTGTAAATTTTTAGGCAATAGTCAGTTAGCAATTCTGACATGTGCAGACATGTATTGAAACTATTCCAAAAAATTTACATGATTCTGATAGGTCATATGGAAACCAATGCTAAAAGTAGAGTTGTGACCTGAGGACGCCCGAAGTAGGAGGCTAACCACAAGGTGTTAATAATCTTCATTACTCCGTTGTCATCTCCCTGTCTTACAACAAACCTCACCTTCATATAAATCAATATTACAACCGACTACTTAATAGAAATGCCCACAGTTTTAACCAGAGAAAAATTTCTTAACAGTGAGTGAAAGAGAGCTTTAGGATTGCCTGGCATGAACTTTTGGTGTATTTTGCTATCGACCACAAGGATCCTCTATGCATAGTTCTTGACTTTCTTTTCAATTCAGTTTTGTCTAATGGTCTTGGAGCTATGAGTCATTATCAAAAATAAACCAAGCCGATGAAGATAAAACTTTCAACTGTGAACTTTACAGTGCGCATAAGTTTAAATTTATGGTTAATGCATTGCGCATCCCTACTGCGCACGATTTTTGTGTCATTAGCGCGCACACATGAGCGCGTGCCCGTACAAAACGTAAGAGATTTCCCTCAAACTAAACTCGATAGCGAAATAAATGCTCTTTCTCTCTTAAAAGGAGCAAGGTGACCCCCACTTTTTATTTCCTAATTTTAATGAGAACAATATCCTCAATAACTGAGAAAAACATTAGCAAAAATCTATGGCTACTTTTTTGGCAAATGAAATAAATACTACAGATGGAGACACTGAACGGGCCTAACAGCGCATGTCCAAATTATGTTTCCTTTAAAAGGATAAAAAAAATGCAGGGTATGAATAAACAACCAAAGAAAGTCAAACTCTCTGTGACATAACACGCTGCATTGAAAGATAATCGAGCTTATTTATTCCGCACGGAGATTACCAAAAGTCACCTAAATAACCGTATTTGTCAGCATTGTGGCGTGAGAACAAGCACAGTGACCCCCTCTTTTTACTAAGTTTTTAATATCTCCTCGACCTGTAGCAACAGCATATCAAGTTTCATCGGAAATCTATGGCGGTTTCTTTTACTAGGGAATCACCTTAACTGAAAGTAAACTAAAAATACATTATTTCTTATTACCGCTGTTGCTTCAGCAACAAGCAGTAATTTTCGTTTAATTGCTTACGTACACCGGTAGACTAAGCTATGTTTAATGGCTTTTCTCTAACAAAATACTTAAATTAGCTATTTAACTACGGGTTCATTTTAGCTATAAAGCTTTCTGAAACAACGCCGACGTGAAATTGAGTCATTATGAAAGAGATAGGTTAATCTGAATGTAATAATGTTTGCCTTCCTCGAAAAATAAATTTTGTATCATTGTCTAAACTTAGTTTTAATGTTCGGGTTTTCATATTTCGTTCATCGGAATCTATCACCGAATTTATATCCTAACGCTACTCTTGCTCAGCCTACCAGCCTTAAGCCAATAACGTAAATGTTAGTTTAAACATATCCATGATACGAATTCATTTCAAATATAGCTCTCAACAAATATTTGCTGATAGAAAAGTAAAGGTTCTGTTGTGTGAAGAACTAAAAGAGAGCTTTTAATTTACGCGTAGGTTTCACTGCTAACAATTGGACTTTAGACTGACCTGAGGTCGAAATCTATCATGATGTCGACTCAGGCTCATTTTATCCCGACCCTTTTAAATTACAACAAACATCACCTTTATATAAATGAATATTACAATACTACGCAATGGAAATGCCTATAATTTTAACCAGAGAAAAAACTCTTAACAGTGAGTGAAAGAGAGCTTTAGGATTGCCTGCCATGAACCTTTGATGTATTTTGCCTGAGAAAGGCCCAAAACATATTTATGCCCGAAAATATAAACTGTATTACTATTATTATCACTATGAAGGGCATTGAGAAAACAAAAACTGAAATAAAGTACAACAAAACAATTTGAACAATCACGCGAGCGATTACAAGTTGAACTGCTTCTATTTACCCTCAATAAAAATACACAATATATCAAGCTAAGCTGACTATAAATTGCAAAGTCTTGCCATTTGAGCTTTCTACAAATGTAAAAGACGTGAAAGGAAAGTTCTATAAGCCTTAAAAAGTGTTGAAATTAATTGCACAATTACTAAACTGTCAGCGGGCTAAAATACATTTTAGCCCGCAAAATTCTCCATTTTAGACCGCAAAATGCGCCACAATGCCCGACAAAGTCATAATAAGAAAACAATATAACAATATTATAACCGCGTTCTATTCAACTTTGTTCTGCAACTTCATTTCAAAGTCTCAACAACATGTAAATTCGTCCAATCTTTAATAAGAGTTGCCTATTTAACCTGAACCGTTTATTACAGTATCATCACAACCTAGAAGAAGGGCAGGAGTGAAGTCAAATTACCTCAGAAGAAAGGCAAAACATGGCAAAAATGGCTGCCAAGTTGATTACGTACTTAGCCTGCACTCTTCTCGTGTTGGCACCATTTGTAACCAAATCTGATGCTTTTGGAAACGGACCCTCTGTTACTTGCCCGGATGGGAAGAAATCGTGCCATGAAAAAAAAATGTTAATGGTAAGAACCTATAAATAGTTTTTCTTTCTTTCTTTTTTTTTTTTTTGTTTCTTTTGTTTTTTACATTTCACTCAATACTGAGAGCTGCCATTTTGTACAGTTTTTCAATTTGATTTTTTGACCGCTTTCCTCAAAGCTAGAGAGCGAAAACAATATAAATTGCTTTCATATATTTCGCACCCTTTTCCCCTTGTAGGACAGAGACGACAATGCTCTTCGAGCCAAGCGCCGATTGTGTGATGCTGCTGAACGTATGGGCTGTAGAACTGAACGCTGAGTGACGCTAAGGACGAATAAAAGCTTATTAAACCACCAGCAGTCTTGGCCATGATGAAAAGATACCGAAATAATAAATTTGAATGAAGTCACAAATAACATTGTTAAGCATATATAGTGCATGACATGTAAATTAAAATTGAACGTTTAAAAATTATGTAGTTATGGTCTTGTTTTTTTTAAGTAAAATAAGCAGTTTTAAAGTGAAACTCCCTAAAGTGCAGATATACATGAGTCAGCTTTTTATAGTGATGAACTTGACGTGCAAAAGACTTATAGTCACATTTTTTCAGCCTAAAACATCAGATGAAATGATTAACTGAGTAAACGCGAAATTTGAGCGCAAATAACTGGCTGCAGTAACTGTAACGATAAAGAAAGGCAGATTCAAAGCATGCATGTCAAGTGACTCGATCTCAGAAATCGGTTTCGCATTGGTTTATTTCTCTCAGTGGTACTTTTCAGCGTTGCTATAGTGTCTTAAATTTAAGATATTCAGTCTTCGGCACGTAGACATACATGTAAACACGACAAGCATACAGGCTCTGTTATAATCGCTGAAATAACGCGATAGCCAGCGATTAAGTAATCGAACCTCACAAATAGTGCTTTATGTTTGCTAATGATTGACGTGATTTCTTATTGAATAGATCAGGCTTTTTGGCGTAACGGACATGGTTAAACTAAGATAATCAGCTCATTGGTTCATTCGAACTGAGAAAGCATAACATTAACACCTAAGACATCGCCCACCTTTCCAACTACATTAAGTATTTTTCGTTCAGAGTGATCTGAGCATTTGCGACAACGTTCCTATTACTGCTGCAGCTGTTTTTTTTTTTTTGTTGTTGTTGTTGTTGTTGTTGTTGTTTTTCCTGAGTTAGGATTTGAAAGAAGTCTACGTAAGAGCCGACTGACTACCAAACTAAACGTGTTCACCGAAAATAATGATAACGAAGGTGTTTGTTTGCTTGCAACCTTCCTTTCAAGTACATACAACCTACAGCCTGCAATCTACCTCCTGAACCACTTGATTTTGTACTAAACATTTACACGACATTAGTTACCATGTGCCGCTAATTTAAAATTTCTTACTCAAATTATACTTCTAGCATAAAATATATCACGAATATGGGTTTCCTAACAAAGCACAAAAAACTGCGGAACCCTTGATATTCTTTGTTACCGATGTAATACACATTTCTACATTAACAAAGTAACTTGCTATTTTGCAGCTAAATATTTGGTCTTAGGCTATCAACAGCGGGAGAGTTCACAGGCACTCCGATAAAAAAATGTTAGCTGAAACATATGTTCTTTTAAAAGCCGTGTTTTCTTAATTGCAAGGCGTGGAAAATGACTGAATATATATATTTTTTTTGTTTTAGGGACCGTTCATTTTTTATGAGGGAGGGGGTGCTGGTGGGATTTGGGAAGCACCATTTAAAAATCGCATGACCCCCCCTCAGCTTACCAATTTTTTCACATGGCCCCCTCTTATAGCGGTCATTTTTTGGGATGACCCCCTCCTCCCCCCAAAAAAAAAAATTGAACAAACAATATTTAGATTTCAACTTTTTTAATATTTCTCTATTATCCCCCTACTTCACGTTATTGTGCTCACTATGACGACAATATTTACAATCCCTATACTACAGAGAGCTGTTTAAAAAACAAATCAAAAGAAAGAGAAGTCAATTTCGAATCTCCTACTTATGGCTCGCCCTGAGCGTGTGGCATTTGGCCTCTCATTGGCATCTTCCTCATCTGAATTGATGAGTGCAAGAATGACGTCACTTGAGTCATCTTCTCCCCCAGAGTCAATGGCATCATTGTCATTCTCATCATTGTCACTTTCATCCGTTTCACTGCTGTCAGCACTTGTCCTGTTGTCATTTTGTGTCAATGTCCTGGCATTTCTCAGTGTTGGTTGGCCAGCTCTGAGAGGACTCTTCTGCTACAAGCGTGAATGTCGTACAATTGCCTTTACTTTCTCACTCTTGCTGCTTTTCAAATGCTGCTTCAGCCGGTGGTGGTTCAAGTACTTGTTTAGTTCTGAAACACGTAGCTTTTTAAGCTTGGTTAGATCTTCGCACAACTCAGTCCAAGGATAATCCTCATATGATTTATCTTTTGCGTCCCTACTTAACTTTGCCTTTTCTTCTGCTCTCTTTTTCCTTTTAAATTCCAGCACTTCAAGATGCTGAAGATAATCCACCACAAACTTTTATTTGACAATAAACTTATCTGCAAATAGAGCAACGCACTCTGGGTCAGATAAAACCAGCCTACCACTTCCATGCTCTTTCTTCGCTTGGACCCTTGGCTGCAAGTCATCTGGATCACGCCCGTCTTTTGGGGTCTTCTGGTAGGAGAGGTAGTGGTATTCCGGTAGGCAGGAATGATCAGGAACTGGTTTAGGGTATCTTTCTATGGGTGGTCCTGTCCATTCACAACAAAAAGAACAAATTTCTCCTTCCTTTTCTTGACAGGACAACTTTAGAAACTCCCTGTAGTTCTCCCCCTCCTCATAGTGCTCATTCATAAACTTCTCAATCTTACGGAAGTAACAGTGGCCTGGAACAGAGTCTTTCCTTGCTCCTGCATTGTGATACTGAACCAAGTACGAAGTGTTGTGAAAAAACTGGAAATCTGTTGATGTGTTGTGTGAAACACATTGTTACATTTAATTTACAGATGTCTTTATTTGGAAGGTTTTTACCTCTACTCAGTGATAGGCATGTATAAATGTTGCCCTTTGCAGGTAAAACAAAAAGCTACACAGTATGAGTGTTCTCAAATCTTGCAAATAGTGGATTACTTTTTATAAATTTTAGCATACTTGTTGCGGTTTAAATTTATCTATGGTTTAAAATTTCTTAATTTTCAATGTCTCAAGTTCATTGTCATAATTCAGAACAAAGAGAAATGAAAATCCAATTGGTTTGAAAATTTTAGCCAAAACTAAATTTAAACCACAACATACCCATGAAGGGCTTTTCCAATCGGGAAAAGAGCGCATTACTACATGAGAATCATGAAAGAGGCTCATTCCAAAATGCGCAATAATGGCGAAAGCGACGAGTCCTGTAAGAAAAGGTTTACAGCTGAACGATCCAGGCAGTTTGACATCTTACAAGCAAAAGCAGCAATCTTTCTAAGTGCGGATGGCTGTTCAGAAAGGGCGAGTGAGTTTTCCATGCCAGGGTACCAAATGAAGCCCAGTGATGGAAGAAAACTGAACTTCTCCATCAAAGAGCACAGAGCAATGGTGGAAAAGTTGAGTGTCATATTGAAAGATGTAAAGGAACACGATTCCACATTCTTTCAGTCCAATGGGCTTGCTTTAAAGCAGGGCGAAGAATTTGCCCTCAGTTTTAATGTAAAACAGATCAAATGTATAGAAGCTAAGTTGACGAAGGTCACGCAGGACATGGAAGCACTAGAAAATAAGAAGAGCAATTATAACAGCATATTCAAGAGCATACTCAAACAGCACATCAACAAAAGGAGAAGGAAAAAAGAAAACCGCAGAAAGTCAAATGAAAGAAAGAGGAAGCGTACTGAAAACAACGTCCAATGAGTTTATGGAATCTGTGTTGGAAATCCGCTAGGAAATGATTTTCCACAATGCCTTGTGTACCCTCCTAGAACGGCCGTCCCGGAAGAGTGTATTAAAGTTGAGGATGTTGCCACGTCGTTATTTAGAGGAGATGGGCCATACATCGCACAGCTCTTGGAAGGAAATTATTTCACCAATGCTGCAAGAAGCAGAATCACCACAAACCTTGAGCAGGAAGTCAGAGATTATATTTACACCTTCATGTACCCTGAAGAGTACACTCTGACGGAAAGCATTGCTGCTTCTTGCAGCATTGGTGAAAGAGACTCCCATAGCAGCACAAGCGGCGACGAAGAACTCGACGACAGCGAAGATGAAAATGAGTGCCAGTGAAAGTTGCATTCGAAAATAACAGTGTTAAATAACTCTTTTCAGTAGCTACAAATGCTTTTGTCGCCAAACGTTTTTTTAAAGCAGAAGGAAAGTTTGTAATAAATTTGTATCCTGCCTTCTATATTTATTCTATAGCAATTTTTTTTGATATTCAAACATTATGCCATTTTAAAGTTTTACTAAAATATTTCACATGACCCCCCCCCCTTTTTCCCTTATTTTTTTGGGATGGCCCCCCCTCGAAAGCCATTTTTTTTCGCATGCCCCCCCCCCCAAATCCCACCAGCCTCCCCCCCCCCACCTTATAAAAAATGAACGGTCCCTTAGGTGATATATCTCCGTTAAAACGCTTTGACATATTTGTTATGTCCTGAATAAGTTGGGGAAAACATTTTTTTTAATTACGCGATTCCAACTTAATGTTTTGTAAATTTTTAGGCAATAGTCAGTTAGCAATTCTGACATGTGCAGACATGTATTGAAACTATTCCAAAAAATTTACATGATTCTGATGGGTCATATGGAAACCAATGCTAAAACTAGAGTTGTGACCTAAGGACGCCCGAAGTAGGAGGCTAACCACAAGGTGTTAATAATCTTCATTACTCCGTTGTCATCTCCCTGTCTTACAACAAACCTCACCTTCATATAAATCAATATTACAACCGACTACTTAATAGAAATGCCCACAGTTTTAACCAGAGAAAAATTTCTTAACAGTGAGTGAAAGAGAGCTTTAGGATTGCCTGCCGTGAACCTTTGGTGCATTTTGCCTGAGAAAGGCCCAAAACATATTTATGCCCGAAAATATAAACTGTATTACTATTATTATCACTATGAAGGGCATTGAGAAAATAAAAAGTGAAAAGAAGTACAACAAAACAATTTGAACAATCACGCGAGCGATTACAAGTTGAACTGCTTCTATTTACCCTCAATAAAAATACACAATATATCAAGCTAAGCTGACTATAAATTGCAAAGTCTTGCCATTTGAGTTTTCTACAATTGTAAAAGACGTGAAAGGAAAGTTCTATAAGCCTTAAAAAGTGTTGAAATTAATTGCACAATTACTAAACTGTCAGCGGGCTAAAATACATTTTAGCCCGCAAAATTCTCCATTTTAGACCGCAAAATGCGCCACAATGCCCGACAAAGTCATAATAAGAAAACAATATAACAATATTATAACCGCGTTCTATTCAACTTTGTTCTGCAACTTCATTTCAAAGTCTCAACAACATGTAAATTCGTCCAATCTTTAATAAGAGTTCCGTATTTAACTCGAGCCGTTTATTACAGTATCACCACAACCTAGAAGAAGGGCAGGAGTGAAGTCAAATTACCTCAGAAGAAAGGCAAAACATGGCAAAAATGGCTGCCAAGTTGATTACGTACTTAGCCTGCACTCTTCTCGTGCTGGTACCATTTGTATCCAAATCTGATGCTTTTGGAAACGGACCTAGTGTTACTTGCCCGAAAGGGAAGGAATGGTGCTTTGAAAAAACGGAGTTAATGGTGAGAACCTATAAATAGTTTTTCTTTCTTTTTTGTTTTTCACATTTCGCTCAATACTGAGAGCTGCCATTTTGTACAGTTTTTCAATTTGATTTTTTGACCGCTTTCCTCAAAGCTAGAGAGCGAAAACAATATCAATTGCTTTCCTATATTTCGCACCCTTTTCCCCTTGTAGGACAGAGACGACAATGCTCTTCGAGCCAAGCGCCGATTGTGTGATGCTGCTGAACGTATGGGCTGTAGAACTGAACGCTGAGTGACGCTAAGGACGAATAAAAGCTTATTAAAACACCAGCAGTCTTGGCCATGATGAAAAGATACCGAAATAATAAATTTGAATGAAGTCACAAATGACATTGTTAAGCATATATAGTGCATGACATGTAAATTAAAATTGAAAGTTTAAAAATTACGTAGCTATGGTCTTGCTTTTTTAGGGTAAAATAAGCAGTTTATAAATGAAATTCCCTAAAGTGCTGAACATTCCTATTAATTCAGGCAACCAGTGAATTTAAATAAAGATCGATCCTACTGGGCTAAGAACAAAGAGACATTAATGCAAGCACTGTAGGAGGAAACTTTTTGGGGGGTGTATACACGAAATTCAAGATGATAATTTTTCCAGAGATTTATGCATTGTGGGCGGGGTCAGTCATGTCCCATGTTAAGCTACATACGCAGTGTATCATGACCGTTCCAGGAGGTTTAAGCAAAAGCCACCTTTTCTCAAAAGCAACTTTTTAGTTGTCACAGTTGAGCCTCGGTATTATTTTATCGAACCACACTTCCGAGGCAGCGCCCATCTTCATTTTCTGTCAACATCTCGCGTTCCTCTGTAATATGAATCAATGAAAAAGAAAAAAAAAATGGAAGCCTAGTATATTTTTATAACGTCAACATAAACGTCGTCGGAAACTATTTCCCAAGGGTACGTCTTAATCGTTTATCTTAAATAAATCTAGGAAATTTTTAAGAGTCTGTACGTGTTCATCAGCATGGCGTTATTAAGGTAAAACATTTCGAACCTCTTTCTCGTTTTTGGACATTTATTTTAATCATTTAATTAATTATTTTTATTTTTATAATTATTTTTTCCGAAAAGCTTTTTAGAAATGTTAAACTGCACCAAATTTGCTCTATGGAAAGGAGGAAACAGTGAATGTTTGAGTCACGAACGTTAACCCATTAAGCCTTAAGCGCGGTGAAAGCCACGCAAATAGTAGTCCATTGTCCTAGTAACACCTTTTGCGTCACCATTATCAAGATAAGAGATACTTCAAATAAACAGCTAATACAGCAGGAAAAGCTATATGCAAAACAGGCGTTAATGGGTACACCGGGATGAACTTGGCCAGGCGATGAGCCTTCGAATCTGTCGTCTGAGGATAGAAGGAAAAGTTGATCGTTCCCAAAAAAATGGGGAAACACCTAATTTTTTTCAGACAGGGTGCAAGAGGTTTCCCTAAGTTTAGATTGGGCTAAAATGGGTCTTAGAACCCCAGGCATGCAATCGTTTTATATCAATTATAGGCGGACAACTGAAACTGCCTGATAAAATGATTGTGTGGGCTTTTGAATTCCACGTATCAACCTTTACGCTCCTTCCATATGATTCATTTTCTTTCCATCCTTTCTTGTTTTTGGAAGGGAAATAGATTTGCTGATAGATTCGAGTGAATGAAAATCAATATGAAAAATAACTTGTAACTGTTCTCTAACGAATAAAAATGATGTTACAATAAAGCAAAAACCCTTGCTTTGAGGCAATAATAAAGAGACAATCAAAACACACATTTCTTTATACTTTGGTACGCGGCTTTTCCTCAGGGAAGTTAAACATTATAATTCAGAACTAACATGCAGACTCGGCTTCATTTCGGCGTTGTTCTAGAAAGCTTTATAGCTAAAATGAGCTTGTCATTAAATAGCTAATTTAAGTATTTTGTCGGAGAAAAGCCATTAAACATAGCTTAGTCCACCTGTTTTCCTAAGTCAGTTAAACGAAAATTATTGTTAATTGTTGAAGCATCATTGGCACTAATTAGAAATAATGCATGTGTAGGTAATGTAATCCACAACGGGCCATGCAAGTTTAACCATAACCTAACAGACTGTCATTCTAATTACTCCAATGCGTATAATGAGGGTGCAGTGAAGTTTACAATCGAAGCTGAATTAAACAAAAATTACTATTAATCGCTGAAGCAACAACAATAATAAGGAATAATGCATTTTTAGTTTTCGTTCTCTGCAACGGACAATGAAAATTAACCATAAGTTCACATACTGTCACATTACAGAAATTACTCCGATTCATATAAAGCGCGTACTGCTGTAATAGTTGTAAATTTTTTAGGTAGGTGTCCACAATTAGTAGAGGGAACGCTTCCCCTCAGCTTAACATTTTAGACACGGTAATAAAGTTTATTATTATTTATTATTATTATTGTTATTATTATTACTGTAAAGTTTAGAATGGAACTATAATTTTCATCGGCCTGATTTATTTTTGGCGTAGAACTTAACACATCTGTTTTGTCAATTTCTTATAGCGCCGAGACTATTTCACAAAACTGAATTAAAAGAAAGAAAGAAAATGGGTGCATTGTGATGATAGGAAAATATACCAAATGTTCATGACAGGCAATCTTAAAACCCTCCGGAATGATTCACGGCCGCCGCCATAAAACATGTACTATGCAAGCAAGTGAATACTTATTTGCGAGAATAAGCAACTAAATAACAAAGGGTAAAATAGTACTTATTATCGCCGGTCAAGTGCAAAGGAATTAACGTGCAATGCACGCTTTGCTTGCGTATCCACAACATCTAACGTCTCCACAACGTGTCCCATTCCCAGCAACACAAACGTTTTAATGTTAGTGTGCAAACGGCTAAAGACAGAAAGCCTAAAGTTTAATGAATGTTTCTGGTTTGCCGTAATCTCTAGCAAGTAGGAAGCTGGAATCCCCTCTCAATTTCTCCGCGTTATCTATTTTATGCTATACTTATCTTATATACATTGAAAAATGAACAAAAGGACTTCTTATAACATAAGATTGCAAGTTTCAACTTTATTTTACTTTTCCTGCATTGTAAACTCTGAATGAAGGACAGCTTTATTAAAGTACTGTATTCAGGTTACACATTGTTCGATTTTCCTCCTTTTTTCAGGAAGTAAAAGCAGAAGTTCACTGAGTTCAACAGCCCAAAAGTGCAGCGACATCACACAGCATGCGTCTTGTAGCAGTGCCATCTTCTCTTCTCCACCTCTGTTGATTGTTTTCAGTCTGCCAGCAACGTTATTGAGAGGTTAAGCATAATTATTTATATTACAAATACATTTCACATATACCTCTCAATAAATATTCTTAGATAGAAAATTAAGTTTTTGTCGTGTGAAGAACTAAAGAAGAACTAAAAGGAAAGGCTGACAATTGAAATCTAATTGCACCATGATACCACTTGCTTATTTTATCATTGTCCCACATTTTGCAATAATCGCTCTTTAACAATATTAAAGAGAGGTCTTCAACTATGTTCCACAACTTTAATTTCAAAGAATCAGCTTCATGTAAATACGTCCAATCGTTAATGGTGGTTGGATATTTAACCCGAGTCATTTGGCACAGTATCATCACAATCTAAAACTAAGGCAGAAGTGAAGTTAAATCGAAGTAGAAGAAGGTAGTAGAAGCAGAAAAATATCGCTCGAACGAAATGGCAACCAAATCGTTTACCTTATTAGCTTGCGTTCTTCTCGTCCTGGTGCTATTCGTAACCAAGTCTGATGCTATTGGGAACGGACCTCCAAGAAGTTGCCCAAAAGGGTCGGCGTGGTGTTATAACGGGAACATCAGGACGGTAACAACCTATAGATAATGTTTCTTTTTGCAATGTGATGACAAAATACTGAAACAGTTGAACGAAACGTGTAATTTTACATCGCTTTTCTATATGATTAACAGGCAGCTTTTCTTACAACCACTGATTAATATTTAGCCCTTTCCAAACAGCAAATGTTTGGTGACACCGTACTGGTCTACATGTATGGTGTCAAACATGTTTGATCACCGTCCAAACGAACAAAATGTTTTACAATGTTTGATAAAATGTTTGTCGTCGTTAAAACTTTACCACACAAGATCAAACGCGATCAAACATGGTCAATCACGGTTTCCAAACGACAAAATGTTTGGTAACCGAACGATATTTGATCGTGTATTATGTCAGTTTTATCGCCAAACATTTCCCATTGTGGCTGTTGATATCAAATCGTTTTCAATTTATGTTTTTTTTTTTTACATTTTTTTTCCCTTTAAGGTCAGAGAGGACAATGCCCTTCGAGCCAAACGCCAGTTGTGTGACGCTGCTGCACTCATGGGTTGTAGAATTGAACACTAACTGACGCTAATATAAGTGCAAACAAAAAGTTAAACAACCAGCAGTCTTGAAAATTACGGAAATTGAAGAAATATGGAAGATGAAAGAAGACATGACTGACATTATTCAAAATATGTAGTACAAGATCGTTAACAGTGCGAATTAAAATGAATAAAATTATGTTCCTATATTTTTGTTTTAAGACCACGATAGATATAACGAGTTTATACTGAAAAGTTACTCCGTAGAGCATATATTTAAGCATGCATCAATTCAAGCAGCCTACAATTTTTATTCCGCAATTTTATAGTGTAGTGGTGATCGAATGTTGAAGACAGCTTGATCCAGGATTTCTTCTTTATCACTATAAACCTGCTTAAAGAAATTTCATCGCCTCCACCAAAAAGAACTAAAACCCTACATGAAGGTTTCAAATCCTGGTTTGAGGACACCCAAGAGAGTGATTTTTAGCAAAGCTGTATACAGCTTTGTTCCACAACACTCACTCCGTGAAAATGTCACCGGCTCTCAATTCGTTAAAACATTATTGGTAGCTAGCCATTTAGTCGAGGCGTTTCTAGAACAACCCGGCCATCAAATAAAAATTAGTTGGTACACGCGCAAAAAGCGTTGTCCTCTGGCTTGACCCGTCATGGAGAAATATAAATTAATGCAATTCAATAGCTTTCATTAGGGTAGTCATCCTGGAGTAAGAGTAACTATACCATGCTCCACAAATATGACAAGCGTACGCGTATTTTTAGGGCGTTTTTTAATTTTTATTTTATTTGAATTTTTTTATTTGGGGGAACGTGTTTAATAAAACAATTGCACCACTCGCGCTCGTTGCATATGAGATGATTATAACCAACTCGGTACCACGCGCCTCGTTGCTAATCTATCATGGCATATCCAACGCTTGCTCGTGAAAAATTTTTATGTATTACATTTTATAACTTTCTTGAACTGCACCAAATTTACCCTAAGCAAGGGAGAGAGCTGTGAACATTCAGAGTTCCCAAAATGCCAACCCTTTAACTCTCAAGCGCTCTAAAGGGCTTCTTTCTTTCCAACTTGGTATCCATCCCTAAAGAATATTAAGGCGATTGCTCAACCTCGTTCCTCTATCATGATTGAATCTCGAGAGTCACGTTCAATAATCAATGTTCTAACATGGCTGGCTCCGAGGCTTTCATGAGAAAATTACAAATTTGTTAAGTTTCTGTTGTCCCTCGATTCCCAAAAGAGGCTTGAATGCAAAGAAAACACCGCCAAATATAGAAGTAAGTCCTGAAAGCCTCGGAGCCATATGTTAAAACACCTGAATTGTAAGCGAGCAACGCTTGATGTTTTATCAAGGCCCAATAAGGGACAATAAGTTTATGTCTGTAGATGCTGCTCAGTTTCGCTTGTGTAAAAATCTAGCAAATTGTCTGTTGTCGATGAATAAGAGCGCCGCCGATGTGTTTTGTACAGTCAGTAAAACATGACAAATTGGACTCCCACACTTTCTGTCAAAACGTACATCGAACTCAGATAATATCTCTAGTTTTTAAATATGTTTAAGGTTGATAAATGTTTGAGAACATATTAAAAGCCTAGCTGAAAATATGTGAATACAACAGAAATAATCAGCAAAGTTACGATGACGCTTTCTTTAATCAACTCGAACAACGATTTCGATTTTGTTGGCTTAGTTATCAAAACTCCTTGTCTATCTTATTTTCGCAGTGTAAAATTTCACTGTGTTAAAGAAGCACACATGATGTTAGTAGCCTTTTGGCGTTGGTAAAAATTGTTGCAGCATCTCAGCACAAAAGACAAAGAAGGAAATCTTTGTCAAGGTTTGTTGGCAATCGAAAATACCGACTCGGACTTGAAAGTGCACGCGCTGCACTATGCAAATGCAGCGCGAAATTGAAGTCTTGTTTTCGACCCTGAAAAACTCACCTTTTCCATCAGCTCAGAGCATAAACCTATATGTAAGAGCCCTGGATCTTATTCATTGCCTTATTCCCTGCCATCGCTGTGAAAAATCAGCAAGAGAATCTCGCAACTCTCACCATTTGATCACGGAACGTGACAACATCCACGCGAGAGCCCCCAACATGTGCGTGGATCCGCGCGGATATATGACGTCAGGATGGCACAATTTGTTCTAAAAATAGAAAAATTGTCTCATATCATAGGTGCGCGCGGATCATAAGACTTACGGTCTCCGTCCCCGATTATGGCTCCTGGTTAAAGTAATGATATCTCGAAGGTGACCCATTCTCTCGAAGGGGACAGGGATGTTTGGTTTTCATGCTTAAAAGAAGTTATTGAACGTTTGATTCCATTTTCTGGAGACAACTCTCAAAGATGGCTATCTATTACGTTTACTTGGGGTAAAGATTAATTCGAGGAAACAGAAGTTTGTTGCTAGGAACCTTAAAACACAGATAAGATCACTTCATTAAAGGCCAATCCACGTATATTTGAATGAAATACGTTCTCAACAAATATAAGTTTTACTTTTCACACTAAAAGTCTGATTACATCCAATATCTTTTTTATTAATGAGCTTCAAGGGGCATTCCTTGCCATTATAGAATGTACAACTGGAGTCTACTCTTGGGTCTCACATCCGTAACTATCAGGATCTTGACAAATTCGTCCAGGCGTCAAAGGCTCCACTGTGGGCTCGATATAAACTCGTGTCTCCTGAAATAAATTTTAAAATACGAAATGTTCATTATTTGGTTATGGGTAGTTGACGAATGGTTTTGTTATCTGTAGGAATCTAAATAGAAGAAATGTCGTATCGTTTTTATTATTATTAATTTGTGGAGGTTCCACGAAGAATCATGAACGAGGAACGAGATGGGGATTTGGAGAAAATGTTAGGCAAGTAAACTGCACCATTATCTAAATGCCCATTGTTTAAACTGATGAGAAAAACCTCAACGACAAGATTAAAAGCAAAGAGAAAATAGAATGGGAATACAGTTCACTTGGCACAGACCAGTTTTAAAAGACAACTATATATGAAACACTTTGATGCGACGCGTTGCTTTACTTTTAATTCTTCTGGTAGTTTCCTTCTTTGACCGTATGGACTAGCAAAGATCAAAGAATCAGTCGACATGAAATATAAAAGAATGGTCACTCGGAAAAAATAGCAAAGAATTGTGAATAGTCGGTAATGTTACCAGATTCTTCGAAACGGGAACAACGTCAATAGCGTTTTTTTGCGTTTTATATCAGCCTGCACATCTCAGTTATTAAAAATTTAATGACTTGTACTCAGTTTTCAGTGGCAGTCATTACTGTTTAGCAATGGACCTTTTCCTTGTTGTCTTATGACAGACAAAGCTAAAGAACTCTGGCGATGAAACCCAAAGACCGCCGTAGAAAGTTATTGGTGGCAATGATATAAGAGGTGCTCAAAGGGGACAGCGTTGCGACTTAGATTGAAAATGGCTGTAGCGTTTTAAATTGGAAACGAAGAAGCGCAACCTCTCTTCCTTGGAATGATCAAAACGTTTCAGCCATTTTGATTATAAAGTCGATCATTAAAATCGTTCTTAACCACGGTATAGACGCTCGTTACCTCTACGTTTTTGAAAGTTCTCTTTCCTCTTCGTCGTCTGAGTGGCCATGTGCTATGTACTGCGTCGGTACTAACAATGCACTGCTGGTAGACAATGAAACTAAGCAGTAGCAGAGTAGTTATAAATTTTCTTAGCATGGTTACGTTGCGGTCTTGTCCTAAAGTGAAGGACGCGGTGTATCCGTCCCATTATAATGGCTCACATGACGCCCCCCAAAAACTGCATCGTGTTACCGAATGCTTTCTCAAACAATTACTAATGGGATGAAAGTTAAGTATTTGCTCAAGTCAGGAGGCACCCGTCAGATGAAATTTTCGTCATAAAACGTCTTGAGCTGTTTTGCTGCTAGTTGTGACGCATAGAAGTGGTGACATAAACCTTCCTGCCTTTTGCATGTGTTGACAAAGACTTCCCTCAGTGATTCTAAAAAGTCATTTTTAATTCATTTCAAAGTTTACTAAGTGCATTAAAGCAAAACGAACTTTTAAGCCATTGTTCGCGTTTCTTTATTTAATGGTCTGTTGAGTGTGGGCAAACGAAGAGATACTATGGCACTATTATTTTCCATAATTGTTCTTTTTTTATATAGATTTTCATTGTTCCGAAAATAGGTATTTTTTCGTCAAAAAGACAACAAAATTCAAAAACAAACAAAAAAGAAGAATGATATTCGTGTTTGAAGGCCGCAGCTAGTTAAAAATCCCAAAAAAGGTTGATTAATGAAAAGAAAACAGGATGTATTGTGTTAAAACAAGTAAGTGCAACAAAATCGATACTAATCAAGCATAAAGGGAACACTTCGAAACTGAAAATACAGTATTTAGATATTGCTCCGTTAATAAAGGTGTTTTACAAGTTTTCTTTCTTTTTTACTTTTTTCATATATCCTAAGAAGTCATGAAAACTCTGCTCTAGTTTTGTGTCAAAGGCGTTGATATTCTCGAAATAAATATAATAACCAATTGATATGTAGGTAGGACAAAGTGAAGGACTCAAGTTGTCACTGAGCAAACATCAGAAAATAGAACCCTCTTTTGTCTGCCAGCAAGATATCCTTTGCTTTTAAACTTCATCAACTAAAAAAGTGTTATTGCATAATAAGTGAAATTCAATTTACGGCCTCTAAGTGCTTCGTAAAACATATTGAGAGGGTTATTGTAAAAAGCCGCCGATGTTATAAATTATTGTCTTCCTTGGAATGGTAAAATCTTTTTGTCGTCCCAAACGAAAAGATGACACAAAGAAAGAAAAAGTGAACAAGAAAAGCAAAATATATATCAAAAACAACATGGATTTCGAAGGATAACAAAACTTCTGTGTAAGCCGAAGAAACCCTGGATCATATCGATGTCAATGTTACTCAGTTAAGAAGTAAAAATTTTCTTAAGTGCTGACCTTTGGTTTTGGTATGGAAGCGCTTCCATGTTTCTTTCCTACTCATCTATTAATAGTAGCATCTATTTCCTACCCCGGAAGGGATAAAAGAAGCCGTTTCTATTTCCGGAGATAAGAGTACTTAGGAAAATGCCTGTTTAAAACTCAGTCCTTTTAGTCCCATTAATTCTTCCGTCTTAAATAGAGGAATAATTCTGAAAATGCTCAAAAGCCATAAAATGCATTGAGTAGTCTGTGCGCTTTGAGCTGTTGTATTATGTTACCTGGTGACTAATTTAATCTGTGGCTATCATACTGAGTGAGGCAGCAGGTGCCGTACATTTTAGCGCGAAAAGTGATTTTATTACTCATTCTTCGAATATTTTTTCTTCGACATATCAGTTTTTTTTGATTTTAAGATGTAATTTCGCAACAGTTGCAGTGTTCACAAAACATCCCGCAGCCAGGTTCACTCAATCTTCGCCGTGATTGGGGACAATAAATGCTTTAGTGTGTAGACCATGCAATGAAGTGACCATCAGTCTGGCCCACTTTAAATGCTGCCACATATGTCTTAAGTATTTCATCCCTGTTTCTCTCTAAACAGGAGTCACGTCTTCATAAGAGAGTCATAAGTCTTACTGTTCCGAACAAGGTCGACCCTCTGCGTGCAGAAGTTAGTTTTGTCGCAGTTTGTATATTTATATAAGTTTTCAGTCGTCACACTACAGTTGCATGTCCTAAGAATATGGACGGTTCAACGGAGGACATTATGAGCCATAGTTGCGTTGCAGTTAAGCGAGGAGAAATACAACCCATTGTTTCCCGTGGGGACAGTTTTTAAGTGCTGTGTTATACCTCCCAACTCAAAAATAGAACAAGCTACGAAAACATTACTGGTTGACGCAGGCTGGCAAACAAATTTGCCGCATTTTCAAGGTGAACGACGAGATCAAGTGCGATTCGCAAGCTCAAGTCGTTGTTTCCCTTTGCTTTAGTTTGAGTCTTGAGCCATGACACGTGACGTGGGCTCTTCCAGCCGGTAAACGTATTTGAGTTGGGAGCTGTTACAAAGTCATTTGATTTAGCTGAGTGTCGTGATTTTACAGAAAAGCTCTTCAGATATCGACGGTCCGGTACACCTGTAGAGTGAACCTTTTGGAAACTCGTTTTGAAAACAATATTGGAAAGAGACGTTATATATATACTACTCTCTGTGAATTCGTTAAAGTCAGATTTTAGTGGGGGTAAATCACCTACAGATCAAACATGGAATTTAATATCAGTTCATTTTTGTACTACGTATTCGAACCAAGCAAATTAGGAATCGCCTGGCATCAACAAGAAGAATGAAAGGAATATGTGGCAGGCAAAGCTTTTCTCCCCATCTTATGTCAAACTGGAGGTTTTCTGTTTCTGGTTATTTCCTTTATAATGGCATGAACGTTTGATGATTTAATTCTAGGTATAGAAAAATGGGCCTTAGTAACTTTGCATATGATTGAAAACATGCTGCCATAATATTTTGTTTTCAAACGGGAATTTCAGCTTGATGCTTAGTGTAGTTGCTAAAGCTGACAGGGAAAGAGTTCCTTTGTTTCATTGACTTGTAAATCTGAATAACATAAACATGCTTTGTAAACAAATTCCACAATCCGTTTCATTACTGGCATTTTAATACATTCTATTTTATTTTTCCTAAGTGAGTAACATTATCAGAATCATTTTTAAGTTCATTGAACTATGTCCGCTTCATGGCGTCTCTGTTTCTTTGGGGAGGAAGATCTTTTACTCTTTGACGACGTTATTAACAGTCTCGAATTCCTTCCTTTTCTTTCTCGACTTTGGAAGAGCTTCAGCGGGAGGCAGCGAGGGTGGAAGTTGAGAAGGCGAGGGTGGAAGGGGAGGCAGCGAGGGTAGATTTGAAGGCAGCGAGGGCGGAATTGGAGAATCTGATGGAAGTGATGTAGGATTGATAGGAGCTTTTCCTTCTAGACCTGGAGCTATGTGGCCTTTGCAGAGAATAGCCCGATAGCTGTCACATTGTCGCTGTAAAAAAAAAAAAAAAAAAGAGGAAGAAGTTGGCAAAAGTTAACTAGTTGCACTGCTGAGTCCATCAATTTCAACCACATTCTACAAACAATGCAGATATGCATTTTTGTGTCCATTACAGTTCCTTGGTATTGCTTATCGCCAATGACGTGAGAAACAATAAACTATGCTTATACCTAGACATATTGCTAAAACCTACTAACTAACAAAGCGTGGTTTCTTCAAAATAAAACCCATTAAGAGACCAAATGATACGACATTATGCATCACTATGCAGACCAAAGTGTTCTTACATAAAACATGACAGTTACCTTTTGAAACTGTATAATAATACAAAACATGAGGAAGCATAAAGTAATACGCGGATCGAATAAATTAGATAAGATTAAAATAAATTAAGTTGATCTGACTAAAACTTTGGGCTGCCGTCAACAATTCAGTTTTGCGATCTGTTTGTTTTTGTTTTTGTTTTTATTTTGTTTTTATTTTTTCAATAAAGTTGTAGTCTGATTCTCTTCGTTCGAATTCGTTATGTAGCAAATATTCTATTTTATTTTTAGTTTTTTGGTCGTAGTTGTTGCAAAGATAGACAAGAACTGCCTAAATACTGCGGAAATATTACTCTGCATTTGATGTTTACACTCGGGGACAGCTTAAATCGAAGTCGGCAAGTTTTGTTTTATTTTTTTGTTGTTGCTTTTTCTCTTACACCTTTGAGGGTTTTCGATCTTGACGGCACCTTTTATGTGGTCAGTAACGTAATTTAGGTCTTCTCGCAGGTTCCTGGCTCCTCGTACGGCTTAAAACGCCCGTGATAAATGGTTGAAATTTCTTAATCAACGAAAATTATCAATGGTATGCCATGCGTGATGTTGAACGCTGATAGGAGAACGAACTTCATGTTCAAAAATTGACCAAAATAGAGATATTTTCTTAATCCGCCAAATGACCCTCTGCCGTCTGTCCAAGACCACCTGTCTATACCCAGTGGCTTTTTTCCCCCAAAATTCGATTTGTTCGCTATAACCTATCATAGTTATCATAAAAAAAAAAAACTTCATCCAAGCTCGCAGTCGTGTAACGAAAACTCTTCATTTTAAACGTTACATGTACGTTCAATTAAGCACATAATAAAAAGTAACAAGGTTCTAGTTAGCAGTATTCTAGGCTTTTTCTAATAACAGTACTCTAAACGAAAACTGAAGGTTTTTTTCAAAGCTGTGACTAATACACACCTGAAGTGGTGAATTCGGGCCCCACCAACCCCACCTTCGAACTCTGCTGTCATCTTCCCGTGAGCCGCTTCTACAAAGTTTGAGTCGTCTCTCTATAAGTGTTATATAAGCTGAATTCTGGATCACTAGCGATAAAAGAAGAACCAGAACTGTGGCCACTGCAGCAAGGTTTCTATTCATCCTTCCTGGCCTTCCACTATATAACTACAACGAACAGAAATCACTTTGAATTTACTTGTTGTTGTGTTGCGTGGTCACATTGGATGTGGCATGAATTTTTTTTTTTTGGACGGAACAAGTAGCAAGCTGGGGACGTGTGTTAGTGATAGTTATTAGCCATTCAGTGGATGCTGATTTCCGTTGGCATATGAGCTTTTTTAATTAATCTAGCGATTTTTTATTGGCACTCGACTTAAAGCGAGTTTTTCTTATTCACTAGCCTTATGTGGGCGAAGTTTTTTATTGCAAAACTTATGAAATTTTCTTAGTGTTAATCAGATTCTCGAATCTTTCCAAATGTTATATATCACACGTAACGCTTTTTACTTTGTGTAAATATCGATAATCGCATTTTGTGAATGATACATCCACTTACCCTCGAGAAAAATAAATATTTTACATGAGAAAATTAATCCATTCTTTCTATAGTGTCCAAAATCTGATGGATCCACGCATGTCAATGCCAGTGAAACTGATAAAAATGGGAGAGAATAATATGGAAAAGTAGGGAATTTTGTCTTGAAGTATAGATGTACCAAATAAACGTCAACAGTGATCCCTGAAGGTTATTTCTACGTTTCTACGTTGAATGAAGTATAACAACATAAGTTTGCCACTAATTGAACACTTCATTAGGCAGGTTTTGACGTAGATTAAACTATTGACCGTTATTTTTAATTAAGGCAATGCTTTACCTGTATGTTATTGATCTGACAGACTATACTGCTCATATTTTACTCGGTAGTTTAGTAATGTTACGACAGGGTTAATGTCTGCAATACTGAACAGTTTTTAACTCACGATTTTAGTTAACAGTCGCGTCCCGTAATTCCAGTTGAAGACTTGATAAGTCCTACAGTAGCCGGGGCAAATTAAAGTCACAACAACGACGTTCCAGAAAACGAGCGCCTCTTTCTAGTGGTAGCAGTATGCTATTTCTCTCATTCGTTCTAGTAAAAGGCAACACTATGAACTTCAGATTTCAGTTACAAGTGTGATTTGACAGATGTTATGAAGCAAGCTTGCAGAAAATGCAGAAAATCATTTCATAGGGACATGAACCTGATTCAGCATTGCTGAAAAGAAGCTGTGAAACTGACCGCTAAATGGAAGAAAGTAAGTTCAAATAGAACTTAATTTAAAAGCCTTACAACAGTTGCAAAAAAAATTCTTTTCAACAACAAAAAAGGAAGGAAACAGAAAAAAACGCCTTTTTTTTTCTTTTTTTTTCACTATGCGAGCCACAGCAATGTCGGTTAAGTTTCATCCGATCCAATACTGACATATTGAGCCAGGAATGGAGATTTCTTATTGGTTGATGGCCCTGTCAGCCTAGCCTGTTGTGTTTACTCGCTTTTAGGTTAAACATTGTTTACCTTGATTGGCTTGCATTCTAAATTAAAACAAAATGTGGAGCTTCTTTTACTTCTGTCGAAAAATTAACCATATCCTCTTTCGGTTAAAGTAGTCATGTGTAGTTTGTTTAATTTCCATTTTCGTATCACAATCACTCGATTTCAAGGAAAACTGTGTGAAAAATAATGAATATATTAACTATAACTTTGATGTAAAAATATTGCGAATTTTTCACCTACTTTTTTGCAGTTTAACAAGGCGAAGACAAAAACCTTAAAAATTCGCGCCTCAACCGATGGCCTTCTCATTAGTTATGAGATGATTACCACCGGAGCCCTGTTAAACCTTTCAATGGAAGAAAAGTCCGAAAATTGTTATACATCCTAATAAAATTTACCTCTAAATTCAGTGTTACTCTACAATTAACAAACAGAATTGTAAGTTCTGGTCGCACTAATTTTAAAAAGGGTGGAACTCGAAAAACTAAAATTTACCTGTAGGGTCCTTTTTTTTTTATTTCGGTGTTCATTACTCAGCCAGGAAATATGTTAACAGTTTATTTGACTTTAGTGGTTTATTTGCTAATATACATATTCCAATACTCCAACTATGATTTCTTCGTCCACCATCTCTTGGAAAACCAACATCTGTGGGGCAGCGGTCTATTTATTCCAGAAAATCATCAGAGGCCTGTTAAAAAAAAAAGGTGCAAAAATTTAGAGGGAAATGTTCAAGGAAGGATTTAAGTCTATGGTTTCATCCGGTTTAGGGTTCCAAAGAACCGTACGCGAAGATAAAGTCTTCACTTAAACCTGACAACCCATAAAGTCCGAAATAAATGGGTTGTTAGTTTCAGTACCACAATAAAGACAAGCAGTATATCTACTCTACCACCATTTTGGTTATCCTTATCCACTGGAGTGTCACCAAAAAACATTGGGCAATCACACTTAATTTCGTCCTCAGGTTTCGTTTTAAAGTAAATACTTTTTATAGCATTTGTTTTACGCCCATTCAAACAAGATTCTGTTACCTTAATAAAGTATCCCAAAATTTTATTTCTATTCTTCACTGAAGTAAAAGGAAGAAGTTATGTTCTGATTCGTAAATATGGGCTTCCCTTCCTTTGCATGAAGCTAAAGCTTCTAAAAAGTACCTACCTCGCGTTGTTTAGTAACGTCTCAGAAAAAATCTTTGACTAAATCAGTTCTCAAAGACCAGTAACGAGACAACTCAAAAAACCACATATTCTCCCGAGTACAGGGGATTTTATAGCCTGATCAACATGCAGTTGTTAAACTACATGTTAGAAAAATTCGTGAATAAAGAAGAGACTGAACTGAGTCTTATTTTACTTGCGCCAATACAATTCAAAGAAAACTGGGCAAGTGCTCCACGTCTGTAAATTCTCTCCTTATACTGACACAATTACATGCTTACTTAAAAGGCCCAGTAAAGATTATCTTTATCAATGAAAAGGTCCTTTTTACCGGCATTTTTCTCATTTTTAGTCTCTTCTGCTTGTTTGAGAAAGTGTCAGAATTGCCACGTAGTGGTACTCTTTCAGACTGCTTCGCTCTTCTTTCAATGTCGTCTCCTGAGATAGTACCGATGTATGATTCAGCGCTGTCCATGATTGCCAAGAAAATCGTCAAGGTAACGACAAAAAGGCACCACTTCTTGCTATGCATCTTCTCGATTGACTTTCACAAGCCGACTGTGAGAGCCTTCTCTGGTTACGAAAAGAATCAACTTATAATGCTTTCAAACAAACTGAGAAAAACATTTTTTGCAATGTTTACAAACGAAAGTAAACGTTTCCTGAGGCGGGTGACATTGCAAAGCAAAGAAAAAAAAAACTTAAAAAGTGCTAACTAAAGCGAAAAATTTCCACTTGTTCACTCGTCTTTCATTTTGATTCTAAGATCCATAAATCATCACGCCGGAAACCTTTTGCTTGGGCCTTTAAAATGTAGACATAGCTGTTAAAATGATCCATTATCATGTCGATGAAATCTCTTGTGAGCTGCAAAACTAATTCTCTCCAATCGTAAAAACTGTTTGTGTTTACACTCTAAACAAATAATTCCCGACGTTATTTAGACTCCTATCATCTAAATCGCACCAATAAACAACAAAACTACGCCAAATACTTTTATAATAGTGGCTCGATATAACGCGCGCTCGGATTGGTTGAAACAGCGTACCCAAATTAAACGTTCCTTATGTCTCAGGAAAACGAAATAACAAGGAGCTATTTGTTTGCAAAAGTAGTGTTAAAACTGTGCTAACATGACACGTTTTACTAGATTCAGACAAAACGGTAAACACTTAGCGTAATCTTGTGTTTCCCCCTACACATCTTTCGTGCTCTACCATTTTCTTCCTGCTTTGCAACAGAACAGAGCACAGTCAAGGCCTCTTTACTTGTTAAATACAGATAAGAAAAAATGCACTCGAACGTTTTCGGCTGAAGTTTACATGAGACACTTTTCAAATAAGGTAAACTTCGTATATAGTTTTCTTCATTTCTATCTGTCCTCTTTATGGAATTTACGAACAACGCTACATTGTGACATAGCTTATTGCCATATTTATGCTAAAACGGCGTCTTTTTACTCATTAATTTAAATACTTCAATGTTTACTGTTTTCCGCATTTGTTTATTTACGCATTGAAGATCCACAAACGTATACATTGATTTCAGTGAGTTTTATAAGGATAGCTCAGTTGTGACGCCCATGACATGCACTGTAAAAGCACTGAAAGAAGTTTCCTTAAATACATATAACGTAGATGCAGTGTATATAAATATAACGTGAAAGCCTCTTGACTGCTTCCGTCGCCTTTCGATTTATCTTTCTCTGGTCAATGGGCAATACTTCTCTTTAATTTGAATGCAAACTTCATCCTCGAATTTGACCTATCGAGAAATGCAAAAAAAAACAAAAGGATATTGCAAACTAAGCTTTAAAAATTGTGAGACAAACTCATTGGAAAAACAAAATTAAAAAGGGAAGAAGTGTCTCGTATTTTCAAATAATTGTTGTTGGAACCAATGAGGAACGCAAACACAAACAGGGTGAAAAAATATAAGCTACTCGATTACATTGATCCAAGTGAGACCGTTGTAAGTTGCTAAACAAATATTCAACTTCAAGATCTTGAATTAGAAGAAGGACTTAAATTTTTTTCTTTCCTAGGCCCCCAAATTATCTATTACGCTTAGACCAAACCATTAATGTCACCTAAATTACAATATATGTTTTTTTCTTAATTTTTGACTTCACAAGTTTCTGGACATGACTAACAAAAACCGAAAAAATCCCATGCCTTGGAATTTTGCTATTTTAAACTTCCGTTAATCGTTCGCAATACGTGCACGTGCCCACCCTAGAACTCATCTGACTTTTCATGATTTCCTATAACTTCAAGAAAATAAACACAGCTTTACCTTTTTCCTGAACTTTTTTAGCTTTTTCCAGAGCCTGAATTGGTTCAAAGCAGCCGATTTCAAATGCCTCCATTTAACACACTCGTTTGCAAAGTTGGTCACTGTGTTGTAGATGTCTGAGTCCACAACGCCGATGTAACTTTCGCTTTCAGGGACAAATGAAAACAAAAAAAAGAGAACTAGAAAGAATGCGACCTTGAATCTACGCATAATTTTTTGGAGAACTGAAAATATTTCTTCACTCCAACGTTTGGTAACAACCAGTTAATTTAGTATGCTATACAGTATATTGTGTTGTTAAAAACTTTAAAAAAAAGAGATGTCATCAGTTGCTCAATTTTTGTTAGTTATCGACCTGTGCCAGGAACTCCCGATTTAATTACGGCAGCTTGTATTTCAAGTGTCTTTGGAAGATGAAAATTAGCTTCTGCATAACAAGCTCAAGAAGAAAGTGACACTTCATTTCCGTAAGAAACTGTACCGTTAGAGATTGCTTTGATTGTGGAGAATTGTTGTTTATACAGAATAATCCAGGATTGAATTTTGGTATAACAAACACACGCAAGAATTAACTTAACCTCCAGAAGAAAAAAAGACCACAACCAAAAACTCTTGAGCAAAAACTGTAGCAAAAATTAATTTTTGCAAACAAAAATTTTCTTAGAAAGTAAAAATTTCAACTACCAACATTTTTGTAGTTTGCAATCAAGAGTAGGGATATTGAGAAATATGTTTACCTCTGTAGAATTAATAAGTGAATCTAAGTGAGCGTCGTTGACAATGGGATAATTTTACGAGAGATGTGTCTAAATTGTTAGCTTTCCTTTCTTTATTTTTGACCTTATTGCCTTTTGTTAAGAATGGCACATGACACAGTTCTTATACATTAAACTCGATTCATTATTAACTTTACCTTTAGATGGCAGATGAGTGGGTTTCTAGCAGTTCTGTTTATATTGGAATATGTATTTGAACTGAAAAGTGCAATAGGACTATAGGTACTCATGATATCTTCATAAGATTCTACGCGCGAGGAGAAATTTATCGATTAAGCCGTGAGCCTTTCAACATTTCCCTTATTATTTCGCCTCCGTTTATTGTAAAGTAACTTAGTCTAAAGCTTATTCAGAATACTGTTATTGATTAAGCTGTTTTTTCACCTTCTCAAAAAGTCATTGAGTTGTTTATTCTTATCTGTTTTAATAAACGAGTTACTTTTGACGCTCTAACCTTTAATCAACCTCGGTTACCTCTCAGTATTAGAAGGTATTACGTTTTCTTTGTCGTAACTGTTATTTGGTTAAAAGGAAAGGATTTAGAAATCAGAGGCGTCTGAGCAATTCTCTTTAACCTCGAAATTGTTGCGGAATCACTGCCAAACGCTCTTTTCGTTTTCTCGCCCTCAATTTGGAATTCTCTTTAAAATATATCGCTGGCCGCCCACATCATGTAAGTAGCCAGGTAGCCCTGCCCCCTTGATCTCTCCCTTCCCTGCTCTTTATAGGATCTCAGACCAAGCGAGAGAAGAGAGAGGCCAGGGTATGTGTTTGCTTGTGTTTTATGAGAATTCCTATATCGATCTGCTTTTATATGGGTAAAAATAACATCAGTTGTACAAGCGGGAGAAGCAATATCAGTTGTACAACGGGGAGTAGCGAGAAGCCAACTTTTTTCCGCTGAAGCGGAGGAAAAACAGATATGGCAAAACGTTTTGAGGCACGCGTTCTTATAGTGACCATTCATATAATAATAACAAGCAGGCATGCTGGAACAACCTTGAAAAGTTTAACCTAGCCTTTATCTGCTAAACATTAATGATTAGTGTATGTAATCGTATGGGCCCGAGGGCAATCAAGGATTACACGAGTACTTTCAAAGTTCACAAGATTTCCCGAGTCGCATAGCGACGAGGGCAATTTGGAAAACTTTGAAAATACAACTGAAATTAATCCTTAATTGCCCAAGGGCACTTGCAATTACTTGTGTATCACATAAAGAGCAAAATTCTGTACAAAGGAAAACTTTCAACGCCTTGCCGTCGCGTAAACAGGTTTGCCGGTTGTCATTAAAGAAAAGGCCAGCAGTAGAACGGGGAAAGCCTACTATAATAGTAAGCAAAACACAGCAGGTTCAGTTCACTCAAAGAAGCTTGCAACGAGGTGAAACAACTTCATCGATCGATAAAAGACGTAAACAAGTGTCCGATAAGGTCACCTATGATACTAGTAAGGTGACCCGAAGCAAAAGGAAGAAGTTAACTTTCAATCTGACAGCCATGAATTTCTGTAACTCCATGCTTCTTGCGACACCAGCCGTCCCCACTCAAACTTTTTTTCAGGCTGCGAATCTGTACGGGTCCGCAAATGATCCCAGGACCGCAAATGATCCCGGACCGCAAATGATCCCCAAATTGAACCGCAAATGATCCCGGACCGGAAATGATCCCCATATTGGACCGCAAATGATCCCGATCAAAAAATAAGGAATGGCATGGATTTATATAAGAGGAAGGTGAGAACATATACAAAAATTATGAACTAAAAAGCATGTTTATCATTTTACAAAAAAATATTTCAGAGCTGCTGTTTTGTTCTTCGAACGGTTCAGATCGTTTTCACTGTCACGCAATAAAAAAAAAAATAGTAAATCGAAAACCAGCCAATGGAAAAAGCTAAGAAATTGCGATGTACGCTATAGAAGATAACTAAATAAGACACTTCTCCAAGTTTTAGGCCTGTACGTTTCCCCAAACTTCAGAAATTCGTCGTAAATGTTTCCCAGAAATTTACAGAGCCCAGTAAGAAAATGCCATGTTGGTATACATCCATGGTACACCAATATGGCGGCCGGGATATAGTGTAAACATCTGGAACTTACTTTGGCTTTGCAGGCGACTGATTATCAGTACTAAACAAACAAGCATCTACATAAGCACTTTTTCTAATGCTCTAACTTCTAAAAAGGCTCAAAGTCATGAGATAAGTATATATTTTTCAATAAACTCGATCGTAGCCTTGTGTCCCGCAGCCTACATAACCCTGAAATTCAAAATGCCCTGGTTTCCAAAGGAAGCACGCTAATTGTAAACAGATATAAATATACCGCCTCTTATGCCTGATGAGGATAAAAACACGTCACGTGAAGACAATCCATTGAATCAGAAGTCTTGGAAAAACACATACCTGTAAACATTCTCGAAATCCCGGTGGCTATAGTATCAAACATCTATCAAACAGCTAACTTGTCAAAACGAAGTGCAAGCCTTGGCGTTGCTTGGTCATGAAGCTAAACTTCATAACTATAGCTTGGAATTTTGGCTTCTTAGAATACTCAAGTAGTCATTTCCGAGAAATTAAAGCCAAAATACGACCAAGGAAAAATTACAAAATAAATTTGTTCAAATTTCCAGTGCTAAACACTAGGTGTTTTACAGAGTTATGAACCGTTGTAGGCTTGAGGGTCTACTCAGGTGACAGCGTCTTCCTTTATAGCTGCTTCATGGTTAGATTTTAGTTTAAAACTTTAGACGAATGGCGTTAATGGCTGATAAAATGCGATTTAACTATAACACCGAAATATCAATGTTTAACAAAGGAAGATATGTAACGTATGTTGCACGGATCGTGATTTTACAGAGAATTGCAAAGAAATGCAAGGCAAGTCGTGTTTTGATGATTGACTGGTGATATTCATAACATCGTAGTTAACAACAAAATTTAGCCGAAAGCATGAAAAAAAAAGCAGGTTGTAAGCCATTATAATTATAAGATGGCTTTAATAAAAACATCGGTAGTCACGTACGCCAATTCCCTATCCACCCATCCCACCATCCATGCCATTCGTTATTTTTTAGTCGGGATCATTTGCGGTCCAATTTGGGGATCATTTGCGGTCCGGGATCATTTGCGGTCCTGGGATCATTTGCGGACCCGTACAAATCAATACATTTTTGGACGGAAAAATCATTTTGCTTTTCCACCAAAAGACTGCGCTTTGCTGCGTTTCTGAAATTCCTTCTCAAAATTCGTTTGAAGCGGGAAACCAAATGCTCAGCCAATCAGCATCTAGTAATAATGCCCTCTTGATTACCAAAAGTGCCTTCGAGATTAAGAGAAAAGTGGCCTCTGTCTCAGCCAATCAGCATCCAGCAATTTTGCCCCGTAATCGCGTTAGCCACCATCTTCATTTTGCGTAATTCATGTTAAATAACTTGATATTTGCACTAGCCAAGGTTTACCTACTACCCGCTAGAGTTCAAATCACTCGCTGAAATCACGAATATTTCTACGAACTTCCCCATAAGTTCCCAATTTTGTGCAACTGTTTCGCCACCCGTCTGTGTGTGCAGGATACAGGATCACTCGTCGCTGCTTACTAGTTTTGCGTTCCCTCCGTGCAGTAATGGAAGAAAGTAAATGCACGAGATTTATTTGATTCTATTCTCACAAGAACTGACGAACCATTCTAAAAATTCCTCGTTGTTAATTATGGAATTTCTTTGACTATCAATGGACCACTGCTTGGTCGTGTAAAATATTATAACCCACTAGTAATTTTAAAATCTCTCTCAAGTATTCAGTGTTTCCACAGACCTTCTATTGCCCTTAACTTAGTCGAGGGTGCGAGCAGGAAAGAGAAAAAGGAAAGAAAAACGAAAACAAAAAGAAACTGCTGTGGATAGACTAAGAATTCGGCTTTAGATTTGTTGAACGGTTATGAATAAGCTGTGAAACTCAAAACTCCTGAAGAAACTGACAAGCGCTCGTAAACAACAGCAAGTGTCATATGAGAATTCATTCCGACATCTGAAGGCAAATTACATGTAGAATCAGATTATTCACTTTCAATTTCTGCAAATTTTCTCCCTCCCTCTTAATTCAAGCAGACCTAGCTACCTTTCACCGGTATATTGCTCATTAAGTCTTGGACTAATCACAGCGCACGTATTATCTCAGCTATTTCATAAAAAGCAGCATGGAAAAACCTGCGAGATCGTTAAGTTAATTCTTTTTTATTTCTTACTCATAACCATTTTTTATCAGTTTTAACATCTTTTAAACTGTTACATAATTTTTCGACTCTCTTCATCCGTGGGTAAAAAAAAATTAAATTAAACTACAAATCATTTTCTCCCCAAAGAAATTTGTTGCTCGCCGTTGGTAGTCCGTATTAATCTTCTCCATCCACAACCATGCATCCTTGTTCCCTCGTGGTTTTTTATCATCACTTTCGCGTTTTTCAGTCTTAGTAAACTACTATTTCCAGGTTAATTTTATCTTGGTCGTGGCCAAAATAACTCAAAATGCCATGACTGAGCTCCTTAATTTAGAATTATTACTATAATAAACCAATCAGCTTTCTCCTGATAAAGTAAAAGATTTCTGCGCTATAAAGTGTTGACATCTTATCATTTCACATAAAACAAACGAAGGAAAATATCCTGGTACATTCTCAAATGCAATGCTCCAAACTAATTTACAGAAACATGTATTTGCCAGAATAATTTAAATGTAGACTAAACGAGTGGAAATTGATACAAATGAGTTAAAAGTAAATCTAAAAACAACAATTTTTCTATACAACTGAAAAATTGGTGACGAAGCGACCATATTTGCACGTGCGTACTCTCCAGTATCCAAAGGTTGACATATAAGCGACGCAAGTTACTAAATACTCAACGTTATTCCATATTGTAATTAATTAAACTGTTCTCTGGAAAACGAGGGAAATTAAAATAGCAAAACCAGGCCCTTAAAAAAAAGACTATCTTAGGGAAGGGGAGGGGTGGGGAAGGGCTTGAACCACCCAAGCGGCTACTGCCATCGCGGCTTGAGGAACTTTCTCTTCGGTGCGTACTCCTTGAACAATGCACTCTACGCCTCTGAAATTTCAAACTATCGTCAGGCCTTAAATTGAGACGTATAACTAAGCTCAGAATGTTCCCATGAAAAGCGCTTTTCTCTTAATTTCTCGATTACTTCTTTAAACATTCAAGAATCACAATCTCATCCAACTACTCTTAACTTCATTACTGTCATTTACGTTACCTGGGCGTAACTCTGAGCAGTTCAAAACTTTCCTGCTCACTCAATACATCCATCAAAGCCCAACTACCTTGTTGAGAAAGACAAATAAACTGTCTAAAAGACCACAAAGTAATGGTTCCCCAACCCGTCATTCCGATTCTTTTCTTCCCGGAAGATAAGCGGCAAAGCATTTGAACATTCAAGAATTACAATCCTATCCAACCAATCTTAACTTCATTCACTTATACTGATGTTATGTCATTTACCAGAGCAACCACCAAAGCACTTACTCTGGGCACAAGTCTAAGTATCAAAGTCCAACCTGTCCTGTCTGCTTACTATGAAAGCCAATCTACGTTGATGAAAAGAAAAAAAGAAAGATCAAGAATTAATGCTGTCTAACCTTTTCTCCCAATGGTCATTTTCCTAGAGGAGGAATCTGGCCGCCGAAGGCAACATTCTCGGCAGCCAAAGTTGCGAGCAATAATAGAGCAGCAAAAGCTACAAAAGCTTGGGTCTTTATTCTTGAAATGCGTGAGCCACAGCGCGTAACTTAGTACTCCAACAGACTTCTTTTTCCTGTATATAAAGAAAGAGTCTCTCTTTATATGTCTTTTAAGAAGCCAAAATGACATTAATTCCTTTTTGTAACTAAATCTGCTTTTCTGCTTTTAGCTAAAACACTCGTCCGTTTAACGGAAATCCTACCATAATATATTTTTTTTCAATGGATGACTTCTAAAGTAAAGCGCTCTACACGAGCTTTAATCAGTTTCATGTTGTAGACCCTTTGTATTATGGCGCTGATATTTGAGAAACAATACTTATACATCATAAGCCTCACATTCATGTAAAAAAATCCTTTTGAAACGGAAAGATAAGTACGAGGCTAAGGATGAATAAAGTATTGTTATTCAAATTTAGCCACCCTTTGTGCAAAGGTTCATTATTTTAACATCCAAACGCTAACTGGTCAAATGACAAAAAGGTGTGTTCTGTCGCAGTTCGTGATAATCATCGCACTTTGTAATAACAGTTGTCGCACTTTGTAATAGTATAGCTGTAATACTTTACAATAACAACTTGTCTCACTTTGTAATAAGATAAGCTTTTGCCCTTTGTAAAACCAAGTTATCGCACTTTGTAATAACGCCTCCAGTAGTTCCAACTTAAGATAAGAGGCTATTCATATTCAAATACAACAACTCTCTTTGAATCAACATTTACACCATGTAAATCTAAAACTATCCTTATAGTTCTCACACTTTTACGCCTTGCGTGATTTTTGTTGTCATAATTAACATTTTTCTACATATTATAAATTCTACTTCCAACGCTTTGTAAATCATTCAAATGAAGATGACACGAGAATCTGTCGAAACATGTCTTTGAAGCTTAAAATTTTGTTGGAAAACATGTCTCGCCGGTTCTTCTTTATTATTTTTCGGGGATTTGGTATCCACTCAGGAGGATAACTCACACAGCCAGTACTTACAAAAGGAACGAGAGGTGCTTGAACAAGATCAATGCCATATGCAAATCCCCCATCCCCTTTGTGGGAATCGAGACCGTTGGGGTGGTTTTCATAAACGACGATACCACCCCCATATATAGGCTCCCCAATAAAATTTTAGAGAAAATCTTTTCTGAGGCGCTATTATCTTCAAGTTTTTCGTGGCCTAAATATGTATGTGGGATGTATAATAACCTATGCAAAGTCAATAACCGCTTTCGTGATATCATCCGCCGTAGACTGGTATCGAAGTTGCCGAGTATTTTTTTTCTCTAATGGTGGTGACCTGGGCATCGTCAACGTCAGAATTTTAATTTAAAAAAAAGTTTGGATCCTCGAGTGGTGTCTTGCTGGAGGTATGGCGAATAGTCGCCAGTCCACATTGGGCAAATGCTTGGCTAGAACTGCAATTTCGTGGTTTGGGATGGTTTATCATCTTAACTTATTCTGGCGAAAAAATTCTGTAAACACATCTACTGTAGAATAGAACCATCCATGGTCTTCTTATGACTTGATGCTGAGTAGGAAACACCATTCTTTGTACTGAAAGGAGAGAAACTTTCTGTTCGTTCAATTTGGTTTTTATTAAATGTTTCAAAACAACTTTGTTTAATATGTTCTTCTACTTTTCTTTTTTTGAATTCAACACCTTAGTAGAAAGGCCGTCCAAACTGACTAAGTTATAATTGTTTCTGTTTCATGTTCTAGTTCGTTTTTGTTTATTCAAGGTTGAAATGTACTTTTATTTTGATAATACTCGATCTGGTTTTTCCTTCAGCTTTCGCGAATTCGATGCACTGGTACTAACATCATATAAACTGATTATAAGGTCTTTCTGTCACCAAACATCGTATTCAAGAGAAATTGCATTCTGATTGTTAAACAAGCTGTGTGATCTTCAAAATAACAATTCCAAGAAGTGCGGAGGAGAACGCGTTTCCTATTCGTCCCCTGAAATTAGCATGCAAAGAAAAATATCAAGGAAGAACGTATTTGTGGACTGGGAGAGGCATTTTCCACCAAACATCCTATTCAAAAGAAATTTGAAAGTTTATTACAACTTGTTTTTACAGAGTGCGACAACTTATTTTCTTACAAAGAGGGACAAGTGTTAACACAAATTGCGACAGTCATTTTATTACAAAGTGCGACAACTTGTTTTTACAAAGTGAGGTAACTTGCTATTTCAAAGTGCGACAGCTATTTATTACTAAGTGCGACAAGTGTTATTACAAATTGCGACAGCTATTTTATTACAAAGTGCGACAACTTATTTTTACAAAATGCGACAGTTTATTCTATTATAAAGTGGGACAACGTTTTATTTCAAAGTGCGACAGTTATTTTATTACAAAGTGCGGCAACTTGCTTTTACAAAGTGCGACAGTAAGCGCTTAAAGACTGGCCCCAAAGGAAACAGTGAGTTTTGTTTCCCCGAGACCCTCAGCTAATTTATTACAAAGCGCGACAACTTGTTTTTACAAAGTGTGACAGTGTATTTTATTAGAAAGTGGCACAAACTTTTTATTTCAAAGTGCAACAGTTATTTTATTACAAAGTGCGGCAACTTGCTTTTACAAAGGGCGACAGCTTATTTTATTACCAAGTGGGACACCCTGCTATTTCAGAGTGCGACAGTTATTTTATTACAAAGTGCGGCAGGTATTACAAAGTTCAACGATTGTTACAAATGTGACAGAACACACCTCTCGTTCCTTTTCTATGCACTAGCCGTGTGTGTTATCATCCTGAGTGGATACCAAATCCCCGAATAATATCAAGGAAGAACAAGATATATTTTCCACCAAACATCGTATTCAAAAGAAATTTGAAAGCTTATTACAACGTGCGACGGCTTATTTTATTATTTTAAGTGTGGCAACTTTTTATTATAAAGTACTGCAGCTATATTATTACAAAGTGGGTCAAGTCTTACTACAAAGTGCGAAAGGTATTACAAAGTGTGACGATTATTACAAAGTGCGACCGAACGCACTTTTTTGCAAATTGATCAGTTAGGGTTTGGTTAAAATAATAGACCCATTGCATACAGTAAATGACGAATAAATTTGCATAACAATACTTTATAAATCCTTAGCCTCGTACTCATGTTTCCATTTCAAAAGGATTTTTTACATGAATGTAAATCTTAGGATGTATAAGTATTGTTGTTCAAATTTAGAAATTAAGAAATATATACTGGTAGGGTTTTCATTAAACGGACGAGTGCTCTGAGCTAAAAGCAGAAAAGCAGATTTAGTTACAAAAATAAATTAACGTCATTTTGGCCCCTGAAAAGACATAAAGAGAGACTCTCTCTTTAGATACAGGCAAAAGAAGTCTGTTGGAGTACTAAGTTACGCGCTGTGGTTCGCACATTTCAAGAATGAAGACCCTAGCTGTTGTAGTTTTTGTCGTTCTGTTATTGCTCGCAACTTTGCCTGCCGAGAGTGATGCTCTCGGTGGTGTGCCTCCTCCTATAGGAAGTTTGGGATAAAAGGTTAGACAGCGTTAATTCTTGGTTTTTCTTACAGTTTGTTGCCTTTTTTTAATCAATGTAGATGGGCTTTCATAGCAAGCAGACAGGACACGTTGGACTTTGATACTTCGACTTGCGCCCAGACTAAGTGCGTTGGTGGTTACTCTGGTAAATGACATAACATCAGTATAACTGAATGAAGTTAAGGTTGCTTCAAACCTTCGCGGGGCTACTTTTTCCAAATTTTCTTTTTTCCAACCAAGTTAAAGTTTATTATTCAAGGTAACATTTTCCAAAAAACGAAAATAAAATATTAAAACGCGCGCGAGTTACTGGGAAAAAGAGTTTTTTTAATAAAAGTTAATAAACCGTCAAGGTGTCATAATCCTCAAAAGGCATGGACGCCTCAGCGACCTTTTCGCGACAAACGGCTTATTCCAGAGATCCTATATCAAATACCTTCAATTTGAGATTTCATGTCCGTGAACAGTGTCTTTTTGTAATCACGCTTCGGCAATTGCTCCTCAGTTTCTTTTTGTTTTGTTGCACATCGCTTTTCTCCGTTTTGCCCTTTATTGTTGACCTCCGGTCTAAAACGTATGCGCCTAAAACGTGACTGAAAATCTATCGCTTTACCGCGAAGCTCAACTTTCCATACTGTGAACGCTAGGGGTTCTGTTATTTCATTGGCTGGCGGCATTTTGAGTTGACGTATCCCTCTGAGAAGGCGTGACATGTTTATAAATCTTTAGAAGGCGAAAACTAGCACTCGTTTTTCGAGAGAATCCCCCCTCTTTACATGAATTAATAGGGTATGTAGAATCGACGGTTTTCCGTGAAATTTGGCCAGAACATGCACTGATAGATACGGAACAAAAACGTGTCACCGAATTCTTTTATTCCATATTCTTTTCTCGTGGCGGTCTCTAACGCAACACGTTACGCGAATTTTTCGATAGTGAAACTTGACAGATCTATAAAAAGATAACCAATAGAAATGAAAGAAAATGCTGACAAGCTTTGAGAGATTGATACTTTGTGATTAACACTGCACAGTTATTTTGCATCAACGATCGCATTTGATACCCGATTAATTCGCCTGAATTTCAGTCGGTCGTTTTGGCGCTAACGGCTACTGCCGCCTTGGGAAAGCAGTCGGCAAAAAAATAATATCATTTTATTGAATTCTACATTTTATAACCTTCCTATTGATATATAGTTTGTGGGGGTTTCCTTCAAAACAGCGCGCGTACGAATTTTTTTCTGGAGGACACCCGCGAAGGTTTGAAGTAACCTTAAGATTGGTCAAATAGGATTGTAATTCTTGAATTTTCAAAGGCTTTGCCGCTTATATTCCTGTAAGAAAAGAATCGGAATGAGAGGTTGGGGAACCATTACTTTTTGGTCTTGTAAACAGTTTATAATTATGATTATGATTATGATTATGATTATGATTATGATTATGATTATGATTATGATTATGACTATGATTATGATTTGATTATGATTATGATTATGACTATGATTATGATTATGATTATGATTTATCTTTCTTAACAAGGTAGTTGGGCTTTGATAGCTGTATTGAGTTAGCAGGAAAGGTTTGAACTGCTTAGAGTTAACATAAATGACGGTAATAAAGTTAAGCGTAGTTGGATGAGATTTTGATATTGAATGTTTAAAGAAGTAAGCAGGAAAGAAAAAGTGTTTTTCATGGAAACACTTTTTGCTTAGTTAGACGCCTAACAGAGGCATAGACTGCATTGTTCAAGGAGTAGGCACCGAAGAGAAATTTCATCGAGCACCGATGGCGCTAACCGCTTGGGTGGCTTAAGAGCACCCCCACCCCCCTCCCCAGCTATGAAAGTCTTATTTTTAAGGGCCCGGAAAATGCCATCGTTTGTTCCCTCGTTTTCCAGGGAACAGTTTCATTAATTACAGTATGGAACAAAGTTGCCTATTTACTAACTTGAGGCCTTATACGTCAACCTTTGGATACTCGAGCGTACTCACGTGCATATATGATTGCTCCTCGCTGATTTTTCAAATAATTACGAAAAGGAAAAAGAAAGAGTTTTACAGAAAAACTTTTGTTTATAGATTTACTTTTAACTCATTAGTATTTTAAATTTTCACCCGTTTAGTCTACATTTAAATTATTCAGACAAATACACGTTTCTGTGTATTGGTTTAGAGCACTGCATTTGAGAATGTATTGGGGTATTTTCCTTCGTTTGTCAAAAGTTTTAACGAGTAGAAATCTTTTATTGTATCAGGAGAAGGCCGATTAGTTTATTACAGAAATAATTCTAAATTTTGAACAAAACTAAGAAGCTCAGTCACGGGGTTTTCAGTTATATTGGCCACGTACAAGTTAAAATTAACCTGGAAATAGCAGTTTACTAAGATTGAATAACACTAAAGTAATAATAAAGAACCATGAAGGAACAAGGATGGTTTTGGATGGAGAAGATTAACACGGATTACCAACGGCGAACTTGGAAAATGTAGGCTAAATTTTTCAAGATGCGCAAACAGTGACGTAGCTCCTTTAAGAACGGGGACAAAACAGAATAGGTGTTTGTTTGATATTCATCGCTGTCTTAATCTTTCAATTATTTCAGCAGTGTCTGCAATGGAAACAAATTTCTTCGGGGAGAAAATGCTTATTCTATTTTTTTTTTACCCACAGATGAAGAGAGACGAAAAGTTGAGAAGGAACATTTGTGAACTGGCAAGAAGCACTGGATGCGGGGAATTGAAGATTAATGTCTTTGACGACTACGACAAAGGAAAAAAATAGACATGTATACCTGGAGGGATGATCTTGACAAGCTTAAATGACAAAAAAAAAAAAAAACTAAAAAGATATTGTAACTTCAAGATTTTAAGTAACAATTTAAGATGTTAAAACTGATAAAAATAGTTATGAATAATAAACAAAAAGAATTAATTTAGCGATCTCGTGGGTTTCTCTGTGCTGATTTTTTTAAAATAGCTGAGGTAATAAGTGCGCTGTGATTGGTCAAAGACTTACTGACCAATATGCCGGTGAAAAAGTACAAAAACAGACGGAAATTAAGTGAAAATTATGTGGAAGGACAAAGAAGTGCAGAAATTGAACGCGAATAATCTAATTGCGTTAACACTAATGTGACTAAATTACCTTCAAATGTCGGAATGAATTCTCAGTAAACACTTGCAGTTGTTCGGAGTAGTGTGGATGGGGATTGAGAGACGAGACGTCACACTAAAACAGTTAAACAAAGGACTAATAAATCATCTGTTTCTTAAAGGTAGCTTTTATAATCAATTGCTAAAAATACTGAATTTACACAACTTTCAAGACGTCTGCATGGGCGAATTTTGCTAAAACTATTCAGTACAGTAAAAGATTTTACCTCTCTTGAACAGGCCATCCATTTAATAAAGCGGTACTTTTGAAATTAAGACAGAATAAAGCTCAGTTTAAAGCACTTTACGAAAGATTTGATGGGCTTTAATTCACACTGAAGAGGCAGAAAAGTTTGGACTTTGATGCTTAGACTTGTGCCCAGGCTACTTGCGTCAGTGGTTACTTTACTAAATGACATAATATTAGTACAAGGTACAAGAGAAGTTAAGAGTGGTTCAATAGGATTTTGGGATTCTTCTAACAAGTGCGATAAAAAGAAGTAAAGAGTTGGACAAAAAAACTATTCCTTGTTATGTCACTGGCATTAATTCCCTCTTATTCGCTTTTAAGCTAAGTCAACATTTGACTAACATCTGGCAAAGATACGTTGGCAGCACTACATTTGAGAATTTACGGGGATATTTTGCCTCGTTTGTTTCCAAGAAAATTGTAACATTTCAATATTTTTTTTAGGACTAGAAATAAATACAATATTTATCTTTCATTTGAAAGCGGCCTTTAAATTTGCGTACGAGTACTAGACTGCATTCTAGGGAACAGAGTACACGAGGCTAGAAGCTAGAATTTGGCTGGGTAGACGCGGTTAGCGGGAAAAAAATTATAGACAAAAGTATGGGAAATTAAGAATTAACAGGGCGTCTTTCAGCCCAGCTACGGCCTTCCAATTTCATGAACACAATCTGCTGCCAAGTATGGTAAAGTTGTGTAAAATTCAAATTTGATTTCAGTAATTTGCCATTGGATTCGCCGCATACAAACATTATAGTTTCAGACCATTTTGCCTACCAGCCAAGATGGCGTCGAAAACCGTGATTAGGCATATTTGTCTTGACCCTAAAAAAGTTTATAATCAAATTATTCTACAAGATCATTTATAATTTTTGACATGGCCAAAAGAACCGAGACTCCTCCCATGTAAATTTATTTAAAGAAAGTAACGCCAAGACAAGACAAGTTGTGAAACAAGTTGTGAAACAAAAACTTATTCTGCAAGAGAGCTAAAAAAGCTTATAGAAAGATTATAAATTATGTCCACTTCAAACTGTTTACTTTATACTTGCACCTGCAACATCAAAAGAGAGTCAAGCAATCCGTATGCATAATTAATGATATAGCCTGCGAACGCAGACGTATTTCCGGCTGTCACTTGGTTTCACCGAAAAATAACGTCAGCGAACCCGAGCCAGAAAACGATTTCTGTGACGTAATGACTTTTGTTTCTCCTTGGCCAATCAGATTCCATGATAGAATGAAACTCGAGTGCTCCTCGCAGTGAATACTTCGCGCAGTAGTTCTGGGGTTATTTGAGCTAAACTGTGATTGGCTTAGAATTCCTACGTCACAGAAATCGTTTTCTGGCTCGGGTTCGCAGACGTTATTTTTCGGTGGAACCAAGTGACAGACGGAAATACGTCTGCGTTCGCAGGCTATTAATGATAGGAAGGTAGGGACAAGTTGTCTTACAAAAAGGCAATTAAATATAGAACCTATAAATTATGTTTCCAAAAGGAAGCTTTCACAGTCAACCAGTAATTTGCTGATGCCTGCAGGGGTTTTTACTTCCTTTTCTGTTTGTTTTGTCATATTGTAGATTGCTTTCTATGTCCTTTATATTAGTAAGAAGTAATGAATTTATGTGTTATCGGCTAGTCATGTGTGGTTAGGAGTGAGTCTTCGACAGCGTCTCGGACTTTTTTAGTGATCCCAGTGTTAGTCCATGCTTCTTAAGCCTTGTTTTCACTATCTTCTCTCTTAATATTTTTAGCAGCTCACGGCAAGAAAAGCCTCTTTCACCGTTAATTTTACCAAACGGTGAATACCAGATAAATCCTGGATTAGCCGTCCGTTTTCTGATATCGGAAAACGTTCTGCTAACTCGGCGTTTTCCTTGTGTGAACGCCAGGAAAACATGAAGCTAATTCACTGTTTTCATGCTCTTGAAAAAACGCCGGTGAACACCTGGTTTTCCATTGCGTTTTCTCTCGTTTTCCCGAGCGGATTAATGCAGTGTTTGCAGGAGGTTTTCCAAGTCTAAATGCTGACGGTTAACACTAGGAAAACTACACGTTCATTAGCAATTTTCCCGCATTAGAAAACTTCTATTGAACACCTCGTTTTCATATGCCTTCACCGTAGTTTTCCCGAGCGGGTAAATGCGGTGTTTGCAGGAGGTTTTCCAAGTCTAAATGTTGACGGTTAACACCAGGAAAACTACACGTTCTTTAGCAATTTTCCCGCGTTAGACAAGAACAAAGTGGGACATATGAGAGGTACCAGCAGGACCAGAAGAGAAGGCAAAGGATGAAAAGGGTATGGATCTCCCTTATTTCGCTGACAAATTACTAGACCCTTTCACTGCTATTATTCCACCAAAAACTACAAGTTGCTCCTTTGGTTATTTCAAGCGATGACATCACAAAAGGGGTAAAAAGGTGAAGTACTGGTATACATGAAATCAGCTAAGATAACATAACTAATTAAGTACACACTCAGCTGCCAGCTGGATAGTTTGGCATTTTTCTATTTCCACCAGATTATGATATGGGTGTCTGCTGACTGCCTGAGTGTCTCATGTGCCACTCTGTGCTTATTGTGATCAGAACAGAAAAATTTACAGCAAGTGCGAGAGATTTTGAAAATTGCTTGTATTTTACAACTTTTTTTTCCAGGAATAGGGTTAACAAACAATAATATTATGAAGACTTAATCCTTTTATTCGTGATAAAGGCTCTGAGGTTGTTAATATTACAACACATACATGTATGACTCCTTATGGCTGTCTCTTTTTGTATAACGTGTAAAATTGGCACCAGAAAATCTTATTATATGTGCAGTTGCATCTAAAAAACCGTGATAAACCACCTTGCAGAATGAGTATGCGCAGTATGTAATACAGTAACCATCAAGTTATGATTTGCTTGAATATAGAACATTTACTAAAGTCACTAAATAATAAATTTATCAACTCCTTTTAGAAGCTTGACAGAAGACTGAAAGTGGTCAGAGAAGAGGAAAGGAGTGGTCAAATGTACGAGGTTCTGCATATAGGCCTAGTCTCTTCAGATGAGTCTGACGCAGAGGGCGATGCTCTGGCCACCAGACCTCTAATCTGGAGGACAGATGATGTAAGCAAGTATTTTCGACTACTTGATGAGCGTTGGAAGGCAGGCATGACGTCCCAACAAAAAAGGCAGTCTGTGAGCCGGATTCTTGGTCTTCCTAGTGAAAGGACCACAACTGGAGTCCCACAACATTTGCTTTGGCTGTGCGTGCTGATTAAGGGGCAGTATAATTTTATTTAAGGGCCTTATGCAAAATTGAAAAAAAATTGTGTCTCTTCTGGCATGCAGACCAGCTATTCAAATCAGTATTGGGGTAAAAAGAGAGAGAATTTTAATTGATTTCATCCAGTTTCATGGTTTTTGCATAAACCCTTCATTTAATTACTTTAATGACATTTTTCTGTCAAATTGTTTGCTTGTTTGCTAGTTGAAAAGTTTAACACTGTAAAAAGCCTGTTATTTGATGAAGTTGGCTACTGGCTTATTAAGACATGCAACGCAAATTAGAATTTTTGCTATAAAAGCTAAGCAGGTTTTACTTTCATGTAGCTTTTGTGACCACCATCCAGGTCATTTATCAGAATCTTATTTTTAAGAGCAATACATTGCGAGTGGTATTAACTGGACAAAATGATACACCGTTTTCTAAGAAAGATAGGCTGAATGTTCTTGTTGGGTGGGTGATTGTGCGCCTCTCAAATAGATATTTGTAAATAATATTCCCTTAAAGGGTCAAGTGAAAGAACTTTCTTGCTAAACCATGTATGGTTATAATTTGTTTGTTAGAGTGGGAAAACACAGTTAAAATTACCCTCGTATTTTATGTGAATAATTGTACATCTGTAGATAGTAAACAGCGCTACACAATTTTAAATAAATCTTATTTTTAGAATTAACAATACCTCTTGTTTTTGCTGTTTTGACTGGGAAAGGGAATGAGCTTTAGTCCCCTGAACATTGGTAGCCAGCAGGTCGTGGGACTGTAGAAAGATCAGAAGAATCTCGAACACGGGATGGGAGTGAGCGAACAATGCCGGCCGATGCGCACTGAAAAACACCCGAATACACCGTCCCAGGAAATGCAAGAAAACGCGAGGAAAACGTTGGAATTCGTGCAATTTTCCACCCATTAACTGAACGGTAAACGCCAGGGAACAAGCGTTTTCTTGAATTCACCGCAACTCACTGTCCCAGAAAATATAAGAAAATTCCTGCGAACACAGGAAGACACGATATTTTCCAAAAGTTCATCGAACGGTGAACATTGGAAAACAAGCGTTTTCTTGAGTTCACGCGCGTTTGCCATCAGGGAAAATGCGAGAAAAGCACAAGAAAACTTCTGAAAACGCAGGAACACAATAATTTCCGTGCGTTTACCGAACGGTGAACGCTGGAAAACATGCGTTTTCTTGAATTCCCTTGAATTCGCCGTCTCGGAAAATACAAGAAAACAGGAGAAAACTTCTGTGAACGCGGGAATGCACTATGCTTTCCGTACGTTAACCAAGCAGTGAGTTCTGGTAAACAGTGTGTTTTCCGAAATTTCACGGCATTTGCCGTTCCGGAAAACAAGGGAAAACGCCGGTTTTCAATTGTTAACCACGGATGAACGTGAAGTTTTACACCGGGAAAACATCTGTTAACACAGGCAAACAAGACATTCGCCAAGTGTTAACAGACCGGTAAATTCCAGAAAACAGGCGTTTTCCGGCGTTCACCGTAATGGTAAACTACCGGATAATGGAACGAATACTCAAATTCCCCGACAGCAAAACAACTGGAAAATCTTGTATTTTCCGATTGGTGAATACCAGTAAATGTAAGCAAATGCCACGTTTTGCGTAAATTCACCGCGCGTTTTCTAAAAGGTAAACGCCACTTTTTTCGCCGTGGCTGTTAGGGATCCTAATTCCACGCGCTTGGGATAGCTCTTTCTTCGAGGAAAACGAAGAGAAACGGCTGTGGACAGACTAAGAGCTCAGCTTTAGATATGTAGAGCTGTTATGAATTAGCTGCCAAACTTGAGACAACCTCGTAAACAACTGTAGGTGTTAACTGAGAATTCATTTCGACAACTAAAGAAAGTTTAGTTAGATTACTACTAACGCAATTTCTGCAATTCTTCGTCCTTCCACTTAATTAACTCTAGCATATCAGGAAGGAAATTTCCTAGGTAGGTATATTGCTAAATACGTTTTTGACCAATCACAGTGCACGTAGTATCTCAGCTATTCTATAAAGCAGCGTGAAGAAACGCTTCCACACAAACACGCGAGACGATCGTTAAGTTAATTCTTTTTATTTCTTACTCATAATCATTTTTTAACGTGATATTTTATCCGTTTCAGCGTCTTAAACTAGAACTTAAATCTCAAAATTACAATATTATTTTTAAAATTTTTCATTTAAGTTTATCACGATTATCCCTCCAGGTATGCTTGTTCATTTTTTTCCTTTGTCGTAGTCGTCAAAGACATTAATCCCCGCAATTCCCCCGCATCGAGTGCTTCTTGCCAGTTCACAAATGCTCCTTTTCAACTTTTCGGCTCTTTTCCCCTGTAGGTGAAAAAATGATAATAGTAATAAAACAAAATACAAAGCAATTTCTCTCCAAAGAAATTTGTTTCCATGTGAAGAAATATGACATGCTTCTTCTGCACCTTCGGCGCCCGATTAACTTTCTCTTCGGTGTGTACCCCTTGAACAATGCACTCTGTGCCTCTGAAAATCCAAAGTATCTTCATTGACCTTATTTAATTAAGGGCTTAAACGCAGACGCTTATTAAAATAAGAATGTTTCCATGAAAAGCCCTTTCCTCTTTCTTGATTAGTTCTTTGAACGTTCAAGAATCACAATCCTGTTTAACCACTCTTAACTTCATTACTGTTATTTACGATGCCTGGACACAACTCTAAGCAGTTCACACCTTTCCTGCTCACTCAATACATCTATCAAAGCGGCCCAACGACATTGCTAAGAAAGATAAATAAACTGTCTAAAAGTCCACAAAGTGATGAACGTCAAACCTCTCCTTCCAATTCTCTTCTTCCCGGAATTTTAGTGGTAAATCCTCTGAACATTCAAGAATTACAATCCTATCGAACCAATCTTGACTTCATTCAGTTATACTAATGTTATGTCATTTACCAGAGCACTGGAAAAGTTGAAAATTTACAGAGTATGTAAAATAACATGTAATTAACATGTAAATAAACAAAAAGAGACTGTAAAGATTAATTTACATGATTTTTCCCCTTTTACATGTTTTGGAGGTTTCATGTAAAAAACATGTAAATATTTCAAGTGAAACATGTAAATGATGAAGAAAACACTGTAAATGTTTCAAAGCAAAGGGCTAAGATCATGTAAATAACATGTAAACTGTGCCTGCAGATACTGTAAATAGCCTGTAAATTTCTTGTGATTCAACCTGGAAACCCGTAAATAACATGTAAATTTAATACAGGGAGGCTGCCATAATACTGTAAATAACATGTAAATAAAAAGGGGAGGCTGTAAACAACATGTAAATAAAAAAGGGAGGCTGTAAATAACATGGAAAATGAAAACAGGAGCTTGTAAATAACATGGAAATCGAAAAAGGGAGCCTGTAATTCATAAATAGTAAAATGATTAAGAACTATACTGTTGTCAGCTACAACGAGTGAAAATTTTGCAATTTAGGCGTATTACCAAATTAAAATTGTTTGCAAATGGATACCTGTCTTAAATATATACTAAATTCACAAAGTCAAATGTAACATAATGATAATACCTTTGTCATAAAATGAATGAATAAACTGTTTTTTTCTTACTAAGTAATTAATGTAGGATTAAATTAGCCTTAATAATTATTATGAAAAATGTCGGAGGCACGATGGCCTCGTAGTTACATGTAGTGAGCTCAACTCCTGATCGAGCGGTCCGGGTTCAAGCCCTAGGCAGGTACATTCTGTTGTGTTGCTGGGCAACACACATTACTCTCAGTGCCTCTCCACCCAGGTGTATAAGTGGGTACCAGCGAATTTAATGGTGGGGTAACCCTGCAATGGACTGGCATCTCATCCAGGGGAAGTAGAAATAGTCCTAGTCGCTTCCTGCTACAGAAAGTGGGATAAGCTCCAGTCTGTTGGGCCACGTGGCTCATATGCAGACTTAACCTTAAACTTATTATGAAAATTACTGCAATGTAAGTGTGAAATATTGATCAACTTTTTTCATAGAGTGAATTGTTCTTTTGAAATAACAGAAAATGGGCAGAAAAAACATTTACCACAAGATAGAGATTGACATTTTAAATTCATCATAAAAACATTCATGCCAAAGGAATACTACATTGCATAACATAAAACAAGGCTTCTGACATCTTTTAGGCTATGTTTACAAAGTCACAGTTTCCTTCTTTTTCCAAAACTGTACAGAATCCAAACAGGACAAACATTTTGGACCCCTGACAAAACATTCACTGTAAACAATATTCAAAATTTTACTTTTTCTTTTTGTGATAAAAAAAAAACTGTACTGTAAAAAAAAAAATTCATAGGGACCTGTTGAAATTGAAAGGCCTATCTAGTACCATAGTTCCCATAACACATCATAAGTTAATAAATTATTGTTCTGGTACTACATGTATGTAAACATAGCCGTTGCTTTTTATGATGAAATCTTATAGCTGCTGTATCGAACAATAAGTATCAACCTAGCAATCTAAGATATTCAAATTTAATGCTAATTCACTAACACAGGTACAGTGTAGGTGATACTTCAAAGCATTGAAAATAATCTTTAAAGTGGTTGAATTTATGCCAGAAAGTGTTGAAGGTCATCATGTTAGATTGTAATGCACCAGGGGCCCATTTCTCGAAGGTCCCAAAAAGTTTTCGCACCTAGAAAGCCATACCAAAATCTGAAATCTTATGCTTACAGAGCTGTTTTATTCGCTTATTCTCAATATGAACAGAGGTTTCCTTCACACAAGAAGTTTCAGGCATATACAGCTCTTAGTTTTTAGACACAGCTCAATTAAAGATGGCTTTATGGGCCCAAAAAGTTTCCAGGGCCTTCAAGAAATGGACCTCGGACCCCTTATAGAGTCATAGGTACTGTAGACTTCTCAGTGGCTGATTTTTTCCTGATCAAGCATCAATGCCAAGGAGTATGCATGTATTGACCACTCTCAATTTTACTTCATCCTACAAGTAACATAAAACATTTCGTTAAATAAGATAAGTTATGTCTGAGTATGAATCAGCAAATTCTGTGTATGATATCAATCAGCGAATTTTACACTGGAGTTATTATTTTGTTTCTTATCATTCCAATTTATACTGTGACATTTGAAATCGGACTGTAGCCGGTCATGTTGACCGGCCAAAGTAATTTTAGCTCGGTCACGTCTCATTTCTGACTGGTCAAGATATTTACAAAAAAATCAAGTACACGTAATGTGAGCTAAATTAAACCCACAAATATAGTTTGTTTGTTCCAGTCACTGCTAGACCGTTTAAAGATTGGCTTAATATTTTTCTGAACAGATTTAACCCCAGTCGCTCGAATGGCATTTCTATCGATCTTGAACGCATGACAAACAGCAAGCGAATGGTCTTTAGCCGTTCGAACAGATACATGTATGCATTGGCGTATGTTTTCATTAGAGGTCACGATAAAAAAGAGATAAAAACTCTCAGATTTACAGTTGGGGATTTGATTGTTTATTCAAGAATGAACAACGTGACCGTCTCAACATGACATGACTGGTCAACATGACCGGCGAGTGAAGTTTTTGGCCGGTCAAGTCACCATTCTGGCCAGACATTGCCCGTTGACCGGCCATTATTTTGAGCCCTGAATATTCATCAATCAAACAGATCATACATCTACATCTGTAGCTACTGTGTGACAAAAAATTTGCATCTCTGATTGGAAAGCACTGAATGTCAGAGGATGTAGAAGAACTAAACTCAAAATCCATGGCAGTAACTATTCAATGTTCACTATCTCCTACATTGTAATAATCATGGACAATAAATCAAACTCCTATCAAACAATGTTTAAATAATAAGTCAAGTTATTTGCAGGCACAATTTGATTGTTTCTTACGTGCACTTATGCTCTATTGGTGGACAAAGGTACAGATGATGTCATAAAAGTTTGTTTTTGTTTCTTTGTTATGTATTACGAAGCAGACAGATTCTATGTTGTTGTGCATCTGTTCAGTAATAGATCACAGAAGACATCAAAATGTGGTAAAAACATCAGTGACACACACCTGAAAAATTCACAGATTCTGTGACACATTCTAGTAATGGCTTATGTGACTATTTTTTGTTTTTACCACATTTTGATGTTATCTGTGATCTACTCAAGGCAGGAAAAAACCCAGGTCTGATTTCCTCAGCCAAGTAAATTTTGCTCTTGGGCAAGCAAAAATAGAAGTTCAGTGGCCCAGTGGGCAAGTGAAATTACAATGTAGCGTCAGTAGTCTTGTGAGTCTGACTAAAAATGCCAGCTTGATAAATGATAATTTCCAGTCATTCCATTTCAAAACTTAACACCTAAAGATTAGTTAATTATTAGGTTGAAAGCAAGAATTAGTTTGGAATCCAAGTGTACTTCATTCGTATTTGTCCTCTGATTTCCTTACTGGCCACCACACTGGCAACTAATATTTAAGTGGGGCAAGTGAAAACTGAAATTGACTGGCCCACTGGGCAAGTGACTTACAATTTTTTTTCCTGCCCTGCTACAGATGCATGAACAGATGCATGACACATGAAACCTACATGTATTTGGTATGAGCCCAATTTCGTACAAGTAAAACGTACAGCTGTGACAGGGCTCTAAAGTGCTGTCTGGTCATCCCAGGGTAAGGTAATCAATTGAAATCAATCCATAAATTGATATAAATCAATAAATTGAAATTAATGTAAGTGTTATCAGTGCTATCGATCAATTGAAAGAAATTCGTACTCACATGCTAGGAAAGTTTCAAGTTATCAGTTTGATTTTACCAAATTTATCAGTCATTAGAGAATCAATTGAAAGTTGGTCTCTCTTTGTTAGTTCACCTAAACTGTAGAAAAATTGTCCCTCAACACAGTGTTTGATTGTAACTTTTTTTATGCAGATTTCAAAGGCACTACCAAAAACCCCCAAAACATAGTCCCTGATACATGTATGCCAGCAAAATATTCTGTTTACGAGATACAATGTTATGTTTTTATGCAGTTGTATTCATGATTTCATATTTCACTTTAAATCTTTTGTTCATTTCTTTCTTATTAAATGTTGCTTAAAAGATAAGCTATTATCAGCAAAATTGATAATGCTTATTGAAAATTTGATCACAATCGATGACTCATGACGAATCCTTTTATTGATTTCTGATATCATTGACTAATTTCTATTGATTGTTATGAAATAATCGATTGACTATACTGTGTCATCCAAGACAAGTAGATTTTCCTGCCTGGGCAAGTTACTCTTCCTTTTTTTCAAGTCCTGTGTAGTTTTCACGACAGTTTGAGGTACATGTATACCTCTTTATAAAGTATCATAGTGTTTTTTTTGTGAAAGAAAATACCACAACATTTAACTTACTACAGTATCAGCACCAGTGGGTGCAATGTCCATGTACAGTTGTGTATAACAGCATATTGTAACTTGCATGTAGGTACAACTGTAGACACTTGAGTAACTTCAGAATACTTACTCTAGCATAAAAGAAATTTCTCTGCTGAAGATGGCACATTACATGTCCTGTGCAGAAAAAAAGAGTCCTGTGTAGTTTTCACGACAGTTTGAGGTACATGTACACCTCTTTATAAAGTATCATAGTGTTTTTTTTTTGTGAAAGAAAATACCACAACATTTAACTTACTACAGTATCAGCACCAGTGGGTGCAATGTCCATGTACAGTTGTGTATAACAGCATATTGTAACTTGCATGTAGGTACAACAGTAGACACTTGAGTAACTTCAGAATACTTACTCTAGCATAAGAGAAATTTCTCTGCTGAAGATGGCACATTACGTTTTAGCTTACTAGCATTCACATCAGAGGGCAACATAACCTTACAAGAGCATGCATCAGAAAGAATCATGAGGTGCATATAAGCCAATAACAAATGTCGCATGCTCATGCTCAGTTATCGAGAACAGATAATAACAGATAATAAAGCTCTTTATGTACGGCAGGTAAACATCACCAAAGTCGATTCCACAAGCAATGTAACTTCTCCTTGATAATGACACATTCTCAACCAAAGGCAAAACGAAATGTATACGTATCTTGACGTTACTTTACTCTGCTCGTTCAATTTATGCAAAACTTGCTTACCTGTTGTTTTTGTTGCCTGTAATCGCTATCTTCAACTTCTGGGTAACGGTAAACTTTGCCTTGAAACCGTGCACGGTGACGAAGCGAAGGTAGAGTGGATTTTGGCCCGCTAAAAAAGAGCTCGAGTTCGATGCAAGTTCCAACGAACTGCCAAACATGGCGGGAGAACCGAGAGAACCTGGTACCTAACATGAAGACCGCTGATTCCTGCTTGTTGGAGATCGGGCACTCACAAGGCTGGTATGCTCTTATAAAGGGACTGGGATAACAGTGATGGCAATGAAAGTACAAAACGGTAGAAATCACCAAAAAACAAAACAAAACAAAACAAAAAACAAGGAAACAGTGAACATGCAAGGGCAGATTTAGTTGTATTAATCTTACTTGTAGAATGTGCATGTTTCGGAATATTTAACGCTCTAAATCGATGATATTTCGTTCATTCTCAGCGGTTCAGGGGCACAACTGTGACCTCGAACTTTCGCGATATGAGAAGTTTAATGTTTGTTGTTTTCGGATTGTTAAAAATGTCATTTTGGGTACCGAAAAAAAGTCAGCTATCATTTTCGGAAAGGCGATAAGACCTAACGTTTTCGGAAAATGGACAAAAAAGCCCTAATAAGTTCGAGAATACTCAAGCTCCTCTAGAATAACCGAACAGATAAATTTTTTTTGCGCAACCTAAAATTAACCTACAGAGCTTTGAAAGTACACCAGATAGCCTAAAACAGCGTTGAAAAGCATTCGAGAGGAAACGGTCGTTGGGTGTCCCTTATGGTTCCCTGCCTAACCTAACTCCGCGTCAGTTCAAACTCGGTCACCAGGGCTCTTTCCGTCTTGAACTCACACAACACGTGACGCTTTCATGGTCCTTCATGAATAAATACGTACGTGCCCGAGAATTAATTTTTCTCTTTTCTAGAGACGTAAGCTTGGGACCCCTGTATGTGCAGTAACAATTCTAGTTTTATTTTGTCGTTGTGGATGCGCGGAAAGTTCACAAGAAGACAGCTTCGTTAGTGCGGTGTCGCACCCGTGCAACTTCTAGGTTTTCCATTTACATGGTTTTTACGTGTTTCTTACAGGCTCCCTTTCTTTCATTTACATTGTTTTAACATGTTTCTTACAGGCCCCCTTTTTTCATTTACATGGTTTTTACATGTTTCTTACAGGCCCCCTTTTTTCATTTACATGCTTTTTACATGTTTCTTACAGCCCCCCTTTTTTCATTTACATGGTTTTTACATGTTTCTTACAGGCCCCCTTTTTTCATTTACATGGTTTTTACGGGGTTACAAACATAACGTTTCCAGATTTTTTACAGCATTCGCTTGAATTATTTACACGTTCCTCACATGGTTTAGCAAAGCAATTTACATGTTTTTTTACAAAGCCAGATACTGTAAAAGTGCGTAAAATATTTTACAAGTTTTTACATGTTCTTCAAATGATCATTGTCGACAAAGACAATGTAAATCACTATTTACAGAACATTTACATGCTGTACTAAAAGCTGTAAATTTCCTGTAATTTTATTTTACAAAACCCTAACATGTAAATTGTAATTTACAAAGAATGTAAATCAAGATTTACATACTGTAAATTACAATTGACATGTCCATGTAAATTTTCAACTTTTCCAGTGGAGTAACCACCAGCGCACTTAGTCTGAGCACAAATCTAAGTATCAAAGTCCAACCTGTCCTTCCTGCTTACTATGAAAGCCCATCTGCATTGACTAAAGAAGAGGCGACAAACTGTACGAAAGACAAAACATTAATGCTGTCTAACCTTTTCTTCCAATTCTCTTTTTCCTATATTACCGGTGAGGGCATCACTCTCGGCAGCCAAAGTTGCGAGCAATAACAGAGCAGCAAAAACTACAACAGCTCGGGTCTTCATTCTTCATATACTTCAGCAGGTCCACAGCGCGTAACTTAGTACTCCAACAGACTTCTTTTGTCTGTATATAAAGAGAGAGTCTCTCTTTACATTTCTTTTCAGAAGCCAAAATGACATTTATGATTAATTAATTTTTGTAACTAAATCTGCTGTAAGCTCAATACAACCGTCCGTTTGATGAAACCCTATCCGAATGTATTTCTTGATGAATGACTTCTGAAGTTAAACGCTTTACACGAGCTTTTCTCTGTCTTGTGTTATTGTTTTAACATACAAACACTGTAATTTCAGACCATTTTGCCTACCAGCCAAAATGGCGTCGAAAACCGTGATTAGGCGTATTTGTCTTGACCCTAAAAGAGTTACAGCCGAGACTTCTCGCATGTAAATAAAGAAAGTAACGTAGATACAAGTTGTGAAACAAAAACTTATTCAGCAAAAGAGCTAAAAAAGCTTATAGAAAGATTATAGATTATGTCCAGTTAAAACAATTTATTTTATACCTGCACTTTCAACATCAAAAAAGAGTCAACAAATCCGTGTGCATAATTAGTTCGAATTCTTACTGATAGGAAGCTAGGGACAAGTTGTCCCACAAAAAAAGCAATTAAACATAGAGCCTATTAATTACGTTTCTAAAAGGAAGCTTTCATAGTCAACTAATAATTTGCTGATACCTGCAGGGGTTTTTACTTCCTTCCTGTTTGTCTTGTCAGATTGTAGATTGCTTGCTATTTCTTTTATATTAGTAAGAAGTAATTTATTTATTTGTTATCGGCTAGTCATGTGTGGTAAGGAGTGACTCTTCGACAGCGTTTCGGACTTTTTCAGCGTTCCCAGTGTTAGTCCATGCATCTTAAGCCTTGTGTTCATGAAACTGTCTTCTCTCTTAATGATTAATTTTAGAAGCTGCTAGGGATCCTCATTCTACGTGCTTGGGATAGGTCTTTCTACGAGGGAAACGAAGAGAAACGGCTGTATACAGACTAAAAGCTCAACATTAGATATGCAGAGCTGTTATGAATTAGCTGTGAAACTCGAGACTTGATGAAAAAACAACCTGATAAGCGCTTGTAAACAACTGCGGGTGTTAACTGAGAATTCATTTCCCCAATTAAGGAAGTTTAGTTAGATTACTACAAAGCAATTAGATTAATGCCTTTTTGAGTAGATTGGAGCTAATTTGGCCCAATCCAGCCTGAAAATCTCCAAAATGTCCAAAAAATGTGGCCAAAGTTGAGCGAAATAACAGAGCAGCAAAAATTACAACAGCTCGGGTCTTCGTTCTTCAAATGCTTGACCTACAGCTCGCCACTTAGTACTCCAACAGATTTCTTTTATCTGTATATAAAGAGAGGGTCTCTTTATATGTCTTTTCAGAAAGTAAAATGACATTTATGATTAGATCATTTTTGTAACTAAATCTGCTCTTATGCTTTTAGCTCAAAACACCCGTTCCCCTACAAGAATATACTTCTTAATGGATAGCTTCTGACGTAAAGTGATTTATACGGGTTTTTCTATGTCTCATCTTATTATTTTAACATACAAACGCTAAGTGGTCAATCTGTAAAAGGGTGCCTTAGGTGGTCTTCGTTATATCGGGGTAGTCGCGCTGTAGTAATGATATTCTATGTTACTAATATAAACGAATACAAAGCAATCAACAAACTGACAAAACATGAAAACAAAAAAAGGAAGTAGAAGCCCTTACAGGCATCCGCAAATTATCAGTGGACAGTGAAAGCTTCCTTTTACAGACATAATTTATAGGCTCTATGTTTAATTGCTTTTTTGTGGGACAATTGGTCTCTACCTTCTTATCATTAAGAATTTGAAACTATATGCATACGGATTTCTTGACTCTTTTTTGATGTTGATGGTGCACTTATTAAGTAAACTATTTTAAATGGACTTAAGCTTTTTTTAGCTCTTCTGCTGAATCCTTTTTAGCTAAATTGAGCTTTATTTTGTCTTGTCTTTTATTTAAAAAGTACCACTTCAGCACAAAACCAAAATAACCGGTGCATGTCCAAAGTGAAACTTCCGCTTCAAATTCCTCCAGCGTAGTGTGGATAGGGCCTCCCTTTCATCAAATAAACCTCAAGTAGTTAAAAAAAGGCATACACATTATGCTGGTTTCCAATATAGGTAGTTTTTGTTGATACTGAATTAGGACTTTAAATTTCAAACAAGGGCCGAGACGTCCGCATGTGTAAGATTTCTTAATAATCATGAGGAAGGTAGAGACAAGTTGTCGCACAAAAAGTAGTTAAACAGAAAGCTCATTGGTTACATTAGTTTGCAATTAAGTTAGTGTTTTAATAATGAGAAAGTAATTTGCATTTCATTAAAGGGTCAAGATTTCTTCATGCGGAAGATGAAAGAAAAAAGTTGTCCCACGAAAAATATAGCTCAGCGAAACGCTAAAAGCTTATAAACCTTATAAATCATGTCAAGTTAAGATAGATTGTTATAATTAATTAGTACTTTCCATATTAATACAAAAGGGCGAAGATGTTTCAAATTAACACTTTTCTTGTGACAACTTGACTCTGCCTTCTTATTAATAAGAAATCTTACACATGCAGACGTCTTGTTTGAAATTAAAGAACTAATTAATTATTGTAGAAATAGCAGCAACTCTGAAAACAAATCCGAGCTCCAGATGGGATTTCAACCCACGCCCCTCCGTGATCTAGCTAGATGTTCTAGCCACGGAGCAACTGGAGACTATCACGAGCAAAGGTAAAAATGTGGGTCTTTGGCTGGAACCGAATACCGCAGTCACACAGCCTAATAATGACTCTTAACAGCATAGCGCAGTCAGATGTGGTAACACTCAACTGTCCATTCCTGTTCCCACAGCATTTCTCGTTCTCCCAAACTTTCAATCGTGTCTCCATAACTCGATAGGAACACCGAAAATGTTTTCTATTTCTTAGAATAATTATAATGTAAAGCGCGGGTGACTTCTATAAGAGACTTCATGGGATGCAATGATTTTACATCATCTCGTTCAAATCAAACTGGGAACTGTTCACAGTGCAATCGATATCTTCCCTTTGCACAGTTTGTTTTCCATCCTGAGCTGGCTGGCGCGAATATAATGTAGGAAGAGTTCAAAAAGCTTCTGCATATTTTTCTGATGATGCAATCAACTTCGAAGATGGGAGCACGTTTCCGAGTATTTTATAACGTTAACCTTACAAGCGAATACTTTTCAAGGCTCCATCATACACTGTCTTATAACTGATTGACAGCTAAAACGTTTTATCAAAGTCCTATCTATCGTCATCGCGCACGCGTATGCTTATAAATTGCTTATTCGATTCATTCTCGTTTAATTTTCTATTTTCTTCTTTTTGCTTTTTGCCTTCCGCCATCCGCCTTCCGCATGCCGCCTGCCGCCTGCCGCCTGCCGCCTGCCGCCTGCCGCCTGCCGCCTTCCGCCTTCCGCCTTCCGCCTTCCGCCTTCCGCCTTCCGCCTTCCGCCTTCCGCCTTCCGCCTTCCGCCTTCCGCCTACCGCCTTCCGCCTTCCACCTTCCGTTGTCCAGGATGCAAACCTCTGAAAACAGTGTTTTGAGGTTTTTTCTCGAAAATGGGAAAAAGTTTACTAATATTAACTATATTAACCGAATAACAGTGCAAATATTTCATAAATTGAAAATTTTATTCATTCATGACCTGGATAATTTGTCCTTTGCCAATCTTGAAAGTTCCACAGCATTCGGTTAAAATCCAATAAAGATATCGTGTTTGAAATATTGGTGATCTATCTGTCTGTTTGGTCTCAATAAGTAAAGCTTTAAAGTTTTACTTCGGTCTCCGAGAACCCAAATTAGCCCTGTTACCGGGGGTGGGAGGTAGAAGCGAGGGGGGGTGGGCATATCGAAAGGACTTACATAAATGTTCCATTGAATACCTGAATACACACGAGTCATAGAAATGTTAACCAAGTATTAGGGGCGTTTATGACGGTAAAAGAAACAGTATTCAGGACCATGATGAAAAATTCTCGTAAGCACACATCCTTAAAGCTTTTATGTGAAACATAATTAAAGTATACTAAATTGAATCCATTTTGTAAGTACTTTTGACTGTAAACAACCGTTGCTGTTGGCGTTGCTATGTTGAAATGGAGCTACCAGTTTGCAGATTTTTTAATTTAAACTTAAATCAAGGGTCAATTAGAGCAAAATTGTTTCAAAATATGTTTTGCAAGTGGTCAAAAATGTTGAATCTTCACGTTTCTGAAAAATTGTTTTCTGTACAATTAAATTTGAAGGTTTAAGACCAACTTAAGTGTTGAGTGTTCAAGTTCATCCGCTGTTTCCCAGGAGATGACTATCCCTTTGAATGCTTGGTTTACCTGGACAGCTGGTGGGCAGTTCCTGCAGATAGGCTCAGCCATTTCTTTTAATTTCTTCTTTGTTTTGAACCTGCGCTGGTTCAATTTCAGCTTTAGAGCATCACCGTACGGGTGCTAGATTTCTCTTCCATTTGCAAGCGATGAGCACCAGGTTCACATTTATTTCATAAACTTCATAAAAAAGATCTTTCTTCACGCGTGCGTAACACATGCGGAGATGATGCACTATGCTGCGTCAAACTATAAACCGCCGGTTATGGAGTTGTGACGTAGATTAAACGTCTGTGAGCTTTCCCGCGCTATCTTCCTTCGCCGCAAATCTTATTTTACCTTCCCTTTGCCTGTTGAATGAATTAGG